>NW_021135596.1:0-394194 GCF_004193835.3 Ostrinia furnacalis | reverse complement strand
TTTCAGCCCGATCAGTCCAGTGTTTTGGGCTCTGCGTTGATAGATCACTATGTCAGTCTGTCAATTTCACCTTTGAGTTATATACAGTGTGAGTCACGTTAAAGTGTACATATGAAAATAGATGAAACTAGACCTATTTTTATCGACAAAAAAGAGGTCAATTTTTTTTTGAGATTTTTTAAAATATTTTTAAAGAATTTTTTTTCTTCCAATTACTTATTGTAAAGAAAACGTAATAACTTTTAAACTAAGCGGTATATCCTGATAAAATAAAAACAGTAATAATGATAAATAACAGGCGATACTAAAAAAATACATAAAATACACAAAAAAGGCCAACAAATAATAAAAAATGATACTTTTTGAAAAAAAAAAACTGCTTTTAAATTCGTGTTTTTTTGGTTATTTGATAAATTTCTCCAAAAAATGCCCCTATAACCGGTGGTTTTTATTACATTGTATTATTTCCTATCGTATTACCTTCGTAAAACCAAAAATCGCATGTCTCTATCCCTATCACAACGTTTGCAATGATCGTTTGAACTAAGCCTCTCCGGGCGCGCCATTCAACACTTCGTTAACAACGAAACTGAAAATGGCTCTAGATTTGTAATTTTGATAAAAATAAGTTAGATTTCAAATAAAAACAAAAGATTTCGAAGTAAAATAAGCATTTTAGTTAAAATTAAAATTGTCTCTACCTGTAAAGGAGAATAATGTTGTGGCAGGCCTTTGTTCAAATGATCATAGCAAATGTTGTGATAGGGATAGAGACATGCGATTTTCGGTTTTACAAAGATAATACGATAGAGAATAATACAAAGTAATAAAAACCACTTGTTATAGGGGCATTTTTTGGAGAAATTTATCAAATAACCAAAAAAACACGAATTTAAAAGCAGATTTTTTTCAAAAGTATCATTTTTTATTATTTGTTGGCATTTTTTGTGTATTTTATGTATTTTTTAGTATTGCCTGTTATTTGGCATTATTACTGTTTTTATTTTATCAGGATATACCTCTTAGTTTAAAAGTTGTAACGTTTTCTTTACAATAAGTAATTGGAAGAAAAAAAAATCTATAAAAAGTTAAAAAAAAATTAAAAAAAAATTTGACCTCTTTTTTGTCGATAAAAATAGGTCTAGTTTCATCTATTTTCATATGTACACTTTAACGTGACTCACACTGTATATTTGGAAGAAGATGTAAGATGGACTTATAGATGATTTAATTTGTTGCTAAATATTTTTTTCTTTTTAATAAAAAGATACCAAACATCCATATAAGATTCATTCTTACAAGAGAAGTTTTAAAATAGAGTCCAAAATGAAAAGTTCTACTTTCCTGTCATGTTCCATAAAGATTTTTTAATAAAAACCTTACCCTATCATGCTTTCACTATAACCCGTGTTAGTGGCCTTGGTAACGTAGTCTCTCAAATCCCACTATATTTTGATGGAAGCGTGCTCCTTGTTCTTGCGAATAAACCCCATAATTATCTATAAATGTATCCCAATGAGAATGTGACGTGCATCTTTAGAGATATTCTACTATGAAGATGGAAAATTCAAATCGCTATAACTTCTTAAAAAGCAATTATTTTCGATTTGTAATCGCACTTTTTTATATAAATTTGCTTATATGTATAACTATTCAGAATATAGTAAAATCCTAGCGCAAAAACAATTTTTTTTGTTGGCCGAAGTTATGAGCTGTTGATAAGTTAGTTATTAAAATTGAGCTGCCAAAACGCCACTCTATAGATTTTGTAATTTACTTTTACTAATTTCAAACTCAACTCAAGGTCTAAGCACAGATCTGTCTATTGTGCGTTTTCACCATCAATCCATAATTTTTAAGTGACCCTATGGTAACACATAACAGGCATTGGTTTTCATAGGGGTCACTTAAAAATTAAGGATTGATGGTGAAAACTAAATTATTAGTCATCTAAAAAGCAAGAATAATTAATAATTGAAGTTCCTATTTGTATTTATCTCTTTACCTGTGGGGACCTTTAAATGTTTCTATAGTCTTGATAGATTCAATTAAATTGTGTAAGTAAGCCCCATAAAGTAATTAAATAAAAAANATAAAAAATTTGTGCTTTGGAATTATTGTTTAATGGTATCGAGCCTACCTAATTATCCAAGCATTTTTTGGACAAAAAATGGACCCTTTAAGGTTCAAAGGGTTCCCTATTTACGATATTTTTCTGATAAATGAAAATAACACTTGTGTGTAGACACTTGTGCAAATTCATTGACAATTCCATTGTGAAATAAATTAAGAGCATTGTCTGTTTGAGTATGTACACTTGACTTTACGCAGTTAATGCAGCGACAAAAGCTTAATTTAGCCAAGGTATTGTTCTGTGTGGTATTAAACAATATTTGTTTTAAGTATTTAAATATTTTGCTTTGTGAAAATGTGAGGAACTATACAGTAGGCCCACAATGTGTGTATATTAGATATTTTTTAACGCCTGATTCTACATCAGATACGCTTTGGAAGAANGCAAAGTACAGACTTAGAGCTTACTGAGAGATAATCCTGTTTTTGTAGGACCCCGTTTAGTAGTATAATGCCCGTTTTCACCATCCTAAAGTCATTCGTATGATTTATATACTAAAAGTTAAAAATATTTCTCGTTGGTTAGTCTGCCACTGCTCTATGTAGAAACAAAACGTAGTGCAGCCTTAAAATATATGTAAGCTGTAAAAATCAACGCCATCTATCGGTACAGCAGGGAACTACTTGTTACGAGTTACCGCGCTCACGGCAGCAGACGTAATCCCTAATTTTAAGTGGCCCCTTTGAAAAGAATATTCCTGTTACGTGTTACCATAGGGGTCACTTAAAAATTAGGGATTGATTGTGAAAACGGGCATAAGTGTTTAAATAATAATTATTTACACAAACATCCCGTTTGCTGTGTCTGTGATGAAAAAATTTGTTGCAAATGACCAAAACCGGAAAACGCAGCGAGGAACGGTCCCATCCACAAGGTGGACGACTTTATAAAGATAGCAGGAAGGCGCTACCACTTTTGGCTGATTTTTGCAGTCAAAAGTGGTTTTGATCGATTATGAGTTTTGATTGTAACATATCTATTGAGATTTATGGATGGTCTATTACCTGAGTTATGAACATTTATCCGCTATACCTAGTCTATTCAGCGTAAGAAAGTGATTTAGACAGTAATTCAAACGTTTCGTTTGATGCGTTCAACTTTCTACGAATAAAAATATTAAGTTGTAAAAATAAACCACTTTTTAGGGTTCCGTAGCCAAATGGCAAAAAACGGAACCCTTATAGATTCGTCATGTCTGTCTGTCCGTCCGTCCGTATGTCACAGCCATTTTTTTCCGAAACTATAAGAGCTATTGAAACTTGGTAAGTAGATGTATTCTGTGAACCGCATTAAGATTTTGATGCAAAAATAAAAATAAATATTGGGGGCTCCCCATACTTAGAACTGAAACTCAAAAATTTTTTTTTCTTCAAACACATACGTGTGGGGTATCTATGGATAGGTCTTCAAAAATGATATCGAGGTTTCTAAAATATTTTTTTCTAAACCGAATAGTTTGCGTGACAGACGCTTCCAAAGTGGAAAAAAGTTGCCCCCCCCCCCCCTCTAACTTCTAAAATAAGAAAATGAAAAATCTAAAAAAAACATATGATGTACATTACTATAAAAACTACCAACGAAAATTGTTTTGAACGAGATCTCTGATTTTTGTGTTTTTATCCTTCCAAAATTCTTTTTTCCCCACTGCTCAACTGGTTATATTTCCCAATGCCCAACTACAAACTTCTCCAGTAGAGCAGTGGGAATTCCCCACTGCTCAACTATTTGCAGTTGAGCAGTTGACCAGTGGGGAAAAAAGGGTCGATCCTTAGATTTCTAAAGAAAATATTCCCGATTCAAATATCGATTAGGTTTAAACGGAGCACCTCACTGGATAGAACTGTCTAAATCACCAGGTACATCTCTTTGCACAAACATTATGCAGGTATACCTAGGTAAGCCTACTGAATTTACATTCCATTATATTTTGATTACGTTGACTTATACTCTAGTATAAAAACAGTTAAAATCACATCCACAGGTTTATTTCTGCTCTAGATTTAACCGATACCTACCGATAAAAAAGTTTTGCGTCTGTCGTGTCTCTAGTACAGGGCTTCCCATTTTTTTTTGCCAAGGAACCCTAATTGATTATACTTTTCCTAGCGGAACCCCCGTACTACTCCGCCCGCACGCCCTGCCCCTCCCTTGTGCGTAAACAAGTCGGTGCGAGCGAACAACGTCGGTCACGAAACGTGGTATAATATTTTTTACAGAACCCTTGCGGCCTTTCCACGGAACCCCAGGGTTCTGCGGACCACCATTCGGGAACCGCTGCTCTAGTAGGACTCGTACCTATGTACGTACTCTTACCTACATAAAATCAATACCGTGAAATTACTATATTTATTAAAAAAAAAAACATCGACGTTTTAAATAACTGTCTTAAAACCGTATAATTTGATGAATGAACAAAATTTAGAATAGAACAATATAAACAAGCAAAATAATGCAAATGTCCCAGTATTGACCCAAACAATCAATGAAGTACATAGGTTTAATTTGCCCATTTGGCCCAACTAAACGCAGTAGGTATGAGCATTTATTGTTCTACGAAGTACTAATTAATACGTGATAATAATTTACTGCCCAAAACTTAAGTAAACTTAAAATGACATAAAAAATAATTATTATCATTGTACATTTTTATTTAATTGATAATAATAGATGCGATTTTCGTGAACTCACAGGCTGAAGTGTTGCCAATGTAAATCTTCGATTAACGGTTTGATTTCAATCGGTTCCTTCATCACGTTAATCTCAGATAGAATGAGTTCGTGTAGTTTCTCAATATTCTTATGCAAATAAGATGGCCGTGCTAAGATATTTGGGTAGCCCCGGGAACGACGTGTGGGGTAAGGTCAGTCGTCTATTGACTGGTTCCCGCGACCTCGTACACAGGAAAATAGTTACAATAAAAAAAACGAAATTCACGAAAAATCTAGCAAAAAATTTTGTTTATTTAAAAAATAATTAATTTTACACACACCATTTACTCAATTAATATTCTTAAAATTAGGTTATGCTTGGCTACATTAATAATAAAATGTACAAAAGTGATAGGTATGAGACAAAATGTAAAGATAGAGTCAACAAATACAGAAGACTTAAAAGCGATTTATTCAAGCCAACCATGCTTAGGTACAGACAGAATTAAGACTATAGATAGGATTAGTGTCAAATTGTAGCAATAATAAAGATGAATCACTTACCTTTAGCGCGGCTGCTGTAAAAAGCTGTCAAAAAGGTGATAAAACCTGCTGAAATCGTCATAAAATACAACACATTCTACGAAAAGCACTGAATATCGAGACGTTCGGTCATTTATAAAATATATTTTTAAAATATTTTAGCCTAGCATCGTGTTAGCTTTGCTCTATAGGACGGTAAGGGTTAAAGGTTAAGACAAAACTATCTACAAGTCGATTGATCGTATCTCAAGATGATGGGGTACGGGCGTCGTTAGGCACGGCATAAAGACGTGCTGATTGAATCAGCAATTTGGCGAACAAAAGCTCTTATATAATGTATGGTGATGGTAAAANTAAGTGTCCATTAGAATGAAAGGGTGCTTAATGTATTAAAAAAAATAGAAAATAATTATGATGGGTTAATGTTTTTGGGCGGTTTTTTAGGCGGTTTCTGACAATGTCCTTTGAGATATGGCAAAGTACAGACTTAGAGCTTACTGAGAGATAATCCTGTTTTTGTAGGACCCCGTTTAGTAGTATAATGCCCGTTTTCACCATTAATCCCTAATTTTAAGTGGCCCCTTTGAAAAGAATATTCCTGTTACGTGTTACCATAGGGGTCACTTAAAAATTAGGGATTGATTGTGAAAACGGGCATAAGTGTTTAAATAATAATTATTTACACAAACATCCCGTTTGCTGTGTCCCGCAAAAAGCCGAGGCCAAGATAGGATTTCCACGACTACCGGTCCGGCGCTGCCCGCACCCAGGAGCTTCCCTTGACCTCTACCAGATCATAGGTTCACCAAGTAGGAGGCCTGCCTTATACGTCTCATCGTATTATTCGATTCAAAGTGGTATAAGTAAGTACATATTAGAAGACAGCTATACTTTTTATGCAAATTCGCCTCTATTACAACTACATACCTAATTAAAGAACTCATAATGGCATAATGGCACAGATAATAGTGTTTTATAATGAAACTAGCTGTGCCCACGACTTCGCGTAGAAGTCGAAAACGTTCTCATAGGATTTATAAACGGTTTTTTAACGTTATTAACTAAGTGTACAATAATACTTTATAAAATTTAGCTTGATGTGCTGTCATCTGGACCTAATTAAAGAACTCATTATGGCACAGATAATAGTGTTTTTAATTAAATAAATTAATTTTAATGATTATTTTACATGTTTAATAAACCAAATCAATCCTATACATTCGAATCGAGTCCCAATTTCATTAATAAGTACAGCTTTTATTACTTAAAATGTTATCTTAAAATATGTAATTAAAAATTACTTGAAATAATCGAACTGCCCAAGGCGGGAATCGAACTCACGACCTTTCGCTTCCCGCCTTAGGCAGGTCGATTTTTTCAAGTTATTTATAATTTAGTTTGAGATGCAACTTTAAACGCTAAAAAATTTTAATAACATCTTAGTTACATAATTATCCTACGAATACATATTATAAATGCGAAGTTTGGATGTATGGATGTCTGGATATTTGTTACTCTTTTACGAAAAAATTACTGAACGGACTTTGATGAAACTTTACAGTACTATTTTTTATAACCCAGATTAACATAATTATAGGCTATAATTTATGACGATCTGTAACAAACTAAATTTGCCGAAGAAGCCGCGGGCAAAAGCTAGTAATACATATTTAAAATCTAAAAATTGTATGTAGGTATTTATCTGTTTTATTTTTAAATTACAATCGTTTCAAATGACTTACCAGAAACCGTTGGTTACGGGTCTTGACTATAAATCGACCAGTTTGGCTGACCCTTCACTCATTCCTTTTGCTCGTTCCTGCAATATACATAAAGAGGTCATATTACACTGGCGCACAGCCAAAATACGTAGGCCCTCACATCACCTACGTTTTAACTTGTTACCATACACGACAGGGGTCTTGATAAAATGGTAAGGAGTTGATAAGAAAGCCAGCTGTGTGCATTACCCCCTTACAAACATCTGGTGTGTCTACTTAACGACTGCGACGCTTTTTTCTTAAAGTTTGGGATAAATAGGACACTCACCTGCTCGATGGACCGACGACCTTAGAAGATAGCTAAGAAGGCAGCGGCTGGATGATGACCGTGTTCCCGTCCGATAGAAGACTGACGTTACCTGAAATAATTACTTACTTAATGAAAAAACTTACTAAGTATATTATAATTCCTACCTTAAAATGCCTAAAAGCCATAATTAACTTTAGTCAACATAACTTACTAACAAATAGAACTCTTTACGATAAAGTTCACTAACCGACTTCTAGCAAGCCCTAAGCCAATCAATAAACCTAAAGTACCTACTTACTTTCATTTTAAAAATAATTTAATGTAGTATTAAAATGTATTTACTTACTTAAATAAACTTTTAGTTCACTAGAATTGAATTTATTTGGTTAATTTACATAACTTATATTACAAAGTATTTACTACTTACTGACTGTTCCCAATACTAAAGAAAATCGTATCATTACTAATTTTTCCACTAAAACAATTACTAAATTAATAAATACTTCATGAATATTTAACTTTTCACACTAAGCAGACTAATTTAATTCAATAAAACAAATTTTCCATTTAAATTTCCTCCGCGCAAATCTCTGAAAATTTTCTGGTTTTTTTTCTTACCACAGATTAAGTGCGCGGAAACGCGCGGTTTTGGCGCCAATTTTTATTCATAGACTCGTAAACGGCCAGATACACAGAAAAGCAAAGGAATTATTTTTCACAGTCAGCATAACTTTTTTTTAGTAGCAATTTCTATTTCATACCTATGAATGAAATTATGATTATTGTTATTTACAATGTTTTAGTGTTTTAATTAGTAAGGCTGATATTGTTTAAAAGTATTGTCGTGTATGATGTGTTGATGACACTCGCATCTAATCTGCCTAAAGTTGTTTATTTTTAAAAGAAACGTTATTGTAAAAAATTTTTTGGGGTATTAATTGCTATTAAGCAACAAAGTAATTAATTTTGTACCTTATATGTATTGTCTTGAGGATGATTGAAAGAAATCGCTTAAAAATAACTCGTGCTACAAACCGAAACGCCAAGACACCTGTTCCCGCTGATCAGTCATTTCGTCAATTCCCGCCCCATGCTACAAAAAGTGATGATTAAAAAACTTCAAGCATTGTTTTTTTTAAAGCACTGTTGGCATTTGGCTTAAAAAACTTTGGGGAAACGCATTAAATGTTCTGTGACTTGTTACACAAGTTGTGGAATATTGTTAGAAATATGAGTAAATAATTACAATTCGTCTGAGGTTTTACATGTAGAACAGTTATGACGTACGTTTTATCAAATCCTTTATTTGCCTCTGTCTAGTTTCTTTAAAGATACTTACTTACATTATAAAAACAGTTAATTATTTTTACTTTTTTATTTATACAACGGCATTTTATTGCCATGATAGGAGGGCCTAATGTATCAAATATCAAAACAGTATGTAATGTAACAGCAGTAGCAAAACATGACTCCTGATATTGTACCGAGTTGTATGTAGTGAGCTATGATGCCTGCCTTGATTAGTTAGCTACACTAATCCGTAGACAATAGAGTTCTAAATTCAAATAATTTAAAAATAACATCAATGTTAACAAACAGGTTTTTCGTACAGGGTTTTTATCTGAAGCACGGTAATACTTATGATAGTATTACCGTGTCTGAATATGTAGGTATGAGGAATTAGTAAATATCTATGAGCTTATATTAGTGGAATATTGAGCCATTGTTGCCATTCTAAACTCGTATAGTTGGCCTGGTAAAATAATGATCTGTTTCGCATCACTTCACTTAAAAATAATAATTTCCGATCTCCAACTGTTTATCCTCGTTTAAAATTATTGTTTTGTAGGGCATAAAACTATGAATACGAGAAATGAATTGCAACTTTCTCCTAACGATTTTCCAATATGTCGATGTATTGCAATTTAGTTTTTACTATACAATAAAACTTTTATTGGGGTTTAGGTATTTATTGATAACAGATAAATGCAAAATTCGAACACAAACTTTTCTCATAAACTTATTTTAACCATCTTATGTAACAAGATTTTACTTTTAAAATGTTTAAGCCCATTCCTTAGTTAACCACGTTAGGATATTGGTGTGTACAAAGTAGGTAAATACAGAACACTTGCAAGTAATTTCCTACACCATGCCAATAAGATACAGCGTCATACAAAGGCACAAATATTTTTCCCATCCAGGTGAGCATTCGTCAAATGTTTAAAGAGTCCCTAGCCCGTACCATGAAGCAGCGAGCACGTCACAATTTGCGATAGTCGTCGCGAATTTAGGCGAAATTCAACCTTATTTCTTTGGAGCCCTGCAAGTTAGGTTGATAGTATCGTTGGGGTTACTACGATAAGTGTTTGCGTAGTAACCGCAAACATCGTAACCTGGTTCTTCGCTCGTAAAGCGACCCTTCGTCTCAACCCGACGGATCTCTAATTAAGTAGGCTAGAGATTTATTGGTGACTTGAGCAAGCAACCCTAGTATTACGTTAATCTTAGGGACGAATTGATTAACGTTCTCGATAGATTTTATCCTAATTCAATACATAAAATGTGTTTGAAAATTATAACTGCGACTCTTAACGCTAAAAATTTAATAACTATATAAAATGTGTTTGTAAAAAGTTTTGTTTGTCAAAACAAGTATCATATAACTAACTCACTTAAATGACTGTTTTCATTTACATGGCTCTACCATGATCTTCTTTACCTTCCGTTTGATTAACAGCCGCGTGGCCTTGTGGTTTGCGCACTGAACTACGTCAGCTGCCTGCAGTCGTAGGTTCGAATCTCGTTAGGAACATGTTAGTGCATGAGCTTGATATTTATATCTGGAGTCTATACTTATTTATTAATAATTCTAATTGGCTGGTGAGAAAAGTCTCATTCCACTGGCATAGTTCCTAACTTTTTATAAACATAAAAAATAATAATAGACCTCTTATATTTAGATTTACGTACCTACGTACGTTGGTGAGTAAACATAACAATCAAAATCACAAGTGTATACTTGCGAATAAAAACACAATGCCTCACAAACATACTACAATTAACAAACAAAAAAAAACAAAAGACGTTCGGTTATCGCCACAAAAACAACAAACGAACAATGTCCCCGTAATTATATCATAATGAAGACGTAAATGTTTAACGAAGACAACATCTGTGGGACCGTGAAGGCGCTATAAATCGATAACGACGTCACTACTGAAAGAGCCTCTCATACTAATGAAGACGAGTCAATCCAACAACTGTCGCTCGAAGCTGTAAAAAAATATTCCTTTGCCTATAAACTAATCATGAGTGAAGAAAAAACATCACTTTTTTACTTTTATTGAATGAAACCCGCGAAGGAATAAAATTATGCAGCCTCAGAAATTTTCCCGCCAAGATGTTTGTATGTTGCAAGCCATAGACAAAAAATCTGCGTTTTAACATAAATTTTCTACTATACACAAAAATAGAAATCAATAACTTAAAACTAATAAGTCTGGTTAGCGATGATTTTTTTTTACAGTTATGAGCAGATTATACTATTTTCAACCGTCATTATAGCTACTATAAAATAGCTGTTGGCACAGCTGGCTAAATAGAGCAATCCAAATTCAAATAACAAAAAATATAACCAAAATAACAATAAACATTGTGGATTGAATAAGCTAATTATGTTACGTTTATTGGTGGTGAAGCCTGGTGAAGGCCTGATTTATAAAATTATATGGAATCCGGTTTCAATCCGATTGCGATGAGCTTGTAAGGGGTTTGATTACTGGTCGAGTCAATTTAAATAATGTAAGTTGGCGGGCTTTATGCTTAATTCCTTTACTTAATAATAATGGGTATACGAGTAGGTATTGTATTTTTATTATGTGAGGTGAATATTGTTGTGTCGATGGGATGTGCTTAAAGGCAAAGTGACATTCAATTACGCTTTGCTGTACCTAAGTAGAAAAGGTACAAAAAGTTGATACGGATTTATCGAAGCCAAATCGCTATGGAATCATACAAAGTCTAAACGTATGCTGCAAAAACCTGAAATCTATTCCGAAACGCTGGCAAGAAGTTGTTACGAATGTTCTCTGGATAGTTAAAGACTATCTTACAACTTAACTCCGACAATCTTGACACTTGGCAGATCAAAACTTGCGGACAAATTACTTGATTGAAAGTTTCGGACACCGGACAAATTGTCCGGCCAAGTATCGCGGGCAAGTTGACTAACTGACTTACGACTTGGGCAGAGCGATGGCAAATAGCGAAGCCACTTGTCAACAAACGAGTCTTGAGTTTGACTTAATTGAGATGTCTCAACTTAGTCGGACTTGACTCCTCGATTTAATCCAAGGAGTTGTCAAACTTTATCCAGTAAACTTACCAGTTATTGCCTGATCGGTTTGATAAACATCAAGAATGCAGAATGCAGCAGAAGATTGGCTAAAATAATTTGTACCTAATAATGTTTTAAAATCTATAAATATCTAATCTTATCTATACTTATAATAAATCTGTAGAGAGGTCAATTCTGTACATGAAATATATTTTCAAAATAACTATCAGGGGGTGATTAGTGATCGATACTGATGCCAAAAATGCAATCAGTAAAATTTTTGTCTGTCTGTCTGTCTGTCCGTCTGTATGTTCCTTATAGAAACAAAAATTACTCGGCGGATTTTAACGAAACTTGGTACAATTATTCTTCATACTCCTGGGCAGGTTATAGTATACTTAGGAATTCCCACGGGAACAGGAATTAGCAGGAAAATCCTTTTGTATGAAAAATCTAAACCGCTTAAGTTAGACGCTTGAAATTTGGCATGCAGGTACCTTAGTAAACTTAAAACTTAGTTACAAAAGGATATTGCAAAATTCTCACGGTAACGGGAGTTAGCGTGAAAAAACATTTGTTTGAAAAAATCTAAACCGCGTAAGATAGATGAAGGGGATAAAACGGGATCCACGCGTACGAAGTCGCGGGCGGCCGCTAGTCTTCAATATTTTTGATAAAAGAAAACGAAAAACAGATTAACTTAGGTAATACTCGTAAGTTGGTAAGTATCGCCGATTGCTAAAAACTAGACACAGCCCATTTTGGTCAAGTTCAAATGTGGCAGTGTTGTTTGTGTTATATTTTAAGCTAAGTGGTTTATACAACTCTATAATATTTTTTTCTTTTGGCTGAGCAGAAATTGCACTCCTTGTCTTTTGTACGTCTTTTAAAAATAATATTCCATTGTAACGTCTTAAATTAAAAGTAAAATAGGGTTGTCACCCTCTCCTGGTAAGACATCCTGTTGCTTTCTTGTGAGCACAGAGTATGACAACGCGTGCGCTTCGACCGTTCCTTACCGTTTGAGTCGTAGTTCTTATCTCTTGACGATAAGGATACGTTTTACTCAGCAAGGATGTTAAGGTAAGTTATGGAAATTGGAAACATCCGCTCGTGTGTCGCGCACGCGTCTTGCGGGTGCCGTGTGCACTATCCGTGAATAGCGGATAGCCGTTATGTTTAAAAATAATGGAAGAAAAATATTTTAATTGAAGCAAAAGTTCGTTATTTATTTTTAATATAGGATAGGAAAAATAAACAAAAATATTACTTGGTCACAAAATTTTATTCAAATACAATCATCAAGTTTGTTTGAAGGCTGTGTGTATGACACTTATTATTTTATTTATGATACAATATTCACCAGATTCTGAGTTCTAGTTTTGAAAAAACAATCTTAAGCTATAAAAAAACCACAATAACATTTTAAACCAGTATTGTGCAGAAGTAAACAAGATTCTACTAATAACAATGGCAGTGGCGCGCGCGCAGAGCGACCGTTAAAAATAAGTCACCGTGCGTTACTTCCGACAACAGAGACGAATTTGGGTTTAATTCTGATCATTAATCATTATTGAAACTAAGTATTTTACTACTGCAATAGATTCGAACTACTGTATTCGATGAGCAAACATTTAGAACTACCTATGAAAAATAGCTCAGTAAGAAGGCGATAATGGCTAGGTGTATTATACCAGTGAAAATAATCCAAAATGGACTGAAAAATAAGAATAATTTTATTCTGAGGACGTTCATCACAATCTGACATGCCAGTTGCTTGATAACTATCTTTTATTGTTTAAATATTTTAATTAGTAATACAGGACAGGCTTACAACATAGGCTTAAACAATTTTAATTCAACAATATTTAACACAACGTGATACATATTATGACTAATTCAAGATTAGTGTCTTGAAACAAAAAAAATTGTGTCAAAAATGTCAGAATTTAATAAAACATGGTATTTTACGGTATTTAAACAGATGCATTCCTTAGGTGTAAAAATGTTTTATAACATAAACTACACAATTATTCCTTAGTTCGTCTCTGTGTTAATGATTGCCTTTTATGTTTACGAACAATATTAGTGAGCGCGAAGAAAGCGCACCCCTCAAAATAAACCTTTTTATCGCTACCTGGCGGCAATGACCGGCTAGTAGACTCTATTGAGAAGACTATAGAAACCATTTTAGAAAAGCTTTAAAGGACTTTTGGTTTCGAATCTTCTTAACTGGTTGCCTTGGACGCTTAAAGAAATGTGGCCGTCGCCTTTTTGAACGTGCCTTAAAATCTTACATGCTTAGATTATTTGTTTTCTTATTGATAACTAATTACTATAAATTAAGTAATTTTCCTGAATCAGAGATTACACAGAAAAAAGTAGAGTTGTATTTTAGAACGGCCACAATATTGCTTTTTAAGCCCACAAGAAGTACTTATCGTTCTCAAATTCTACATAAATTTGCTTCTGATAAATTATTATCTGTCCTCCTGCAGTGGAGACTTAATGACCTAATGAGATAATGTTGATGGTAATAAATTTTGTAAAACAAATCAATACATAATTACATAAAATAATTCAATTATTCAACTAATATGTACATACAATATAAATGTTTACAGTTCTCTTTTCTTCTCTACACTCTCTTCTTGCAGTCACAATGTTATAAGCACTACGAAAATTTCACCATAATAAAAAAATTCAAACGGCCACTAGTTAGCAACACACTGTTATCACTATTGTAAACCAACACGAGGGGTCCGAAGGGCCCGTAACGTATTTTCGCCCTCAAGACGGTGAGTTCCTTGCCGACCGCCGCAGCGGCTGACTGCGCCACCCCTACGAGCGCGCGCCAAATTCAAACTTGACAGTTCGAATTCAAATTCGACAAGTGAACGGCTCTGAAAAGAAACAAAAGAATATTCTTAGTGGCCAGTTTTTATTTTCATTTAAATTTAATCGTAAAAAAAGTTCCTAAATATAGTAAGTTTTAGTGTAAAAAAATATTTAATACAAAAGTTGTTAATTAGTGCAATAAAGTGAAGTTTACAGCAACGTATGGTCTGATTAGGTGCTATAAATTAAGTGTTTTATGTTCAAAACAAGGATTTACATATTTACGAAGAGGAGATACTTCAGGAGAACGGTAAGTGTCATTTCAGGTAGGTAATTCCTATTTTAAATAATATTTACATTTTTTTTTTAAATACTGTAATTAAAACATCTCCGAGTGATCATTAGACTGGCAAACAGTTTTACAGCTTTACTGAAACTTTAGGAGCTCCTAAAGAAACAAAATTAAATCGAATTAATATGTGCATAANAGTTAAAAATAAAAATATATTTTTTTCCAAACAAATTCAGCCATAATCAGACACAAAATTAAGCAACAACACGGTTTTAAGTGACGAACATTATTCTTTGGCGCAATATTCCTTTAAAAATAATCACTGAATCAAGAAATCAGAAACTGTCAATGTATAGACCTTTGACCCTTTTTTTTATTATTTCATAAAATCCGTCTTCAGGTCGCCACAGAACAAGGCCTCGCGAAATCTGTCTTGCCCACATCAAATTTAGGTCTTGCCCCGCCTCTGTATGCACCAATCAAATTATTTTGTAAATAGTTTATCGTGAAATATTTTTGCCTAATGAAACATTTGGCAAACCATACTTTGCCAAACAATAATTTGCTAAAAAATAATATGCCAAGAAAAACATTTGCGAATTAAAAGTTTGCATTAAGTTGCTTTGCCAAATGAGAATTTGCCAAATGAAAATTTGCGAAAGGTTGTTTGCGATGTGATAATTTGGGAAACGTTTTTTGGCCAAACATTAGTAATCCGCATAAGGGTCATTTTTCGTTTTTATTGAAGACAAGACCAGCAACATGGTTACCTATCTCGTTCGCTTATGGGCTACTTTCATATGTGTCCACGAGAATCCTGCATTACTGAATCCCGCAAAACTGGACTGTTGTATAAAATTCGAATGACTGAATGGATCGATTTTTTGCGGTACCTACACTGCAAACGGGATGTTCGTGTGAGAGTTAATATTAAAACACGTATACTACTAATCGGGATCCTGCAAAAAACGGGATGTCTCTGAACAGGCCCTAACGGTGCGATGCGGCAAGGTGCAGTATCAATGATGATAATAATGATGATGATGTTGCCGCATCATCTACATATAGACTAGTTTTTTTTATCCATGACGAGGAAGCTCTTGGCCTGTATCTCACTTGATGGTAAGTGACGATCAGGTCGAAGGTGGAAGCAAGCTTCACTCGGAATCCTCACCACGTAGGAACTGGCTATCTTACCTCTAACTGCCGATTCTAGTGATTTTATCTTGGAAAACTAAATAAAGTAAGGCATCGTTCCTCAATCACGTTAACAAACAATTATGACACTTATGCTTTTAGCATTATGGGGCATATAGATAAACTTGTCCAATAGTAGCGCCCTCCTGTCAATGTCATAGTTGAGATACTTCTGTTCAAACATGACACTGACAGGAGGGCGCTAGCTATCAATAATCGTTTATAGTTCCGATTTTTGCCACTTGGCGTTACAGAATCGTTCAAATAAAGCAGGAAGCTGTAGTTGTCTGCTCTACTAGGTAATTTATATAAATTGATAGATGTGCAATAAAGACTGAATTTGAGTTAGATGAGTTCATAATAATATAATTAATATTTTATTCTTGTCTCTTCTTTTATTTTTACAACTGAAATGACAAATCTGGTGTCAGATTATTGTGCGCAGAATCAAAATACTTATTAACTTTATCTTTTAGTTCGAGATTAGATTACTACATATTACAGACTTTGTAGGTACATATTCTGTATCTCTAACTACTGAACCACGGAGTATGTATCAGTTTTAACTTTTACCAGTGAAAATCCGTTCATATTTCGTTCCATCCCTGTTTTTCAAATGTTTTTCGTCTAGCATTAGGCTTTACTCCTGTAGCATTAGGTGTCGTTTTCGAATGGACATCAATACTTTTAATCTGGCTACTGTTTCAGTAGGTCCTAATGTTTTTTTAGCATTAGTGGTTTATAAATGGTGTTTGAATGAATTATGTACATTTTGTCATTTATTAGAGTAGGTAGTGTTAGAATTTACACAACAAAAAACTTGTATCAGATAACCCAAACACGCAACAGATCCCCGCCGCTCATTGAAGCCGATCCGACATAAAAAACAACGCGGACGTCAATGAAAGCGTACTCATGTTAAAGAGCCAATAATTTATTTTATCTTTATCGAAAAATAATTCCNTCTATAGGATGGCATATTTCAAAAAACAAAACTGCACTCAAGCGTGTTGTCACAGCAACCGCTGAGCACATACTAATTGGATTTCGGTCCGTGGACCTATTTACGTGCCAGAAACAGTCTAGTTGACATGTCTTCTCTAGTACGTAGTACATTATAACTCAATGGTTCAATGTTAAATTTTATAGCAAAGTGATTATTGACAACTCTACAATATTTTTTTCTATTGGCTGAGCAGAAATTGCACTCCTTGTCTTTTGTACGTCCTTAAAAATAATATTCCATTGTAACGTCTTAAATTAAAAGTAAAATAGGGTTGTCACCCTTTCTTGGTAAGACATCCTGTTGCTTTCTTGTGATCACAGAGTATGACGACGCGTGCGCCTCGACCGTTCCTTACCGTTTGAGTCGTAGTTCTTATCTCTTGACGATAAGGATACGTTTTACACAGCAAGGATGTTAAGGTAAGTTATGGAAATTGGAAACATCCGCTCGTGTGTCGCGCACGCGTCTTGCGGGTGCCTTGTGCACTATCCGTGAATAGCGGATAGCCGTTATGTTTAAAAATAATGGAAGAAAAATATTTTAATTGAAGCAAAAGTTCGTTATTTATTTTTAATATAGGATAGGAAAAATAAACAAAAATATTACTTGGTCACAAAATTTTATTCAAATACAATCATCAAGTTTGTTTGAAAGCTGTGTGTATGACACTTATTATTTTATTTATGATACAATATTCACCAGATTCTGAGTTCTATCAAAACAATCTTAAGCTGTAAAAAAACCATAATAACATTTAAACCAGTATTGTGCAGAAGTAAACAAGATTCAACTAATAACAATGGCAGTGGCGCGCGCGCAGAACGACCGTTAAAAATAAGTCACCGTGCGTTACTTCCGACAACAGAGACGAATTTGGTTTTTTTTTTTTTTTAAAGAAGGCGATAATAGCTAGGTGTATAATACCAGTGAAAATAATACCAAAATGGACTAAAAAATAAGAAAAATTTTGAGGACATTCATCACAATCTGAAAAGCCAGTTGCTTGATAGCGATCTTTTATTATTTAAATATTTTAATAAGTGTTTTTCACTTAATTATCGTCTTCATTTCAGCCACAGGACGTTGCTGAACATAGGCTTAAACAATTTTAATTCAACAATATTTAACACAACGTGATAGGTACATATGACTAATTCAAGATTAGTATCATGATGAAACAAAAAAATTGTTTGTGTCAGAAATGTCAGAATTTAATAAAACATGGTATTTAAACAGAAGCATTCTACAAATCTTAGGTGTAAAAATGTTTTATAACATAAACTACACAATTATTCCTAAGTTCGTCTCTGTGTTAATGATTGCCTTTTATGTTTACGAACAATATTAGTGAGCGCGAAGAAAGCGCACCCCTCAAAATAAACCTTTTTATCGCTACCTGGCGGCAGTGACCGGCTAGTAGACTCTATTGAGAAGACTATAGAAACCATTTTACAAAAGCTTTAATAGGACTTTTGGTTTCGAATCTTCTTAACTGGTTGCCTTGAACGCTTAAAGAAATGTGGCCGTCGCCTTTTTGAATGCGTAAAAATCTTACATGCTTAGATTTTTTGTTTTCTTATTGGTACCTAACTATGTACTATAAATTAAGTAATTTTCCTGAATCAGAGATTATAGAGAAAAAAAAGTATGTAGTTATATTTTAGAACTGCCACAATATTGCTTTTTAAGCCGACCAAGAAGTACTTATCGTTCTCATATTCTATATTTGCTTCTGATAAATAAGAAAGGGTTGTCTGTCCTCCTGCAGTGGAGACTTAATGACCTGATGATATTAATGAAGGTAATAAATTTTGTGAAACAAATCAATACTTAATTACATAAAATAATTCAATTATTCAACTAATATGTACATACAAAAATGTTTAGAGTCTTCTTCTCTACACTCTCTTCTTGCAGTCACAATGTCATAAGCACTACGAAAATTTCACCATAATAAATAAAATTCAAACGGCCACTAGTTAGCAACACACTGTTATCACTATTGTAAACCAACACGAGGGGTCCGAAGGGCCCGTAACGTATTTTCGCCCTCAAGACGGTGAGTTCCTTGCCGACCGCCGCAGCGGCTGACTGCGCCACCCCTACGAGCGCGCGCCAAATTCAAACTAGACAGTTCAAATTCAAATTCGACAAGTGGACGGCTCTGAAAAGTAACAAAAGAGTATTCTTAGTGGCCAGTTTTTATTTTCATTTAAATTTAATCATGAAAAAAGTTCCTAAATGTAGTAAGTTTTAGTGTAAAAAATATTTAATACAAAAGTTGTTAATTAGTGCAATAAAGTGAAGTTTACAGCAACGTATGGTCTGATTAGGTGCTATAAAATAAGTGTTTTATGTTCAAAACAAGGATTTACATATTTACGAAGAGGAGATACTTCAGGAGAGCGGTAAGTCTCATTTCAGGTAGGTAATTCCTACTTAAAATAATATTTACAATTATTTTTTAAATACTGTAATTAAAACATCTCCGAGCGATCATTAGACTGGCAAACAGTACCAAGGTTTCATTACAAAGAAAAAAAAAAGTTTCAGTAAAGCTCCTAAAGAAACAAAATTAAATCGAATTAATAGGTATGTGCATAAGGATCATTTTTCATTTTTATTGAAGACAAGACCAGCAACATGGTTACCTATCTCGTTCGCTTATGGGCTACTTTCATATGTGTCCACGAGAATCCTGCATTACTGAATCCCGCAAAACTGGATTGTTGTGAAAATTCGAATGACTTTGAACGGATCGATTTTTTGCGGTACACTGCAAACGGGATGTTCGTGTGAACGTTAATATTAAAACACCTACTAAACGGGATCCTGCAAAAAACGGGATGTCTCTGAACAGGCCCTAACGGTGCGATGCAGTACGGTGCGGTATCAATGATGAGATGATGATGATGATGTTGCCGCATCATCTAATACAGACTAGTGATTTTATCTAGGAAAACTAAGATATAGTAAGGCATGGTTCCTCAATCACGTTAACAAACAATTATGACACCTATGCCTTTGGCATTATGGCGCATATGTAGATAAAGTTGTCCAATAGTAGCGCCCTCCTGTCAATGTCACTTGGGACACTTCAGTTCAACCATAACACTGACAGGAGGGCGCTACTATCAATACTCGTTTATAGTTCCGATTTTTGCCACTTGGCGTTTCAGAATCGTTCAACTATAGCACGTATCAGAATCAGAATCATCATTTATTTGCTATAAATGTGGTACAGGAGATGGATACGTAGCTGTACTTGTCTGCTCTACTAGGTAATATCTTTAAATATAAATTGATACACATGTGCAATAAAGACTTTGAATTTGAGTTAGATGAGGTCATAATAACATAATTAATATTTTATTCTTCTCTTCTTTTCTTACATTTTTGACTACAACTGAAATCACAAATCTGGTGTCAGATTCAATGTGCGTAGAATCAGAATATTAACTCTATCTTTTAGAGATTAGATTAGATTACTACATAATACAGACTTCGTACATATTCTGCTGAACCACGGAGTATATATCAGTTTTAATTTTTACCAGTGAAAATCCGTTCATATTTCGTTCCATCCCTGTTTTTCAAATGTTTTTCGTCTAGCATTAGGCTTTACTCCTGTGGCATTAGGTGTCGTTTTCGAATGGACATCAATTAATTATGTACATTTTGTCATTTATTAGAGTAGGTAGTGTTAGAATTTACACAACAAAAAACTTGTATCAGATAACCCAAACACGCAACAGATCCCAGCCGCTCATTGAAGCCGATCCGACATAAAAAACAACGCGGACGTCAATGAAAGCGTACTCGTGTTAAAGAGCCAATAATTTATTTTATCTTTATCGAAAAATAATTCTGCGATCAGCGCATTTTTCCCGCGGCGGGCGTCCACGTGGCCCGCGTGACGTCACAATCACAACGCAACCTTCACCCATTCGCCAATAATTGGGGCGTCGATCGCGCGAAACGCAAAAAAGCACGTTATTTTTAACGCGAAATAAAAAAAGTAATGAGTTATTGATTCGCGCGGGGTCATTGCACCGGTAATAACGTTACGGAACGCGGTGCAAGGTCGCCGGTCATTTGCGTATGCCGCCCATTGACAGTTTTTTAAACGCTCCCGTTTATCAATGGGGCTGTTTTTTAAGTGGGCGTAATTAACAAGACCACATTTAATTAAGCAGGTGTCTTACTAAATGACTTTCTAGTCAGGTGTGTAAGAAACACCTAACCAAATACTAAACCTACTTATTATTAGACTACAATCATCATTCTATTATAAAAGAGTAGGCACCCAGGTAGAGCATTGGATTTCAGATGTTCTAACACCTACAACTAATAAGGGTGGATTTCCATTGACACAGAATTGGCTATAACAGAGCGGAGTTTTCATACATTTTATTTGACAATGGCGCCTCTAAAATAAAGAGTTGTCTAAAAGCTCGCTAGTCTCTACATCAAAGTTTTCCTTTACATCAAATGAAAAGATAAGTTATAATTAGCAGTATTAGAAGTTTAGAATAGAACTTAAGATCCTTAATTTCAACGTTACGTAATAATATTGCGTCTCTACATCACTTTTCAGCAGTTATTTAATAAGCAAACAGCTGCATAAGTAAATAAAGCACAAAGCATAAGTTTTTGTACACTGTAGGCAAGGTTATACAAAAAAGGTAATTTTTTACCACAGATTTAAAAAAAAAATAATTCAACCAAAAAACATTTTGTTATGACAAACACAAACAAGCTGGCCAGCAAACACAACTATAATTAAAAAAAAGAATTTGATTTGAATTTTCAAAATAAAGCGATTCGAATTTGGAATTACGCATTCAAGTGGGCAGCGGCCGGCTACACCGCAAGACGTTTAATTGTCGCACAGATTTACGGCCCGGGGATGTGTTGGCCAAATTGAAAGTTCACTATAAATTAGACTGGAATGCCCACGGACAGTGCTAATGTATGCGTTCTCGGACTGTGCTCTTGATTTATAAGGTTTAAGGGATTGGAGCAATCTTGGTATTAGAATGAAGGCGGTTTGCTTTATCCTTCTGAGATTAAATTTGTAGCTAGAATAGCCCACAGACAGTTTAACTAACTTTCAACTATCTGTTAGATATTACAACGTTTTTGAGTAATGACGATTTTGCAATTTTGCATTAAAGAAAACAAGATCTTACCTCCTCTATTTTAATTTACAAGCTTTATAAGGGAAAATATAGTTATGAATAATTATTATTAAATTCTCAAATAGTATAAAACCTCAGTAAAAGTTCGTAATAACCTCAGATCATAGCTATGATCTGAGGTAATAACGGATTCCTCCAACTTAAAAACTCGGCAAAGGGAGCAGAAAAGTCTTATTAAGTCCTTCGTTAAAACTGCATTATATTTCTCATTTACGAACTGAATTGAAAGGAAGGCTCAAACTGAAAGAACCACAATCCTTTGTGAAAGTTACCTACTCGAAAAACTTATTTCGTTACAAAGTAAAGTAGGCACTTGTAATACTTACGCACATTATTACCCTTTAAGTACTTATACTTTTCTTTGTTCGAGGTCTTAATTCTTTATCAGACCGTACTTAATACTTTTTCCAAACCAAAATACGTCCAACCCATACCTTTTAAAGCATTCTTTAATATAACTTCGTTTTATCGGCTTTTAAATAAACAAATAAAAACTTGGATTTGTTTTCACGCGCTCACAAAGGTCTCATAGAAAAGTCATAAACGGACTTTAGGTTTATCCTCAACATTATAAGAGTACAATGTTTCGTCAACCCAACACATCAAAACGACGGCTATTTTGTTGCAAAGTGAGACTTCGAATTTGAAAAAAAAACAAACACCGAGGTAAGTCTGGAAGCAAACTCGAAAGTCAACTGTATGCCACTGTATTAGGCTTTCTTTTACCTCTGAAAAAAATTGCACATACGCCACGAGTGTGAAATAAACAAAAAGTTTTTATTTATCATTGACACTCAATTCTTAATGCACAACAATAGAATGTGGTCTTTATTTCGAATGCGCAAAGTTTACAAACGAGTGTGCTTATCCGGAACGAACGATAAAACGTTCCAAATTCAAAGTTATAGGTTCGTCAATAAAAAAGAAGTTAGCTTCTTACGTTACGCGCCATTACAAGGTGCGAATAAAGGGATCACGGAGAGGTGGGCATTTTACCGGTTTACGGTGTGCGCCATAGAAATTTGTTTTTCTTTATCGCATAGGCTGATGCGGCTGGACGCAAGTAATGTCGAATAAAGTTGATGGCGCCAATAATATGATTTATTATGGGGCCCAGGCATGCAAATTGGAGAAATTTTATAGGACCCATTCTAAATTTCACATTGGTATCACAAACCTTTTACGATACAGCGCATACAGTGATTGTGTTTAGTTAGAACTATATTCATTATGTGTTTTGTTCAATTTATAGATAGTGGTAGAGTCGCAAGCATAGCTTGATCGCCTCAAAAGTTTTTATAATATTTAACAAATTGATTTATTAGAAAACCGCAAAAAATATATTTAAAGCCATACGCTAGGAAAATTCAGTAGTAAAAAAAATTTTACGAGACATTCCAAATTAAAAAAAAACACTTTTATCCTTTATTCACATTACTTTGCCGCAAGACTGACTTGGCGTGTCTTAAAAAATGTACTCACAGAACCACTTAACGAGGTGTCATAAACGGGTAGTCAAGTTAACACTCGATCAAATAACATTGTGACACTCACCTTCCGCGACTCAATCTGGTGCGCGTTAAGAAGAAATCGACAACAGTTTTACGACGTGATTCCCGCTTAAAATTACAGGGGTGCCAACTTTACGAGCGGAGGTGACATCTTGTCACGCATTCGCGGTGATGACGACGTATTTGATGTTATGTCGTTTTGGAAAAAATGAGCGCTACAGCGATAAAAAAGAGCTGTTTTCGTTATTTAAAAAAAAATCTCAATATTTGGTAAGAGGAAATATTTTTAAATCAAATAGAGAAACTATTTTTAGCAAACATGATTCCTGTGCAATTAAATCTCTATTACTGGCTTTGTTATAGGTAACACGACATGTAGTTTTCAGAAATCACTTTTTGTGTAAGCTAAAAACGTTGAGCTAGTCAACCATCGAATGGGAAATGAAGTTGTGAACGAAACATGATACTTTTTACGCCATTAGGATATGCGACACGAGAAGTACGAGAACTAAAGGTAAGTAGTACTATTTCTTTAATTTTTTCTAGATCTGATTTAACCTGCAAAGCTTGAAGACATGAAGATTAGACATGTATCTGTAAGTGGCTTTACATTTTAGATATCATTTGCAATAAGTAAATACAGGTGGCGTCCTAAAACACATTTAAAAATACTACAACAGGTAAAATCAATGCACCATAATTATATTTTCCTACCATTCTTTCTCTTTTCACTTCTCAAAATCAAAGTGCATTTTAAGTGACAGACTCCATAAATCCAGCGATGTCAGCGGCTACGATCAGCTACGCGCTACGAGTGGTACAAGTGCTACGAAATGTGGTAACGGCGAGCGCTACGAGACCCTTATCGCGCGCTACGCCGCCTGGACGGGAGGACCATTATTTTAAACCCAGCACCGACACTGTCCCATGGTACTTGTAAAGTACAAGAATAACAGAGCAGTTATAAATGTTGGCAACATTGTGTGTCAACTACTACCAATCATGAACGTAATACTGACTCACATGTGAAAGCAGCTTATCTCCACAAGTCGGCGTAGGTTCCTTCTTATATTTCAGTTTCAAACAATTTTGTTTATCAAAGCGTAATTTGAATAAAATATTATTAATGTGCTTGACCTTAAATTATTTTGTAAAGATAAAAATCAGCTAGTTTAAATAAATAGTTTTATCTGTAGCAGGTAACCAGCTAAATATTGTTCCTATACGCAGATTTTCTGCAAGAGTTGGCTATCAAGAATGAAACAGCCAAATAATCAATTCTGAATTTTGTTCTTGTCACTTCTAAAGTATGTTGATTCCAGTTCTTTAATTTCAAACGTTCACAGTCACACCCAGTGTCCTTTTCAGGAATACATCTAGTTCCGCGGAGAAAAATTACGTTATCGCGGTTTATTTAAAGTAATCGCACAGGTTTACGAGCCCTGCTTTATTATGCAGCTCCAAGAACGAATATGGCGGCTTTTGATGAGACGAAGGAGCACGCAAAATAATAGGCACTTTTACACAGTGGTTATTATTGTTATCCCGAGTATAAGAGAAAGCGGCTGAAGCTCATAATATGTTTAATTTATACCTATTATTAATGCGAAAGTTATTTTCATTGACTGCTAATAATATTAAGTATACTTTTTTGGCGTGCGAAAGTTCTCAATGATCTCAAGGCTTAATTATTATTACTGACGGAATTGCTACCATGCACCTTAATTTTGAATTTCCGATATTTTAGCACTGTTGCAAGCGCCATGGTCACGGAGTAACTGAAGAAACTTGCGGGTGAGATCTCAAGGCAATTTTGCTTAGCAATCAAATAAAAATGTAAGTCTATGTTGTGTACATTTACAAGCACAACAAAAAGGGCGTAGAAAATACAAGAGTATTTAAATATTTCTAAAACTAGCGGCCGCCCGCGACTTCGTACGCGTGGATCCCGTTTTACCCCCTTCATCTATCTTACGTGGTTTAGATTTTTTCATACAAATGTTTTTTCCCGCTAACTCCCGTTCCCGTGGGAATTTTGCAATATCCTGTTGTAACTAAGCTTTAAGTTAACTAAGGTACCTGCATGCTAAATTTCAAGCGTCTAACTTAAGCGATTTAGATTTTTCATACCCGGATTTTCCCGCGAATACCCGTTTCCGTGGGAATTCCTAAGTATACTATAACCTGCCCAGGAGTATGAAGAATAATTGTACTAAGTTTCGTTAAAATCCGTCGAGTAGTTTTTGTTTCTATAAGGAACATACAGATGGACGGACAGACAGACAGACAGACAGACAGACAGACAGACAAAAATTTTACTGATTGCATTTTTGGCACCAGTATTGATCACTAATCACCCCCTGATAGTTATTTTGAAAATATATTTAATGTACAGAATTGACCTTTCTACAGATTTATTATAAGTATAGATGGGGAGTTACTTTTACAAAGCTGTCAAAATGCGACTCTCCCATAAAAAGATTCAAAGGAGTTGAGACATGTACCCTTTGTCATACTCTTGTATGATTTTGATTTGATTTTATGATTTCAGTAGTTGGCAAACTTAATTAACTTATTTATTAATTTCAAAGCTACTTACAAAAAACAGTAATTAGGTACTTAACTGTGTTTTTGATGGAGTTAAAAAATGTTAAGACAGACTGACAGTCCCTGAAATAATAGTAGGTATGAAGCAATCATCATTTAAATACCAGTAGGAACTTTTACTCTTTTATTTTTTTTAGTAAAGCCTTTTAATTACTTAATTAGTATACATTTCCATTTGATATTACTAACTCTGATTAAATTTTTAAACTGTCAATATTGTTACGGGTTAATATTAACAATGCATTATTCATGTAATACAACTATTTTATTCGGCAGTAATTTATCACCAATGAGTTTATTGTAGATTTTGGCCAAATAAATACGTCCTGGCGACATCACCTCATAAATATTTACATTTGCTCGCAAATAACTATGATGACTGATTGGTGAAACTTTTTAACAACGTCAAATGTTTTATATTAACTTAGATTTAAAAAAATACTTAAAAATAACACGGGACATTTTGATTGTTAGTTTCAAATGTCTAATGTTTGAATGTAATAAACTTCGACAACGTTTGATGAGCATTTGAAACTGCTAGCGCCATCTGTTGTAATTAGTAGTACAACTGGTCATTAGAAGACAAGATTAAATTAAATTAATAAATATCTGCCACTTGCGTAAAACATAAAAAATAAAGTTGTGAAAATAATAAAATGTGCAGCTGCAAGAAATACCGAACATTTCGTGCGAATGCCAGTTTTATTCGACACTAAACCTTCTTTCTCGGTTCCAGCAACAACACGACGAGGCGACACGATCAAAACGTCTGTAAAAACCGATGAAAACGAAAAAGATAACGCGAGTGCCCGTTGAATGGCCGGCGAGGTGAACGCTGCACTTTCACGATTAATAAAACGAAAAATTAAACGACGCGTTAGAAATGAACCATCGGCGATAGTTCCTATTAGCGCCGTCATTCAGCGCCGCGCTACCGTCGCAATTCCAATGAAGTTAGTTCCGCTACTCAACGCCGCATTATCCTAGCAGCACTGTCGACTCATATTAGAAAATTTTGATCTTTATTTTTTGTTAACGTCACGCTACTTGTTTTTAGTAGTAATTTTAACAGATTTAAATGTATATTTTTTATATTTATTTAAAAATAAAAAAAACCCTACATTATATTCTGTAATCAGCATAATACGACTCTATGCTCTACTTCGTTTGAAGAGCTTTTTAGGATAAGCTAATGTTCAAGTGTTACGATACTTTCTTACTTAGAATCCATTTAATAATTAAAAAAAATAGATAAAAATAAATAGGTATTTATATCAGCTAATTAGTTCATAATCCCACGGCTGAAGTCATACAAACGCGTCCGAAATCGAGCGCGTGCCAAAAAAGTATTGAAAAGCTTCGATCACATGATCGGTCGACAGATCGAAGCGGGTCAAGCACAACAGGTGAGTTCGGAGCGCATCAACTAAAAAATAAAATATCGAAATGCGAAAAAATAATAAAAATCGGCAAATATAGTAAATTGAAAAAAGAATAGTGTTGTCCTTGTCGTGTAGGGGAGATCGGGGATGCGTGGTCCCGCTCGCGGCCGCGCGCACGTGGCGGCGGGGCGCCGAGCGCCACATCCCGTCGCGGCCCGCGCCGACCGGCTGCGTTGCCCGTAACCTCCGAATGACCTCATTTTTTTTTCTCCAATGTAAATATTCGGCTCTTTTGCCGCATAGTCTATAAGTGGTATTAAGTTCCTTCGTCGCGTTCTATTTTTTTTTTTCATACTCATTAGTGGACTATTAACTTTCAGTGACAGACTTTACTTCAGTGTAATTTTAGTGAAACAAACTGATTTTTTGAGGACTCGTTGTATTGTTACGGATGTTTGTAAAAATTAGCTGCTAAGTTCGGACGGGATTTTAGACTTTTATTGAACTTTTGTGGTGTAGCTGGAGAAAAAAATATAAATTTGCCGAAACTGTGTTTAGTTGTAAGTTTGCGTCACGCCGTGCGAGACGTTCGAAGAATACATTTCATCTGATGTGGAAGGTAAATTTGTGGCACTCAGAGTAGAATGTTATCATTTTGTTTTTATTTTTTTTGCTTAAATTTTATTTTGCAAGCAAAAATAAAAATATTCTCAATTCGCGCACGATAAAAGTTACCACAGTATTTTTTGTTTATGAAGTACAACGTGAAAATTTCCGAATTTAAATAAATTGAATAAAATAATTTGTCCGTGTTAAAAAAATAAAAACCTCTAGGTTCGTTAAAGTTCTATATTGTGACTTTTTGAAATAATAAACTCTCATCTCATTCAGAGGTTTTTTTTTTATAAATTCTTTGGGGTCTGTTAAAATAATCTATTGTTATTTTATAACCATAACATAGCAAGCGGTAAAATTTTCACGGAAACACTTTGTGTTTCTCAACTCGGTTTTCATGTTGTTTGTTTATTTTATCGCATTAAATATTCGAAACGATATTTTTTTTAAATAGATTTATTTCATGTAAATCCAATACCAGAAATAATTTAGTGATTTTATCATTGGTATTTCATCCACGCATAAAAAAATAGACAGGTCTCTAAACTCTAAACAGTTATCTATTGCATAATTTGTAATGTTTCCACTTAAATATAACGGTAAAATTGTCGGAAATAAATTATTTAGAGCTACGTAAAAATGTATTTCGATGCGAAAACCTAATATTTATTTTAAACCTTTCCAAACATTTAAATATAAATTAGTAAACATTCCATTAGTAGTTAAAAATTACCAAAATAGAGTTTCAGTCTAATTTTTGTGACCAAGAGAGCATTTTTATGTTGATGTTGTAGTCGATTGGTTCCGCAGTTGATGTTTGCTTGAGTTGTAGAGTTGAGAAAATTAATCAGTGTTAAAGTACACCGTCACATTAAAATGTAGAAAGAAGGAAAGTAGATTTTATTCCTTAATTATAAAGTTAATACTTACTATGTGTCAACTAGTGCAAGAGAAGAGAGTAACAGTGTCCAAAAGCGTTGAATTCGTAAAATTCGTAAAAATTGCATAAAATGTAAAGTATCCCAAGTATTTTCTAAAGAATATTTTTTTTAACTGTGATTGTGTAAAAGGTATCTATTTCGATGGAACACAGAACGGCATTGGTAAAAAAAGAAGCCAAAGTGTTCGTTACTTACAGCTTTTTCAAGGCCTATTTATATATTTTTTTTCTCTGTCCCGAAGTCGCCAAAATTCTAGTGCCTAAATACCTAAAAGTAAGTTTCGTCCTTAGACACATCCAAACTCAGTATTGACATTATGTATTTTGTGGTACTCGATTTTTCGTTTGTCATTTTTCAAAATATATAGCTTTATTTTCAAACTATCCGTCTTAAAATATCTAAACAAACTCTACATCGATACAGTTAAGTAGCATCGCACTCGACTGTCCACTTAATTAAAAAAAATCGAAGGCACGTTAATCGCAAAGGCTACATATATTAATCAGGTTCCATTTTTAAAATTTTAGTCTCAAAATATCTAAGAACAAGAATGTCGAAACTGTAGCATCGCTCTCGACTGTCCACTTAAAAATCGAAGACTCATTAATCGCAAAGGCTACTTTAATAATCATATCCCATTTTCAAAAATAGCTTCCATTTTCAAAAATTATCGTCTGAAAATATCCAAGAACAAGGATATTGAGATAGTAGCATCGCTCTCGACTGTCCACTTAAAAATCGAAGACTCGTTAAAACCGTTGGGGTTGCTGACCCCGCGACAGCTGGACCGCGGGATGAAAGAATCATAATTTGAGCGCCACTGTCGCTGGACCGCGGGCAGCCATCTTGCACGGAAAAAAGGGGTGTCGGTTTTCAGTGTCATTGTTTTTTTTTTGTTAGATGACCATTGTGGCCAGTTTCAAGCGAAGTTCGTTTGATGACATATTTTTGATTTAGAAAAATGTAAAAAGTTTTAAAATAAAAAAAGTCATGAAATACGACACGTTCCTATGATTCGATCCTATTCGACTTATTTTATTTTAGTACAAGACTTGATCTTGTCGAATTTAAGACCTAATTTATAAAATTTTCTTTATGAAAATCGCTCAAAGTTTTATTTAACTTAATTTTCTTGCAAAAAGCAAAGTTACAAAGACATTTTTGGAACAAATCATTTTTTTTCTATTCTGAACTAATGCAATCATTTGAAGTAGCGCCCGTAATCAATCCGAAACTCCAGCGCGAAGCACAATAGCGGGTGACGTCACTCGTGTACTACAGAAAAGCACAATCACTGAACGCGAATCACTCATTGATATTGTCGGCTGCCGATTACGGGGATTTTTTGCGAATGATTGAATTTTATTTACAATTAACCCGGCCTCGGCACAGTCGAAAGCGAGAGTGACGATTAAATGCCATTTAAAAATAAAACAGCCCGCCGCCATAACATTGGTATGCCGATAATTTATACGTATACGATGCTCTCCGTGTTGCGAACTTTTACGCGCGTACGAAGTAATGCAAATGAGTGTGTTTATTATTTCAATGCGTAAAAAAACGTTTGTATAGCGTATTTGCTAGCGTTATGAGTATATTTGACTAGAAAGGTATGAAAAAACGTCTCGGCTGTAAGACAGAAACCGCCCAACGTAAGACTAAGAAGGGGGGCGGCGCGAGCCCGCCTAATTTGTCTTAGGCGGAAAAATCGCGCGGCGATCACAAGTGGCTCGTAACGAAGTCGGGGCCGGGGGCGCGGGGAGGGCGGGGCAGCGCGCCGCGTCTCAGTCAGTCGTCCGTCTGGAGTCGCGGCGGCCGGCCGGGCCGCGCGACCTAATACACGTTCCTCGTGCTCTTGTGATCATAAATATTAAAATTAAAATACAAAATTCAAAAAAAATCCTAAATTAAACTCTAACCGCGACTAATCGAAAAAATATTTTTAGGCTAAATCCCGACCCTCACTTTTTTGACCTAAACTGTTGGCAGTGGAAAAGTTTTTTGCAAAATTTTTAATATTTATGTCGGTTACATTTGTAAGAGATTAAACGTTTGGCCGTTATTGAGAATATTTTTATTTAAAATTTATTTTTTTTAACGATCGAGATCTCGAGTGAGCGATTGATAACTAATAATAAATTAATTGTAAGCGTTAAATTAATGTTAAGGCTAGTCGTAACTAAGAATCAATTGACTGCCACAAATATACTCTGCTATTCGAAATTTACTGATGGACTTCTGTGGTTTACAACGGACTTGAACTTTTTTGTGCGACAAAGAAAATTATTCCTCGGACCAAGGTTGTGATTCTCTTGTTTTTATAGAGTAGCTGTCTAGTGTTTTAAGTAAATTAGGAATTGTTGTATTTTTTGCCATTATGTTTTTTTTTTCGGAATGTGTATTAACTTTTTTGTTGCAATATTGTCAGTATTTAATTGACTACTTTTGTCTGCTAAGCTAGCTTTGTTGTGTTTTTAAACAATTTTATTTTTCCTTTGTGAAGTAGCCGCCGCGCCGGGAAATTCAGCCAATAGATGAAAAAGTAATTTGTGATAACGTAATGTAGAGCTAACAATATTTTGTTTATTTAGATATTATACTTGTGTTATAGGAAGTAAATTACTATTATTTTGTTTGCTACTTTATTTTACCTTTGATTTATATTTTTGATTTTTACTGTGTGATTTTTTTAATAAATCTTTTTTGGTTGTTTTTGTTTTCTTTTTATTTTCCATTTGGATTTTTAATATTTATACAGGTGAGTAGCCGAGCATGAGACATTTTTAAAAGGTAGAGTCTCTCTATAAACATTGATATTCTGGTTTCATAGATAGACTGTTAATATTAAAAAGATTTTAATTTTGAATGAAGCCGTGTTAAAAATTATGTGCAATTTGTATCACTGGTAGACCATGTTTGCATTTGAACTCTAGATTACTAGACTGGATTTTTTTAAAATTTATTTAGTACAACCAACAGTACTGTTGTGAATTCATGATCCACGCTTACATTTTAATCGTTTTGAAAAAGTAGTGTGTAACTCTAGTAGTGTAACTATATAGTCAAAAAGAAGTGTAAGCTTGAAAGTTATCATTATTTTGTCCATCTGCAATGAATAATAATTTCCGTTTTATTTTACATAAAAAAGCTCATGCTCTGTTATCCTAGCTTGATAGAAATAACATTAAAATAGTGCAAACACTTCTAAATACAAGCAGAGACATTTCTACCAGAGTACCAATAAGATTTTAGCGAGGTTTTTAAGACATGCCTGTTATTGAAGAAGTAAAAATAATACTAAAAATGTGTTTTTAGAACCAGTTTTGAATAAAGGAGACGGTTCTGAACACAGATTACCCGTTCTGAATGGGGCAGGTGGGGCCATTATAGTTTTATTGAGAATGTCCATAACAAAAGAGATCTTTAGGGGACAACTGATGTTCCCTATAGATATTATTCAAAATATATCATTACGAAAGAAAAATCATGTATGTCACTTATTATTTTGAGAAGAACAAATTCTAAGTGTAGACGATATTACAGAAAAATATAGGTACTGAGGGATTATTTAGATCTGAAACGAAATAGAATGCAAATGTGTGGTTTTATGTATTGACAGAAAATTACAAAAACATTGTGGGTGAGCTTTTCTGGTTTGTTTTTAGTTGCAAATAACGGCATACGATGTTTGTAGAGTAGAGACTAGCTGTAAAGATCTGAGTTTATTAGAGAGATTGGAAATTCAAAATAATTGATTGACTTTACTATGTTATATCTTTCTCAACTTGCTGGTAAAAATATCGTCATTGTTATTTTAAAGTTAAATCAATTTTGCTCTATAATAAAGTGTAGATCTACATTGATTGTTGAGTAAGGACAAAATGTTATAAAACTAAGAGATACAAAATAGGTACATGATCTTGGCATACACAGAAGCTATTAAAGCCCCGCTGTTAATAATTTCAAACAACGCCCAAAAATAGGACCTACTTATTAAAATCGTATATAACTGTGGAAATCTGTAATTAGCTGTAAGTTTTATTCAATACTAATGTATAATATTACCATAATGTATCGCCGTTGATTTCCCAAATAAATAAATAAAAAATAACTTAGATATTTAAAACACTAATTATATGCTAAATAATTCCTATCGCTTAAAACGCAAAAAATTTTGAGATGTTGACATATTTTCTATGGATCAATATTATTCTTAGATGATAATAACTGTTATGAGGGTACAAACATTTTTCACACACAAATAAATCCATCTACTTCATATGTGTATTATGTATTTTACATCATTATTAAAAAGTGAATTAGCTTTTTCTTGTAAGAGGTGATTTTTCAAACAACCACCCTACTGTGCACATTCTTTCACCGACAGGACATTTTATACGCCAAAGTAACGTATATTTGATTGTTACAAGCCTAGTCCACACAGGACTAAAGCTGCGGGCAGTTTTCTAGTTAATATTTTTGCACCGTTTCATCAAATAAAAAGCTACAGTACCTATATGAATACATGGGATTATTTTTGTGTAGGATTAGCGACTACTGTGGCGCCTGGTAAAACATTATAGCAATGAACTTTTACGCTGCATTGCCGTTAAGCCTTTGACAGGCGCCCAGGAAATAATACTCGAATATTGAATAACAAATACTGTATGTAATTGTTCGGTCGAATTTTAATCCAATGCGTATTGCCATTCATTTATAAATTAAAATGTAGTTAGTATTTGCAAAAATTTTAGGTAACAAGTAAAATTAAATTAACTTTTTCAATATTTTTGAGCCACCATTTTTTCTAAATAGTAATAATGGTTATGAACGACTTAACCATTTTAAAGACAGGGGAAGTAGGTAGGTAGCATTTACTATTTCATAGCAATTTCAATCACGAAATTCACATAAATTAGTAGCAAATTAAAAAATATTTAGATAAAGAAATTAAGTAATAACTACTAACTCATATTAAAGTGTCGTAAGCCTAATATTAGTTTAAAGCCTATACATCCGTAAAGACATACTATCACAATCTAAAGCTAGAAACGTGACAAAATTAGTTTTTTTTTATAATTACAGGCGTATTATTATTTGGTAATGCTGTAAAATATTCTTAGTAAGAAGTTAAGCTTTACATTGCATATTTTAAGTTAACGCCATCTATAATTCAGTAGTAACACTATTATAAAACTGTCAGCAACAAGCAAGCTCAAAAGCTCACCGGGGATCACGCTTTAGTTCCCATTTTCAACAGATGGCGTTACAAAGCGTCGCAAGCGCAAGCGTTATATTATTCCCTTGACACTTTATAGATGGCGCTAGTAGACATTGTAATGCATCCAACAAAGTATAGAGGGCGTTGTTGAAATCATACTAATCATACATAAATGTTAACCCGTTAGTTTGTTAAGGTTATTGTAGAGGGCAGTGTAAGTTTTAATTTTATTTTCTTTGTTGGTGAATTTTTATTCCCTTTTAAAGTATTTTCAAGCTTCCTAGTTAGTAACTAATTTATTTACTAATATGCAATATCGTAAACATTGGTTACCGCTTATTTTATAAATTATTTTTATACTTTAGCGTTATTTTTGTTTAAAATGTAATAATTTAATATAGTTCTCTCTTTACAAAAATACTGTGTTATTCATTAAAAGGTATTCTCTAAAAAGATATTAACTGAGAGGTAGGACTGTCCTTAGAGGAGGTTGCTAAGACGTAGGAGATTTCTAAGATGTAGGCGTATGGGAAGACACGAGTGGGGGGCACTAAACTCCTAAGAAAGGGGGCGGGGCAAGACGTAGGCGTGCGATTGGCTAGGCTTAGAGCCGACTTAGAAAGACATACGTTAGGTAAACTTGGAAGTTATTGCTTGGCTGGCGTGGGAAATGTTTTATTATGCCTACCAATCGCTACAGCGATTATAATACTCTACATAGCATTAAAGATTGTTATAATATGCTTGGCAGTTAGTTTGCTATGAATCTTTATGACACAATAAAACGATTCTTTAAATGAGATATTGAGTTGGATTTCTGTATCATAAAATAGTATGATAAAGTATAAAGTAATGTAATATTATCTACCGATCATAAATGTTTTATGGTAGAATATCAATTCTTATAATGTATGAACTCAAAGAAAAACAAGCATGATAACATTCAAAGTATGGAAAGAAAAAAATTGCCACTATATTTTTTATCCGAACCGAAAGAGCGTTAAAACTCTCTGTCTGTTATCTTTTCATGCCTAAACCACTAACCATTTTTTATGCATTTTGATACAAATATTTAGACCTTGTATAGGTATTATGGAATCAGGTTACGAAATAAGCGAAATAAGTACCTACAAGTTAGGTAAATGTGAAATAGGAGTTGACAGTTCTCAATCAATCATTTCTCATGTTGGCATTGACATGAAAAAAGATTTAATAACAATAAATGAAGTTTTTAAACGGGGACGCGCGATAACAACTTCCAAACTGAAACCCACGCGGGCTATACCGCGGGCAAAATGTATCTACTTACAGAGTATAAAGGGTTAAGAAAGCTATAAGAAAGTGGGCGTCACCAAGGAGCCGCGGAGGGTGGGGCGTAAGACGTGGGCGGGGCCTAAGTTTGAGACTATCGATCGGGAACTTCGGGACTTTCATGTGTCCCGCGGGACGATGTGTGAAGCAAGAATGAGGGTGTAATGCTTTGCTATTTTTGGGTAAAATACTGTGTGCGTAATCGAAGAGAATCCAACGTAATAAATAGTTTTAACGCAATGAATATACGCAACGCGGCTGGCGGGCTTATAAGATAACCAATGTTCGAATTAATTGACAAATAGATTTATTAATTATGATTCGGATGCACTACTTTGTAGGTAAATAAAAGAGGACTGACATGTCTTTGTTTGGGCTGGGAGAGTCACATAATAAATAAGGCTGAGTTTCACCACCTAACTTTGACCGTAACTAAGTTTAAGTAGCCGATAACCGGTGTTTTTTGTATGAAGTTTGTCATTTTTTGACATTTGTTAAAGTCAAAGTAAGATGATGCAATCCAGCCTAGGTGTACGAAGAGCCTAATTAGGTTGATATCAAAATAAAGCTTTGTCCCGCCAAATACATTGTCATTGAAAGATGTCGGTGTCCTTTAGACTGATATGTTATTAAATATTTGACGAATAATTCTATTTCGCAGACTTCCCTAACCGCCATCGAAGGGAGCTACCGATTGGACGTCTTCAACATCTAGACTTTAGGTAAGTAAGTAACATATCATATACTTATGCCCTATACTTCTAGTATTATTTAGAGCAGTGTTTTTCAACCTTTTTCATGACACGACTCCCTTAGTATGAAAAAATCCCCGACCGATCGCTTTTTTTTTCATGCATTTTTAACCGACTTAAAAAAGGGGGTTCTCAATTCGATCCATATAACATTTACGCAATTGCATAGTTAGAATTCTGATAAAACTTTACTTTTTTTTACTGAAGTAGTTTTAAAGACCACTCGCGACCCTCTAGGGAGTCGCGACCCACAGGTTGAAAAACACTGATTTAGAGCAATGAAATCTATCATTCTTGGAACTGAAAATTTATTGTAAAAACCCAACTTTCCACATCTTTTATTAGTAGGTAGTAGTACCAGTTATGTGACTTCACATACATAATATTTATTTGCCAACTTAATTCGTGTAATAATTTTACAGTCAATTAAAATTTTGTTTTTTTTTACAATCACTTTAAAATTAATTTGATTTTGGGTTCACACACAGGCTTCAGTAGGTTACCCTATTAGCGTTTCAAAAAGTTTATCCTTTACAATCATCCTTTGAGTCTACTGCTTATCTGAAAATGTCATATCATCGGTCTTTTTATCAAAAAACGTTCAACAATTCTGAAACGTTAAAAATTGGAACTACATAGTAACCCAGTATTGATAGTAGCAGCGCTCTCATGTCAGTGCCATATCTGGGACACTTCAGTGTGGTCCAACTAATAGTTGGACTTTTCATAATAATAGTAGGTAAGTGACACAAATACCATATTTTAAACGTTTCTTGTCTCGATGCAAAGGCCCACATCCATATCGGCGGATGTCCGCGGACGCTGCGATATCCTGCAGATAGCGCGCGGACTCAAGTCGAGTGTGAGACACTCGTGCGGATGTGTGGGTGCGGTCATAGGCTGCCAAACTTTAGATTCACCTTGTTATTATTTGTCATATCGACTGAACACGTAGCTGGCACGGTCTGGAAGACGTAGCGTGGGCAGGTCTCCTACTACGTGGACCGACGATCTGGTGAAGGTCGCGGGAAGAGCCTGGATGCGGGCAGCGCAGGATCGTTCATTGTGGAAAACCTTGGGGGAGGCCTTTGTCCAGCAGTGGACGTCATTTGGCTGAAACGAACGAACGAACGACTGAACAAAAGAACAGAAAATAGTCTTTAAAAGTGCCAAATTATGTGGCCGTTGATCTATCAAACCAACACAGCTTATCAAAGCTGATAAAATCTGAACGAACACATTTCACAATTTCACTTTAATTAATACATCTTATTCTAAAATCACATAGACCGAGTCGAGCCACTGTACAGTGTATTGACTATTGTTACTACTATAAAAAAAAAACTAAATTCGCCCAAATTAAAAGATTGAGAACGGCTGATAATTCACTATCGCAAAATTCTCATGCATTATCAACAGTCACCATTCTCGCACTTGTGGAAACATTCCACATTCATTAGTATAATACGAGTAACTATTACAATACATTGTAAAATTTCATAACATATTTGTTTATGTCATTTGAATATTGTACTTTTCAAACGCCTTTAAAAAATATTCACCAGATATTACAACTACTATTATTAAAACAAGGCAACCAAACCAAAAGCTTAATAGTGATATATTTCTTAACTTAAGAATATCTCATCCCGTATTTTCTAACTCTTAACATGAACTTACAATTCAAGGGCCGTATTCAGAACTGCTCAAAGGGTAAGAGTACCTATGTTAGGTCTAGTCTCCATAGCAACACTACTCTAGCAATTGTGTTCGCCATCTTAAGTTTTTAACCGCTCCCGTCTCGCTAATGGAGAGGCTGATGCGGCCGCTCCGTTTGTGCCTTTTAAACTGTCTTTTTTTGCTTTACGACGGTTTTATTTTGTGGTAATGACTGATGACGGAGAGCTGGGTGGGCCTCTATTCGGATTTCATTATGTCTCTAAATGCAAAACAGTGGTTTTATTAAACTATCCAATTGATTCGAAAACGAATAATTGGTTATAGGTATTGGCCCAATATGGCCTAATACTTTTTTAAACCATAGAGAAAAAGATAATCTGAAAATTTACGCTTTTACCTATAAAGTAAAACATCCTTTTCTAAGAACCTTCAAAAAATACAATTTTATTTTCATTATTCAGTTTAGGTTGTAAATTAACTATCAGATAGGTACTGGATGTTTTACCCTGTTTATGTAAAAAGACTTCATTGTAGATAAACAATAACATTATTTAGAACAAGCACTATCGAAAAAAAAAAATCACTAAAGATATTATAAACAAAAGGAGTTTTACTTTTGTTTTAAAACGTTTTTGAATCTGCATTGCAATCTTAGTTAGCGCTCTCATTTTATCCGCACACAATATTAATACGCCAACAAAGGCCTAGCTTAAGTATAAATTAATCTAGGCTATTCATGTTTGACGGTATTTCGAGCGGGAAATTTTTATTCATAAACGCTGCAAAATGAAGACTTTCGACTAGCGCGGGCAAAGACATACAATAACCCACTAACGAAATTAAAAACCTCATACAGCTCCGTCCGAATGCACGTAGAGGTAGAATCATTACTTAAACTCCATCTTTTTAAATGCTGGCTGGATAGTGAATGCACGACCCTTGAAAACGGTTTAGAAAAAAAAGGAAAGCACACGCATCGCGTCCCATTGTACGCAGACACGGTGAAGGTGGATCTCATTACGGAACGTTCGGAATTAAGAACGCGATGAAGCGAGTCTTAGCGATCATTACAGGAACGAAACGCGGAGCCTTTTATGTTGGCAACGCTTTTCTGCCGTTCTCTTTTCGGTTTAGAATGTCGGTTATTCAGAATTTGTGTCGCGCTTCTAAGTTTGAATGTGGTTTTATTTTAATTTGTAGTTCTTTGCGTCGTGGTTCTGAGCTTAGTTCGGTTTATTAAACTTGAGTGATTTGTTTTGGTGGTGTTTTACCAAATCTATTTACCTGAAAAGGTATTACAATTTATTTTTTTACTTGCAATACAAGCTTGCCAAGAATTCTAACACGATTGAACAACTTAAACTACTTATTCATGCGTCTCAAATCTAAGTCGACTTCAGTTCCTTACTGGTTTAGGTTTGGAAGTGTTTAAAATACATAGGTTAAAGTAATATTATGTACTTAAAAAGTATAATAAATGGTGTTTTTGTGTATAACATAAATTATTTGAAATGGGGGAAAAAAGTTCTATCTGGATCATAATATAGTGTTTTGTCGTTGTCGTGTAACGCACACTAGCGTTCAAAAGACGCTGCTAATTAGTTTTCGCGTTAATGCGAAAACTTAACGCGTGCCATTCGCGAGTGTCGGTGCGTGAGGTGTTAGCACCCAAGTTGCCGTGTAAGCGCTTGACATTGAAACACACGGGAGGAAATCACGAGCGGGCGCGACGCGGTTTAGTATCTATACTAATATTATAAAGCTGAAGAGTTTGTTTGTTTGTTTGTTTGTTTGTTTGTTTGTTTGTTTGTTTGTTTGGTTGAACGCGCTAATCTCAGGAACTACTGGACCGATTTGAAAAATTCTTTTTGTGTTTGATAGCCCGTTAGTTCCTGAAGGCTTTAGGCTATTTATCATCACGCTAAGACCAATAGGAGCGGAGCACCAANATCTGTGTGCATACATTAAAGAACTTCATTTAATGAAAGGTCATAGCTGAACTGATTTTTGCTGCCAAATTTTTAACAATCTGTTACCAGACCAACTAACATTGTGACATATATCATGATGAAGCAAAGCGATTTGTCTTTTTGCGTGAAAATTTAGTAGCGATCACATAACTGAATACTTCTCCAATGTTTCTTTATTCAAGAGTGCTAATAATGACATCTCTGTAAAATCGCTTCGTAACCGCAGCGTCAACGCCGCGGGCGCGCGCCCGTATGCTCCCGCGCCTTTCACGCCGCGACCCGACTTGCGTCACACATTGTGCGCCTTCTTTGTGGCGCCATGTTTAGAATTTCTTGAATAGTTTATTTAGTAATGTTACAGGGTTGAATTCTTCAAGAGTTTCAATGAAAACTATGCGTAAAATTATAATAGCGAGAGCAGAGTATTGTTTCTATGAAGAATGTGGAATTGTCTTAACATAAGACAGTATCGAATGGGCTATTAAATAATGATTAATATCGTTACTATCGAAATGACGGGTTTTTCCCAAAGGTCCACGACTCTACATTACACAAGAATCGAATTCTACCATTGCCTAAAGGTATTTAATGCCCGTTTTCACCATTAATCCCTGATATTTTTTAAGTGATCCCTATGGTAACACATAACAGGAATTTTGTTTTCAAAGGGGTCACTTAAACATTGAAAAGGATTGATGGTGAAAACGGGCATTACAGTGCTGATATTTCTTTATAAATTGAGTGCTGATATGTTTTATTCCCAGGAACTAAGTATACTCGTATTTGTGCTATCGCAAAGGATAGTGTTAATACCCTTTAATATTGGGTCACGTGGAAGAATGTAGTCCTTCAGCGTGAATCATTTTGGCAAAAACATCAAGAATCTATTAGACCCAGGCAGTTATAAACATTCATTTTAGGATATCAATAAGGCGTGTCGCTTACCAATGGACGTATACCATATTCATGACTATGTGTCAAAAGTTATATACCGAAGAACCTCTTTAGGAAGTGTACAATAAAGACAATTACAATTAAGCTCGATATACAAATGAAAGCTATTGTAAGCTCCGGTCACCGCGCGTGACGGGCCGCCATCGCCATTGGCGGAGCTCGCTTCCGCTTCCTGAAGCGATGTAAAGGTTGGTGCACCTGTACACAGCTGAATTAGCATTTGACGGTAATTATAGTGATTTGGTGTGGGAAAGAGTTCGGTGGAATTTGACGGGACACTTGGTTTGATTAAAATATTACATATTGATAAAAAAATCGAATCTGTACAAGGTAATACTTAGCAACCCCTAAGGTATAACAAAATAGTGANATAGTGAAGGCAACTGTTGTACATTTCTTACATTAGTTGTTTGCTAGATACATTTTTCAATTTTAAAACAAAAATACTTAAATATTATGAATTTCGTCTGATCTGAAATATTGCATAATAAATGCGTTTTTCTTTTGTTTCGTACGTAACTATGTAGAAGATTTTTTTTAAAGATAATGTACCATCCTAGACTGCATCTCACTTAACACCAGGTGCGATTGCGGTCAAATACCTGCCTTGTTATGAATAAAAAATATATTTAAAATAAAGAGTCTCATTAATGAGTAAGCACTAAGCATGACTTGGAAAAGTTTTGCAGAACAAATGACTGCCTAATACAAGCTAAAGTTATTTCATATATCATCATCTTTAATATCAGCTTTTATTATTATTTACTCTCAGTACCCTCAATGTAGTTTAATAGTAATTGCTACTCGAGTAGCGTCGTTGTTGCCATGTCAAAAGTTACTGCATTACCATATTGCACGGGCCTAAGACTTCTTAGCTCTATATTCTTTACAATAGAGTCTAAAATGGCTTGGTAATTCTTGGATGTACTCGGCCAGGTGCAGGCAAAGACAGATGGCAGCCAAGTCGCGTGGCTGTTCCATTTATGCTTGGGGTGAAGCCACAACTCGTTTTTATTCAAAATTACGACATATTTATTCAATGAAAACAGGTGAGAAGGAATTTAAGGAAAATAAATTATTAATGCTTTGATTAAATAGGACTTGATTTACATTATTTATTTCTTTTAAGTCTATGAACTGTGTCCAATTCTTGTTTTTTATTATTTAGAATAAAAAATATACTGGCAACAATATTACTATAATATGAATGCATGTCTACTAAACAGGAAAATAAAAAGCTTAGTAAAATTATTTGACGAATAGTGATAAGGAAATAGATTTAAATAGAATTAATATTTTTAGCGTTGTTAATTACGAATAAGACAACAATATGTGCTTTAATGAGGGCTCAAAAGTTGAATGTTATTGGTTTAAATTGACTATGATAAAATATATTATCAAATCGATCGATCCGTCGTTTAAACGTATTAAAGAAATATTTTTAAGTAAACAAACACTCTTATCACCTTTAAAAATAAAAAGGTCATCAACCCAAGTGATACTAAAAATCAGAGCTGTACGCATCTTGGCACAAAACGTAGGGCGCGCGCCAGGTGCCCGAAGCTACCCCTGTCACACTAACAATATAATACTTATTATTACAACTCCTTATTATTTCTTGTTTTAATTGTGCCCCGACTTGGCTTTTACTCCTTTTGTTCGGGGTTAATGGCGTTTATTGTTTTGCCTTTGTTCGTTGCGTGCGCGTGCCGGCTGCGTTTGCGAAGATCACTCAGGTAATTTTTGTGAAATGGCGGTCATTTTTAGAGTGGAGAAAGAATATTTTTAGAGGGCGCTACATTTAAAAAAATATCGTAACTAACATTACCTATATCGTAACTCAATTCACTACTATGTATGTAACATAGTTTGTGATACTTATAAAGAACGTAACACTCAATATTTCAAGCATATAAAATTACATAGAAGTCGGATTGAATCTTGTTGCATAGCTACGAGATTATTTACTTTCAAGATATGCTACGCGTGTACTACGAGACGTAGACGTCTACGAGACAATCTCGTACTGTCGTAGAGCATCGTAGTCAATCTTAAAAACATAGTGTTGTTCAGGAAAAATATATAAACATTTTGAAATTAAATATTAGCGTTTATCTCAAATCGGTGTCTATCTTAAAAAGGTTAATTAATTACACAAAAAGTCTTCTAAGGTTGGGTCGCACTATCTTACTTTGATCTTAACAAACGTCAAAAATGTATCAAACTCCGTAAAAAAACACCGGTTAACGTTATAGTTACGGTCAAAGTTAGGTGGTGCAACTCAGCCTAAATCTTTTTTGGCTATACAACAAATCGGACTAATGATACAAAACATCAGTATTCCGAATATCAAGACAACAAGTTAAATTGGCGCATTCCCACCAACCGCACGAGTACAAGACGAGTGACAAGACAGACGGCAGCAAAACAAGCTAAACATTAGTGACTTATGCAGTCGTAATAGGGACGATTTTGCAATAAGAAGTTTATCTGAAGTGTTGTTGACTGTACATTAGGCCAACTTGTAATTAGTTACCGTGTGTGATCGAAGATTTAAGCGACTGGAGGTCTACTCCAAACAACTTTGAGTTTTATAGTCGAATGGAAAATTGATGCTAGTATTCCGTAAACGAAAGAGATGTAGTCGATTGTTTGGAAATTGGTTTGCGGAATAGGGTCTTTGTTTACTGAGTAAGTCAACGAAAGTTACTAGATGACTCTACATTTTTGCACCATACTTTAACCATTGTGATGTTATATTTATCAAAAGAATAGCTATTGACTGAGACTTAGTTCGAAATTTAGCGAGATTGTGTATAGTTCATAAGCTGTAAGCTATAACATTGTTATGTTTCATCAAGATCCGACCAGTAGTTTCTGCGTCAATGAGCAACAAACACCCATTCTTACTCACAGAGTTAATAATATTAGTATAGATGACATTCTTGAAGTACTCATGATTTATACTAAACTAATAGCAGATAATGAAATAATTAAAACGACCCATACATTAAGCACGCATTATCACTGCCAGATGGCCAGACGACCCCGTCTTAGTTGAGTCATGGCATCTCCAGTTACATGACAAAGAGTACAGGATTCGGTTCCTTATTTGATCACTCTATTTGTTGTTAGAATAACTGCTTGTTTTAAAGTACACAATTTAAAGTAACGTCTATAAAACATGCACAAAATCAACTAAGGGTCATTGATATTAATCTCGACGAGAAAGTTTACAAGATGGATTTCAAAACACAAATTCCTTAAAAACACTCTCTGTATCTTAAAACTGAGTAGTTTACAATTCAATTTTAGGAGCTTTGAAATTAATTAATAGTTAAATAACTTGTCGAACAAGTGACGTCATAGTCCCTTTATCTTAAAAATCAATAGGAAAGTCGCGTTTTGACAGCATAAAAAAGTATGTTAATTGACTAATGTTGATAAAAAAGAATAAAAAACAAAAGAAAATCTTAATTTTCGAATTCAACACCGCAGTGTTTTGTTTGTTATCAACGCGTGGATATCTTATCGCTGTCTTATTTTTATATTGCCACCAACAGTTCAACGACCTACAAAGTGCCTCTGGCAATGTGTGCCATGGACAAACATTGCTTTTGGCTTATTCAGAGGACGCCTAGCTTCAGTGCTATCAGAGGTTCCGATAACGTATTTATTTATTTAAACAACGAGAGGTTAACTTTTTGGGAAAAACTTTGAAAGCTTTTTTTATTTAAAAACGCGTACACAAAATCCAAAGATAACATGGATGTACAAGCAAATTATTTTTATAGAAACAATATATTTTACAATCATAATTATTATCTTTTCAAATGCTTATGTCCTTTGTGAGCTTTTTAAAATCTGTTACAAGCTTTCATAAGCATCAATAACATAAGTGTAAGCTGCACACAACAATTGGATATTATAAACTTTTTTTTACACCAGGAGATAGGAAAGATGCATTTGCAAATGTCAGAAAAGGTGTTCCAAAAGGCGCGTGCGATATCCCGCAAACCGTGACCAATGTTTGATCAAATATTGGCAAAAAAACAACAGCTACTGATGATTTTTTTTTAAGATGAATCCGCAAAAAGGCTGCTTCCGGACCGTAAGTTTTTTTTGCATTGAAATGCGTTTCATTATAGTTCCGTGTTATTAACTGGCAAGATTAGAATTATTGATGTGTGTTTATGTTGATAGTATCGAAATATTATACATAATGTGATTGAAAGGAGGATTGCATCTTATTTAGTTGTAAGTAATTTCATTTACCTGATTAATAATAACACTCTGAAACTGTTAGTAATAGTCTGATCTGAATGTTCCCAGACCACTTGTAAAGATTCTTTTGTGTAACAAGTTTTAAAGGTTACCGCGACACAAGCTTCGCTTAGTGCGGTATCCGCTAGATATAAGGACTTTATGTATTTGGTTTTACTGGCAATAAACGTTTTATTATTATTATTATTATTAAGTAAGTTCATATTTGCAAAAAAAAAATATAATTTAAGGTGCGATCGACTGACCTCTTATAGATAAGACCTGGAGAAAGACTTGTACCACCTTTCGTAGACTTCAAGGAGGTAGATAAGGGCTGAAAGTTACATAGAAATAACAACTTTATGTACTTGCAATGAGTACTCGATAAGAAATCAAAAGTTTTTTCTTAAGCTACAAGTGGTTATTGTGCCCGCAACCCTCCCACGGCGATCGGGATTAAGGAGCACATGTCGTGCCCTCTGGGGCAAAAAATACCCACTTAAGTTTAACGTATGGTATAATTCACAGAGGATTTATTTTTCTTGGGCCATCAAACAAATTAATTTCGATTTAAATAAGGAATGGAATTGAATAATTATGGCTTTTTTTTAAATAAAAATACATCAACGTACTTTGGCTGGTAGCTAAGTAAAAGAGCGTTTGTTTTTTGAAACCCTGCCTGGGTTTTGGCAAGTCAATGAGACAAGCTTCAAAATCCCTATCTGGCGATAATATTGAATATCCTGATCTACAGAAATGCTTTTGCAGAAGTAAATATTGGAAAGAAAAATGTACTGAGTGAAAAAAACTGACACGACGGCTCACGGGAGCTCACTTGTGATCGAGCCATCAAAATTTTATTTTAGCTCTTTTTGTTTGGTCCGCTCTCGGTTATAACTTGCATCTAAATTGTATTTATCGGTGCTTAACGTTACCGTCTTAGGGTTAAGACGCAGGGCTGTCACGCGACGCGGTTACGGAACACGCAAATCACTTGTTAACACCGGTAATGGGTCTTGTAACTATTGTAAGGGTGTTTTGTTTACGGAAGATTGTTTAAAGAAAATTAATTAGCGACGCGAATATTTTGTTTAAGGGAAATTAGTCTCCTTCGCTGTTCTTTTGTTTGCTTTGAAGTTCAAAATAAACGTAAATGTTCAAATTACCAAGCTACTCGTATCATAAATTCAGTCAATGTAGAGACGACGGCATGCCAAGTCAAAACACTGCAGCATCTTCATAAGCTATCATAATACTTACTGCATATTTTTCAACAAAAAATTACCTATAGTCTGATCCTCTGTCGACTGTACATATTATTACGTTACTCCGTGGCCACTCTTACTGCGTGACTTAATAGTAGTAAAATAAAAAAATATATGTATTTTCAATGGTAAAGAAAAAGTTCAAACAAGAATGTAGAGACAGCCCTGTTTCTTCCCTCATCTCAGCGCTGCTCAAGATTTACCAAAGGGGCTGGTGGTCTTTTGAGTGTCTCGAGGGGTTCTCACGTAGCGAAGATGTTTAACACTCATTTTAAATTTTATAACGATGTTTATCTTTCGGAAAATTAGGGTTAGAAAGACAAGATTCGGGTTGAAAAATGTGGCTCATGATTAATTTGGCCAACGGAAACTAAACAGTTAATTACTGATCCCCTGAAAAAAATTACATGACTGATCTTTCGAATATAAGTTTGCTTTTTTCTCATGGCTTAGCATGGCAAGCTTACAAGTGTTTTGCAACAATAAATAAATAAATGGGATAAAAGTTTAATAAAAAACATAACCCTCCTTCAGACGTAGTCGGGAAAATAGAAAACTATGTTTATTTCGCTTTAATGTGGATGCTCGGTCTTTATTGCAAGGATAAATACATAATTTTAACTAAATACTATACATCTGATCATATTAAGAGTCGAAGGGGTCAAACTTTCATCAATGAATATTATTTCCGGAGAAAGTGTTATTAAGTTATTATCTTAAATTAAATCTCTATTTCCTGTCTCTAAGAACTTTCTAATTCCCTCTTGAGAGGATCCCATCCCTCCTTTGTGATTTCACTTATGTATACCATTTTAATTAGATTTTTTATCTGTATCTGCCTAAAATCTACGTAAAAATGAGCTAACCTATGATTTATGGAGAATGGATATACCTAGTATATTAACAGCAATGAGATGTACGAATCAACCCTCGAATTTTTATATTTTGTTCGTATTGCAAACAATTTCGAGACACCTCCCTAGTACTAGTATTCCCTACGTCGTTTTTCACTACAATAGAAACACGAAAAGGCTACTAAGTAGGTACATATTATGTAACTACCTACTGCATGCTCAGTCAGTCCAGTTGTAAAGTTAAAGGTACATGTTCAAATATGTATTCAGATAGTCATCGTCAACAAACGGCTAACTTTGAACTGTTAACGGCACAAAACGGCAACGACGTCAAAAGGAAAAATAATGGACAAAAACAGCGAAAAAAAGCAGCGAAACTAGCTCATTGTTTAGTGGACACGCTGGAAAATAGGAAATATATGTTAGGTAGGTACATACCTCCATCCGATCTCGTAATAATAAATAAATAATACGTTCTTGGTATACATTATTTCATAATCACAGGCTTTAGATAAGTACAATTTCATTTAAAGGAAGTCAAATTTAATTTAGATCTAGGTACTCGTGAATTTTCGCTTTCAAAAACAAGACTCGGGTGATGTGTGGTTTTCTTAGCACTTATGCAGATTTGCTGGGTTGCACCATCTTACTTTAACTTTTATTAACAGACATCGAAAGTCTGTCTCCATACAAAAAACAATGGTTATGGTTAAAACAAGATGGTGCAATTCAGCCTTAGACATCACAAACAAGCACTTATCATCATCTCACTTCAGACTATCAGTAGATACTCATACACGATCACAATGCATCTAACTTCGAGCGAAACCGGCAATGACGTCACAGCGCTCGCAAAAGGAAAAAATGCAGCACAAAAAGGCATAATAGAAACAAAACAGCAGCGAAACTCGCAGTTCGCGCATTATCTAGCGCAAATTGCGCAATTGTGCGATCGCGGGCAACACAAGACTTTTAATATCCGAGGAACGTCGGAGACAATCCTCTTAATCAGGGGCCGACATTGTGCGAAACGGGGCCACACATACGGCGAGATTAGCAGCTTTGTGCCACGGAACCACTTTTGTTGAGCCACTCGATTGTTGGTGATGACTTTTAATGTTATTAACTGATTGGTTGACTGGTCGGTGATGATTGATATTGATATTGAACTGTAGGTACACTGTTCAAGCTATTTCGTGACAATTTTAAGATCAAATCAATATTCAATAGGGTTTTTTTAGTTCTTTTAATAACATTTTCACGCTACCACTACGAAACATAAACTAAAAACGAATATAGAGTCCGTTATTTACTTTAAATTGTGATATAGAATCAATACATTGTAGATGACAATTATTTACTTTACACTTGTCAATTTTCTACATTTCCTTAACCAGAAACTTTGAAAAGCAACAACCCTAAAACCTTCTATTCCGTATCGCATTAAGCAAAAAGATTCCTCCAACAATAGAGTCACGAGCTCAGCCACAAAAAGTGGAGGCATCTTCCACACATCGCTCAAAGCGAGGCGGAGCCCGAAACACAACTAATTAAAAATCAAATCTGTCAAAGACAAAGACCGGCTCCGTTTTATTGCGCTGCAGAACCGGCCGGTATAAAAAACATAATAAAGAAACAATGTAAACAAGTTATGGCGTACTTGAGTAGCTCATTACGCGCCGAGTATTAGCCGGCGCGGGCTAGCTCGCAGCTCAGCCGTGCGCTCGCTCGCTCGCTCGCTCCGCTCAGAGGCATTGTGTAACCTATTTCGGTTTAGATTACGCTTTTATTGTGATGGCGGGCTAATTAATTATGTTCACTGTGACGTTGTATGATGTTTCTTCGCTTCTGCTTCTGAGTTTTTATAAAAATGATGGGATTGTTTAGATGTTTGCGGTTATGACTTGCGGATATTAAAGTAACGCTTCGTGGTTTAGCATACTGTAAACTTATAAGTACATAGAGGATTTTTTCGACAATGCAAAATATGACTCCACAAAAGGCCTCTTTAAAAGTGATACTCGTACTGTGTGTAATATAAAATATTTGGAAGCATAACGTATAAAAAAGATTAAAGAATGATAAATCTTATTCATTGCATAGATTATTTCAACGCACTTGTAAGCTAAAGAAAAAACGTCCGATCATTTTTCTAACGTTGTTTATCGAGTAAATCGCCGTTGTTGTAACAAATATGGTATCAAAGTGCGCCTTCGGAGTGGCTTACATAATTAATTTAACGGCTGATTAGCTGACAATGGGCTTACCGACCGTGGATTAAATTAACCGACAGCGTACGGGCGTATCTCCAGAATATGTCGGCGATCTTTTGTGCCTAGGCCTGCGTGTTAGCAAGTATTAATCACCACAACATATTTCACGACAAAGTGGTTTGATAAATGGCACGATGATTTTAAGATTCATTGCTGCAAAGTATACAATAACTGAAACCATAGTAATAGTTCTAAAGTAAGGACTACATCCATCAAAACGATTGATTACATAAAAACACGGAGCTATCGACTAAAAATATCCGAACCCGACGTGTTCGTCAAGTTAACACCCCAAATTGGAGATCTGTAAAAATAAAACCGCTTTTATCGATTCCGAAAATGTTGCAACCGCGTAGATATAAACATTTGTTTTGATGTTTGCGAACGTAAACAACGCCACTGTATTTATGCGTTCTTCGACAAACAAACTAAAACTGGCAGTATCGACAACACGGAAAAATAAAACGAACAAAGAATCGAACTTGCCATTCGATTAAGGTTTTGAATCGATTAATTGAGTAAGCAAGTTTTGTATCGATGTATTTTTAGGGGCGTTTTTTCTTCTTTTTCAGACTTCTAACGGGCTTTTTTCTGTCTGAGTGGCCATGTTCATTATATCGCGACATGATACGTGGACATCTCGATAGGGAAGACTTTTTGTTTCGATCATAATGGATCTATTTTTCGTCTTTTTGAATGCGGTTAACATGGATGCCATTGTGGCGCTGCGAAATGAAATCAATTGAGTTGTGAAGTTGCGTACAGAATTGGTACAATCGAGGCTCGATTTTTATGGCGTCTTTTGAACAATGGAATGGATTTACGTACATAGGATTTTCCCTTGAAAATTTTCATTTTATGTTCAGACTTCAGTTAGATATAGTTCTTACAGATATGGCCAATTTATGCAAGAACAAGTTTTCGATGCATTGTATAGGAAGGACAAATTATTTTTCTGTAATATAAAAAATCTATAAATTAATCGCATACGTAAAGATATCCAACAAAAGCTCTACGTTACAGGAAAGCTCAAAAAAGACCGTGTGACAACTGACCTTTAAAATATTTTATCCTTTTTTACCCGACTGCGCCTGAAGGAGGGTAATGTTTTTAAATGATCAATTAGCGATGAATCACAAGGAATCGTCAAAACACGTGTCAAGATCGCGAAGGGCGCCAAGCGATAAGCTCCGGCGGAAGCGGCCATAGCGCACGGCCACGCTTCCGGCCTCAGTCACGCACCGAAGTATGCGGAGCCTACAGGAACTTGTACTGGCAGCAAATAAAATAAATATATAGCCTTGGACATTTAACATTGCGCCATCTAGTCGTAAACTAAGCAAAGCTTATAAAATCAGTCCCACAACGGATATACTTATACCTACCTACGTACCTACATATTATACTTTTTTTCATAAATACATATTATACAGAGATAATACCTATGCCAATACAAAAAAATAAGATATTTAACACCATTAAGTCAAATAATACGTTCAAATAATTATCGATTTTCGGCTTTAATTCCTAGGTTTAAGCCCTCTAAATCTACATTAGATTCGGATTTAGCCTAGAGTCAAGTCAGTTTTGGTAAAATTTAAATAATTAGACTGAATTATGCTGAAACAGTGTCAGCCTAATTATAATAACACAACGGAAAATCAGGACTTTAGATCAATATTCGAGTGTTGTTTTATGTGGCCAAGAGGATTTTAATATAGGCGCAACTTAAGGTATAAGCATATAAAAAAGATTTTTTGTTAGCTAAATGTAGCGATACCACTACTAGAGGTTTTTGATTTTATTTATTACAGAGTTCAACAGACCGAATGAAGATCAACCAAATTATTAATTTTACACTGTAAGTTGTTTATTATTTCGTGGACAATCAATTGTTTTTCTGTCCGTACATCAGGTGCAATAATTGTATCACACTCATCGAAGGGCGATCGGAGGGCGAGTGATGAAGCACTAAGCGGTTCACAAGGAAATACATCGATTTGTATTGTCCTAATAGGGTGTGACACGTTAAACAGATTGTAGAACAAAATATTTACTCGATTGGAAGATAGGAGCGTATTTTATAGAGTTATAAACAATCTACTTTAGTTACTTGGTTATTGGAGGGTTTTATTGACTTACAAAATACGTTACTGCTGGCTGGCTTTTTGTATTCCTACAGTTTGAAGTTGTGGTCTCAGAATTGTAAATATGTATAATTCTTATAAGACCAATTTCATTTCGATTAGTGTAAAAATTGTGCAGCGCGAGAGCTTTTAACCAGAGCTTTTAAACGCAAGTTATTAAAATAATTATTTTCCAAAATAATTCAATTAATTATGTAAATGAATATTGCTTACAATAATTACCCACAAACTTAAGTGCTCTTTACAATTCTTTAAAATATGACAACAACTTGTTCCACTTGACTTTTTATTCCCAACAAATGTCACTTGATATCCAAATTACATGCTATGTTCCACCATCAGTTCAAAAGAATATTAACATACAAAATGATAGGTGTGGATTTACAATAAGTCCCCTGCAATATCTGTAAGGAAGCGGCAAGTGGGACACTTGTCTCTGGCTTATCTTTGTCGATGGTATCAAGGTTCCGTTATGTGATAGCATAATTATATGTTTTCCGCTCATCTTTTGTGGAGTACGCGTGCACTCACCGCTTCCTGTCTTATGCGAGGGGAAGTGTGCGCACGACACAAGCGATCAGCGATTTTCGGGAACCAGTATTTATCTTCTAATTGTATTGGTTGGTGTGGGGCTCTCTCGATCCGAAGATTAACGCCCGTATTCACAAACATTACTATGAGGTCTCACAGCGCACGTGGACGCACAGTGTGACACACGTACCAACCACAGAGCTCTGTTCAACGCTGTGCGTTCGATTTGCTACTTCAATTAAGCAAGCATCATGCACAAATTATTTTCACGTTGGTTAAGCTAAGCTATTTATAAATATCGTGCCAAATAAAGAAACGAAGTAACGATTCAATTTACCTTACTTAAAGAAAGATATAAGTAGAGACTTATCGTTTAAAACAAATTATTTTTATTAAGATAACGCCGTTTTATAAAGAACTTGAACCAAAAGTAGGCAAGGGAAAGTGAAACTGTACCAAAAACATATCCAGTGAAAATCAAGTTTCAAATTGTCTAATAAACTTAAATTCAAATGACTAAACATCGTCGTTTAGACTTAAAGAAATTGCCGTATCTCTCCGCTTGTAACTTAGACCGTGTCCCCATGAATGTATGGAGTATAATTGAAAGGGGAGATGTGATTTAATGTTTATTGACGATAATATTAAAAGCTTTGTCTCTATTTGTTCCGTGGTTTAGCGTCAAAGTTAGTGATTTAGAGAAGGAAGACGATCGTTTAGTTTTGGTTGTAAACGGGACCCTTGTGGGACATACTACCAAAATGAGTATCATGATGAGGCATCGACTGTTACGACTTTGTTTTGATTTCAGAAAACAAATGACTGATGCGGAATCATTGTTTCAGATATTTCGATTATTTTTTAATCTTTACGAGAGATGATTAGATGATCTTTAATACATTACATGCGCAAAGCAGGAGGGTACAATTTGGAAAAATGTTGGACATTAAAAATAAAATAAAAGTAACAAAAAGAGCTATTTATCATTTCAAGTTGCCAAAAAATAATATAATGAGAAAATAAATAAAGATAACTGCAACCCTAATGATCAACATTATTCAAAACCGAAATGTCGATTCGAAAATATTTAAACGTTCAAGGGTTGTGCTTAATTTAATGTCACGCGTATTTCGGAGGCAGCCCTCAAGACAAACCAAACAGATGGTCCATGGGAAGCTGTTACGAGTTTAATTTGTCTTGATCGGAGCCTTATCTTCATAGCTTTAAGGTTCAGATTAGACACGTCTTCATGGTTAATTGGTAAACTGATTTCAAAATATCAGTCGAGATTAAACTTTATTATAAATAGATAGAGTATGTAGTTTGGCGGTGTTAGGGGTCGCGTGCGGCACCAAGCCATCGATTTAGGGTAGTGATTGTGGCCCACTGACATAAATCGGTGTAACCTTGATGCGGTATTGTTAATCAATTAGGTGCAGTCACCAGTAATGAGCCTTTGCATTTTTGTTGCAAAATCACACTTATTACGGCTACATAAGATGCAAAATGTTAATATGAATACTACAAACTTTTATTGAACTAATTCCCAATTTTATTGCCGAAATAAATAAATAATAAATAAATAATAAATAAACAATTTCACACAGCGCCAGCTAGCCCCAAAGTAAGCAACTTAATGCTTGTGTTATGGGTGCTAGCTTAACGGATATACTACTTATATACTTTTTTTTTTATAAATACATAAATATTATACATAGTCACACCCAGACCCGTCACAGAAATTAAAATTCATCATTTCAATTTCTGCCCGGCCGGGAATCGAACCCGGGACCTCTCGGCATAATAGTCCGTTCTGAACCACTACACCAAACGGCCGACTGAAACTGAACCGAAAGTCTAATTACTCGTAAGAATGAGGAAAGGAATCTACCAGCAGTAGATTATGATAATACCCGTAAGTTAGAGGATTCATCATCATCATCATCATCTCAGGACGTCCACTGCTGAACATAGGCCTCCCCCAATGCTTTTCATGTTGCCCGGTTGATAGCGGCCTGCGTCCAGCGCCTTCCTGCTACCTTTATGATGTCGTCAGTCCTCCTTGTGGGTGGACGTCCCACGCCGATTAGAGGATTAGATATTAATTAAACACACTCTAATTACGGTATGACCCAAAAGTAGTCAGCAGTCTCTTAAGCGTTGTTAGATTCATAGCGTCTTTCAAACTTACAAAAGGTACAACTGATTCTTTCAAACCAATCAAAGTTACAAAACCGTCTACCGATAGATCTTTCAAACCAATAGAAAATATGATAAATTGCAAATTTACTCACCTTGATAACCGCGTGCGCACAGGTAAGAGGCTGACACGACAGATCGCGAAGAAAAAACTGAATTTGAAGATGACTTACTTGAATCTGCACCTTTCCGAAAGAGTTCTATTGTGGCAACACCTTGTGCACATGTTGCCCGCATTTGGATTTTTTGCAGATCTTAAATTCGGGAGATTTTTGGAGATAGATTTAAAATTTAATGAGAATTTAAGGATGAAATTGATACTGGATAGCCAGTATTTACGTTTAAATAACGAACTATGACTCTCGGTATTATAATTATGTTAATTACGCTAGTTGACCTCGCCGGGATTTGAACCCACATTCGCAATGGATATCTGGCCAACAACAATACTTAATTAGTGCTAAATCCCAGAAAGCTTTATAAAAAACAATAATATAAATTATCTCTATGAACAGAAACTCAATACAATAAAGTAAACAAACAATTGGTTTTGTAACATAGATTACAAGAAACAAGATTTCGGCTTTGGAAGTTATTGCAACTCTTGCGATAGAACAATATTGATAAACTAGCTAAACTGCTGAGTCTAAGGAATCAAAACTAAAGTGATGATGTACTTACAATTACTTGACTACGAATAGGTAATATCTACTGAAAACTTTTCGGCGTCCGTATCGTCAGTCAGTACAAATTACACGCCACAAAACGAATCAAGCTTATCGGAATTATTATTACAAATCGAACAATATCGAAGATTAGCGCGTTCGGGAGATTCGATAAGACCGAGGGGAGAGTGGTAATAATAGAGGAGAAAGGGGTCGCTTGCACCTTTGCTCTATTCCGGGGCGAAATGTCGCGTGCGCGCACCTTGTTGGTTCTTTCAGAATACAAACAAAAGCACATGAAACTATACATTTTTGCTTCAAAATAGTCTCTATTACAAATGCTTAAGAAACCGTAGTGTTGAGCTTGATATCTTCTGTACCGTGCAGATTCGATGGTCGGCTCTTTTCTCTGAATGCAATACATATTTGATGAAGGTTCATTCGAAGGACCATACGGGACACTCAAATGTGACGTTGATATTTCTTTACAAATGATCATATCACATGTCATAGCGGTAACGGGGTATTATGATATTATTACAAAGAAAAGGAAAGAAACAATGCAACCAAATAGATGGAACAGTATGCTACCAGCACTTCATAAAATAATTTTACTGCCTTACTAAAGTATGCATTGCTCTTTGCAAAATTTTTGACTCGTGATCGTGACTTGATAGGATAGGATAAGCTTGTTAAAGACACAAAGTGTTTTTTACAGTGTGCTTATAATAATAAAATTGATGCATAATCGACGTTTAATATTCAAAATCTTAATTAAGACTGCAAACAACTAGTACTTAATCCTATTAGTTACGTATAACTCATAATCCGACACTTCAGTAGCGGGCGCATGACAGATGTGAAATCAATATTGCGATAAATTTGCATTTAACAGATACCCTGAGTATAGGGGTGCAAATAATACTTTACAAAAATGCCCTCGACTCGCAGATGATGATGCTTCGGTTCGCATCTGCGCGCGCGCACGTTCTTTGCCAAAGATGTTCTTGATGGATGATTGTCTTGCTATTGTTTGTGCGAATGTATTGGGTTTCGGTAAGCGATTCCTTGTGATGATTGACGGGATATTAATGATTTATAAAGAATACACTGAAAAAGTTTATAAAAAAGTACAAATATTTTGGTTTGTGAATGAAAAATGAGTGAGAAATAGGATGTTTAAAACAACATCATTAATTAAAAATGTGACGTTTACCTTTTTTACGTAAAAATCTAGTTGATCATACGAAAATAAGAACACATTGCGAAGAAATTAAAAATTTAAAGTTACTTGTGATAACTTCTTCAATGACTCTCTTGAATCTTGAAGTAATTGAAATAATTATTAAAAACAATGTGAAAACACAAATATATAAATATGAGAGAACACTTAAAACAAACTTTATAGCATAAGTATAATATTAGTGTATAATCATAATATACATTGCAATTAAAGATTTTGATTCTCCTCCTTCTCCTTCAGCATATAGTCATAAAATCAAATAAGTAAATGATCAGAGAGACTAGTTAGCTAATCTAANGCTAAATATCCAAAGATATTTTGAGAAAGCTTTCGATCGCGTGGATCACGTCATCCTGCTCGACAAACTTTTTCAACTCGGCATACGCGGGGATCTGCTCAGATGGATCAAGTCCTACCTTACGAATAGATGTCAGGCCGTTGTTATGGGTGGTTTCAGGTCAGACTATGCTCTAGTTCCATCAGGAGTCCCACAGGGATCACATCTTGGCCCTCTATTTTACTGTGCTTACATATATGATATTCACAAATGTAAAAAAATGTAATATAGCTGTTGAGTTTCTGAATAAACTAAATAAATAAATAAATAAATATTATAACAAACACCCTGCATCTTCGAAACCAAACGATCGCCACAAGCTCTATCGATCGGCGCATCCCTCCGCCATCTTGGCACAGCTGCGCGCGCGCGTCAAAGGTGGGGGCCTTCGGTACTTGGACCGGGGGCCACCTTTGTGGTACTTGCAGGATTACCGCCCTCGATCGAAGGGTGCTCGATATTTGATGTAGCTGCAGTTTCGCGTCTGGGTATTGATCGGGGAGTCATTGTTTGGGGCACTAGAAGTAGCTATAGTTTCATTTTTGATAGGTTTATGATATTCTGAAAATTAAAGATGGAATTTTAGATCGATTTTCATCGATAAATAATTTTAAGTTTTCATTCTGAAATAGCGAACTTGTTACTTTATATGATCATGTTTTTCTATAGATTCCATTTCATAGCATTTCAAAGCGGTACTTATCATTTAAATACAAGATAAGAAATAATACTTATCTGACCATAACCAAAAAAACCTAGTGAAAGTAAACCTAACTCTCCCAATGAAAGTGCCCAAAAATGCATAGGTAAATGACTAAATCTGAATAAGAAAAGCCTTTTAATGTCAGATTACGATGTGTGGCCCTAAAAAATGTGTAAAAAAGCATTAAAAACAACACGAAAGTCAACTTCTTTCGTCCAGATGACCGACAGCGCCACCTGGCCGAGATCTTAGCGCCCCCTACATTAAACCACGAAGACATTCGATACGCCCACAAACAATTTAAATCGCCGGATCAAACAACATGTGCAATGATGGTATCTCATATACACGTGCCTTCCACAAAAAAAAGTTAAAAAACACTTTAATTCTCCCCAAGAAGGTTTAAACTTCCACAACCTCTTCGGAATGAAAGTAATCTAAAAACGCCTCGCAAGTTCTTTAGCATCTTCAAGGCGTTTCGTACCGTAAAGTTGAAGAAATAGAATAGAGTTTGGTGTGATGTCTTTTTTTACTACGAAACGTAAACCACGTAAGGTGCGGGCGTAAAATCAGCTGTTCGCGTGCTCGCCTTTTCCATTCAACATTTAAGTTTAAGGCGAGCAATAGTGATCTTTGCTGCAAACTACTTTGTAAAACCGAAGTAGAGACGTGCAAAATCTTTTTTGCAGATGATTTTATGATTGTGACTCCTATTGCTCTAGACTTAGAGCTTATAAATTGTTAAAATCTTAAGATCGTTGACAGGAAAATATGTCAATATTTTTTGTTAAGACCTCGCTGTTTCTTTTCATAAGATTTGTGAATGAAACCGTGTTACAATTTACGCAAGGTGAATCTATTTAGTAAATACTTTTAAATCACTAATATTATAACGAATTATTTTGCTGAAAGGTGTTAATAATAATAAAAATTAACGACCAGTAAGTAACCTTCAATAATCCTCGAACAATGCGTCTCGAAACAAGTAAGGGCATTACGCGCACTTCCATGCAGGGCCCCCTAAGGGACATGTGCGCACGCGCCGCTCGCAATCACAGTAATAATATCTAAAAAATAATAATAAATCCGGGTGAAGAATAAAGAAAATCACCCCCCGGCTCCCCTTGCCTTTATCTTGCAAACAGACTTCAAAATGTTAAAGATAATAGGGTGGTGGACCCCCCGTTTGCGCGCACCTTTAGCGGGGGTTGATCCACGCGCGAGGGCGACAATGCGACAGACGCCAGGAATTTGGCGGTTAATTTCAAATTTCGAACGCGTCTTAAACGTTTATGACGTTTACCTTTTGTTTATAAAAATATTTTTTTCGTTAGTTTGACACGACGAAGTTTTAAGCATGAAGTTTTTTTTTTTAAGTTTTAAGAGGTAACAAAACTTTTTGCGTGAATGTTATACTTTTATTTGAAACTTCAAAATAGGGTCTAATTCAATATTTTTTAATAACCAGTACTTTAATAATTCAAAGTTTATACGACTCTATAGTCAGAAGATCTATCTTTTAGCAAACATTGAAGGCGTTCTAAACTGTTGTCAACAGCTCAACAGTCCGTCAGTGTAGCGTCAACAAAACAACACCGTCTCAAAACAAATCGAAAGCCAATTACAGAGATATGAAACGGCGGGTAGGACGTTCAAAGGCTTTGTCCTACCTTTGATTACTGCGAGTGAGGACAGCGGACAATGCACGAAAATGGAGGATTAGTTTTTGTTGGGAACATAAGGTTGCGCCTTGACGGCAATTGGTCGGTGTTAGGATTTTTAGGTTGCCTTAGGGCTAAGGTTTTAGATAAGAATCCGAAAAATATAAGATTCTGAACGGACTGCTTTTAACGTAAGGTACTCTGTGTACTCTCCTAGATATATGATTAAAGTACATATGTATTATGTATTTTGAAAATGAGGTTGATTAAAGTTTACGATTTGAGTCCCCATCGACAACCTATGTAAAGGGAATCGTCTCTAAACACTGGACACAGAGGCTTAAGGCTCATAAAAAGGTGAAATCGTGCTCTATAAAGTTATAATGATGATGATCACCATAAGATCTGCACTAACTAATCTAACACAATCAGAACTAACTAGTGTAGTGATAGTTTCGAATTCTAAAACGAATTCTACTCAATTTCAACAAAGAATACACTCAACTTGACAATACTCTCAAATGTAGAATGTGTTACACTTTAGTTACTATAACAAGAGATGCTCTTTGTGTCGTAACAAGCGAGGAAGCTATAAAATACTCGCACTTCCGTGTGACGATTAACTCGCCTCATCACTTCCTCTGAGATATCTTGTTTGAGCCCTTTGTTGGCCAACATTGTCAATTGACACTGTCCTAGTCATTAACACTAATCTTTTAATTGTACAAACTCCCTTGATACAGGCAAACAAAAATGAGAAGCATTGAAATATTTTATTTTTAGTGGAGTTTCTAATTATTAGTAATCCAATTATAACTATGCTAGCTGTGTTTGTAACTATGAAACAGAATCAAAATATGAATTGAGATGAATATTGTTAGTTAATTCAAACAAACACGTTTCCTCCAAACAGAATATCATCTATATTCAATCGGAATGTAATTGGAGAAACGTAACAGCGCTCGAGTTCGTTAACAATCAAAGAAACAGAACCACAGTCCACCATTCATCTCATAACTATTAATTAGTGGTCCCCGATCGCCCGTAATCAAGCATAAAATTAAAAGTTGGCACACGCCGCGTAAGGGGGTGTCCACACGAGCCTTATGGCACACCAATTTGTTCAAGACATCTGGCCATCGCTCCACACCTGCCTGCCCTGCTCCCCTACATATAGGTATGCCACACAACAACAAAAATAAACCCCTCCGAACTCTATCAAACAACTACTCGTACAACACTCGCAACAAGGCTCAAAACTGTCTAACAAACCATTTTTAAACCGCAAAACGAATGCCGTGTATTATGGTTTTGGCACAAGGTCCGATGCCCTGTCATTCATCGCAACACACTCATTATGATTCGGAAGTGACGAACAATTTTTCGAGTCCAATTGTTCTAAGTGCGCTCGAGTGAAACACCTGAAATGTGCAAATTACGAGTTTTTGACTATTAATTCGCTCCCAGCCGGTTAACGGACGTCTTTCAATTAGGCACATGTCGCTTATAAAACGTTTGTAAACTAGTCGGTCTGGCCGTCAATCTCAATTATTGGGATCGCACATCGTGCGTACGTTCATTCACTCCAAAGCTCGTATTATACACATAAGACGGTGTGCGTCTAAGACTGTGTGCGGTCATGCGGTTTCCCATTCAAGACGGGCGACCTTCTTACGTCACTTCCGCTGGGAACGCGCCGTGACGTCACCGTCTTGCAAGTGGGCGTGTGGACTTGCCCTAATGACACGATACATCCGTATTTTGACAGCTCGCGTTCTTTATCGGAACAAGTGACGAGATAGAAGGGTTAAGTTGAATGAATACGTTTTATAAACGTATAATTTAGAGTTTAGCATCACAAAGCTTGATCGGTCACAGGTATGGTTATGTAATGTGGACTTCCGATGTCATAATTCATCTTGTGCAAAAAAAAAACAGTTAATTGTGGCCGCAGGGGGCAAGGATGCGGGATGGTATAGTGGTAATTTGGGCAAGTAGACCAATTTTGGGCCATTGTGGCTCAAGGGGCTCGAAGAACCATTCCTTTCGGAGCGCCCGCATGCCCGCGAATAAATATTAATGTCACATGGCTTTGTGACTGCGGCAGTTTTTTCTGAACAGTCGTAAAAATGGTGGCGCAATCGAACATATTTCATTGGATTGGAAATTGAAACAGAAGCAGCTTGTGTGTAGAGCAATCAAGATCGGAAAGAAAGTACGGAATACGGATGAAGGCATTTCGAACTAAGCAATGTGGCATCTTATGTTTTTTGAACGTTCTGTTTTTAACAAGATTGCACATAATCTAATAATTATGCTGTCGACTGTACATACATATAAAAAGTCAATGGTTTAGTGAGTTTATTACAAAGTGCCAAGAAAACATAAGTTGCGAATACCAAAGTTTTATTCTAACAAGATATTTACTAGATCTGTTGAACTAAAGCAAAGCCAAGAAATGGGCTTAAGTTGTTAGAGCAACTTTAAAACCACCTTACGTGCGTGCTTAAATCGGTCGACTACGGATCAATGCTTTGCACAACTTTTTTTAACAGATGTGTAGATTTTGTATCGATCTGACTATTATATCTCTCATCTTGATATTTATACATCTGGATTGAAGCTGAATAAAGTAACTTAGCTTTGGGCATCAGTACAATGATTGATATCATATTCATATTATTCGGTTAATCACTTCATTTTCTTCAAACACTGGTGTCAAATCTTATGAATCGCGAAATATCTGACATGGTTCGACCTAAAGTACCTAACTATTTTCTTGCCGGGTGACTATTATAGACAGACCTCTAATTATAGAGGTTTTAAAAGAGCAAGGTTTAATCAAAATAACATTACCATTAAGCAGCTCTACAAAGTTGTCTATAGTTGTTGCAATTCACGAAGGCGAGTGAGCTTTATATGATGGATCGCTACTGTTCTTTTTTCAAAAGTTTTGATAGACATTACACTATCGTTATCTGCATGTACACGTACACACACACAAGTAAAGCTCACTCGCCTTCGTGAGTTGCAAGAACTAACAATGTTTGACGTGTAGAGCACTTCAGCTGTCGTACATTATTTGCAAATGTTAAATACATTACTTAAAACATCTGTAAGGCTGTCGATATGTGTACAATTCGCAATAAATTTTAACTGTCGTCATTAACAAATTGGCCAAGAAATACGAGAGCATGTGAGATACGAATCTAAACTTTAATTCTTTGATTTAAGGTCCTAAATATTTATTGCTCTAAGTGTACAGTTAAAGATGTACAACCAGGTGGAGAGGCGTGCGCCCGCGCATCGAACTTTACAGCCTATTAAGTTCTAAGGGCTGTGTCAGAAGGGATGAAAGCCCTTGAACACAGGAAGCGATTTGTAAACGCATGTTACGATTTTACTTTGATTTATTGGTGTCTTGTTTTTATGTGCCATTAATTGATTTTTACCCGGCTTTGCCAGAAGGAGGGTTATTTATTATTTTATTAGTTAGTTATTTTAGTTAGAGACTCTACAAATGAAGCCGTGCGTAAGACGTCTAATACATATAAAAGTTTGACGTTAATAGGAATTGTATAAAAATTAAGTATCGATGAGTACAAAGTCAAAGCTTTATAATATAGAAAAGTCACAGTATTTATTTTATTTTATTTATTTAATAGGACAACCAACAAGACATACACTGGAAGACAATCAATATTTACAACGTATTTAACTTAATCTAAGTGCTGCCTTAATTATAGGTTGCCACGTAGTAAAATAATACTATATTATTACCATCTATCCCTTTAAAAATAAATTACCTACCTTTATACAATGATGTTTTATAAACAAATACATAACATAGTTCACAGCATCCGACTATTTTTTATACAAAATAGCTCTTATTATCATTCGCATAAAGAAGAACTCTATGCTTTCCAATTGGCTAAAAAAAGCATAAAGATCTACAGATCGGCGCACGCGCACGCGCCGGGTGGCCGCACGTGGCGGCCCCTATAGAACGATATCGATATCGATCGAGGAATAGGTGTTGCTTCGCGCTTGCAAGCCAATATTGGATTTTATCTACTGAAAGAAGAAAGTCGTAAAAGTAATTTATTTTTTGCAATAATAAATCTTTCGCACGAACGATGGATGACGCTTTTAAAAAGCGCTTTTACGCAAGAACTTCCAAGCCAAAGAATTCCGTTCCCGAACCCAAAGTTTCTGAAATTCAGTTCATAATAAACCATAAGTACCTACCTAATATGTCATGAGTTAAAGACAGGCTTTAATATTAAACCTATGTAGGTATCTGATGTTTATTTATTTCTGAAAATTCAACAAATCGAGACTATACCTAATTTACGTAAGATACATAAATTGACTTGTGACAACTTCATGTGATTTTTCTTTGCAACACAAATCATACTATTACAACTACTCAATATGCCAAGGTGTTTGTCTTGTTATGTACTTAGTAATTTACATACTTAATGGTGTGTCTTTATTTTCAGATCAATCGGGGCCACAGGCATAGTTTTCCACCGGATAAGTGTCTAAAATCATATTAATGGTAAGCTTTAGATTTATGTAGAATATTCTAGATGTACATTATACGGTTACTAGCAACTTTCCATTAATTTCTAATTGATTTAGTTGTAAGAGCAAAATTGATACACCACTGGTAGAGTATCTCAAACATCAGTGTGCTTACCATGAGATTACGTTAGGTGTGCTCGCTAGCGAGTACGTCAAGAAAAACCTTTACAAAAGATTTTAGTTCTCGAAAGTAGCCGCTAGGGGCGCTGTACAATCTGTCATACATTTAATGTCATTTTTTTACTCAGTCACTAGCGAGTACACGTAACGTAAACTCATGGTAAGCACACAGAAGTTATAACGACATAGCGACATAGATAGAAAAACGTATAAAAAGGTCACATAGCACTTTCCTTCTGAAAACGATAAATAATTTAAAAACTTTTTGGTCTATCTATCCATATCCATAAAAATATCTAGAGAAGAAACCCGTTAACAAAACAAAAAAGTTCCAACGGTTCGAAATTCGAATACCAAATTCCGTAGCACCTTCACAGCGTGATTTTGTTTTTCGCGCGAAATATTCGGGCAATGGAATCTGAAAACAGGATAGATTATTAGTTTTTCAGACGTTCAACCATATTTGCTTTCGCACGTAGATACGTCGAAAAAGACTTATTGAATGATCAAAACTGCGTTCGCTGCCCGTGTTGCATCACAGGAAGCGGGAGCAGGGTTGCCAGTACTTATCTTAATGTCAGAAAATGCATTGGGAGCAGACCTAACATCCTTAACACATTCTTTAAGCTCAAAAGGCGAAAATCATGCCTGAAAACCGATATGAATGGCATGCTATGTAAGTGAAAATAATTTATTTAATAGAGTTGGGCTTAGTTTTCGAAAAAAGTCTTTTTGTTGTCATCCCTAGCTCAGACCGGTTTTCGGCGGCTTCGTCCGGATAAAACCGGTCGAAACTCGTGCATACCCGTATTTTGTCTGCGGGCTGACAGGGGTGGACAGCGCATGAATTTTCGAATAATCAGACGTTCGCCATGCGCTATACTTTCGTGCATATGCATCGATGGAAACCTACAGCGGCCTATGAAAGGCGAACCTTAAATTGGTATAGGGCTTTTAGAGGACTGACTTAATTTGCGTCAAGCTTCTTTAGCGTATGGACAAAATGTATGACAAGTGACAACCTTATTCTACTAATCATTATAACAGTTTATTTAGATTTCTAATCATGTAAAAATAAATTAAACATTAACATGAGCAGTGTAACTAATACGTCTTTTGGAGTTCATTTTAAATAGACACAATGACTCAACAAAGGGGCTCAAAAATGACTGAAATTGGAGGAATGTCGTGAAAAAAGCTTTATCTTGTCTTTTCCTTTGCTATTTTTTTGCGGTTTACAATGTAGGGATTAAAGAAAAAAATTAAATCAAATAGAGCCTTCGATTAGTGGTCGATTTTGAAAATTCAAAATTCTGGCTGATAAGAACCGCTACGATAAAGTGAGGTGTTAAACGAAACATTAATCAGGAACAACGTTTTGAATATCGAATGCCAAAAGCGGCAACTATCGTGTATCAATGCGCATTGCACAGCTGTATAACGCAAATTCGAGGTAGTGTGTGGGGCCACAAAGAACAATGTTTCAACTCTTGAGTAAACTGAATTTAATCATGCTGATCAATGTGAACAAATATCTGTTGATAATAAAGTAATGATAAGTTAGTTTCACGTAAGTTTTTATTTTCAATCTCGCGTCATTCAGTTTTCAGCTTTCATTCCTATTTACAATGTAATCTTGGAGGGATAATACATCCTCTAAATGGTTAAACCCCCAACCGGTGATTACAGCAGTTTATGGGCACCGCCGACGGTGTGGCCCAACATTAGCCTCCGATAAGACTTGACGTGGTTATGAGTTTCTGATCGCCTTGCGCCCGGCGACGCCCCGCGTCTATCGCAGCGTGAATCACTGGCCGAAAACAACCAACCTTCCGTGCATGTTCCATTTTCGAACTCGAAGATATTTCAAATCATGAATATGGTTGTAGTTCTTGCAACTCACGAAAGGCGAGTGAGCTTTACTTGTGTGTGTACGTGTACATGCACATAACGATAATCAAAACTTTTAAAAAACGAACAGTAGCCACCACACATGTAAAGCTCACTCGCCTTCGTGAATTGCATGCAACAACTATAATCTTAAATATTGACTTGAGTAGTCGTCCTTTTAGAAGTTTAGTCAGAGTCAGAGTCCTTTTAGAACTTTGAATTGAAATACATAAGCTGAAAATCTATTGAATCCTTATTCCATGATGAAAAGGCAATGCCTGTTCAATAACAAAAAAATCACGTAAAATATAAAACAGCTTTAAAATTTTCACCCCATTCGAGTTCACAAAGTCGCACAGAAAACGCGAAACCAATATTCTCCGTAGAACGCGATACCTGGCAGCACAACTACAAGACTAATCAATATAAGTAGGCACAGCTCATTCAGACGCTATAATTCCGTTAATAAAAATACAGAGAGGACGGCTCAAAGGGGGCACGGTGGGGTCGGAAGCGCAATGGGCTTCGGAAAATTCACCCGGTGAATGGGAAAACGCGGCGATAGACAAACAGCCAGGCTGACCCCGGCCCCTCCCCACCGCCCCCCTAACGTACATTTTGAAATAATGCCCCCAACGGCTGCGTTACCGTGAGCGTAGACTTCCATTTTCGAATTTTGTTGCGCGTGCAAATTCGAATTACGAAATTTCGAATGCAGCGGCCAATTTGCCTTTTTAACATCCGTTTTAGAGGCAAAGGCAGCTATTGATACAGACTATAACAATTCCGAACGTAATTTATTCACTGCTAATCCACAACCAAAATTGCGTGCTAATAATGAAGCCTTTACCACAACAACGCACTGTCAGATGCAAACGTATCTTAGTAAAGTTAGCGCGGGAACGCACAGAGAGGTTATAAATCTCGTCGACACGAAATGGCTGACCAGCTCCATCCCCCTTTCACAGATCTATGTTGCAATAGCTGAGCTGCTGCAAAAGTGTGCGCCATAAATTTTATACAAGCACCAGAGTGTGCGGTAAAACTGGACTAGGGTTTGTGTGTGTGAAAATTCGTGTCGCGTAAGAGGAGTGGACATTGCCAGTTTTGCTTTGTGTTCGGGCTGTGTGCGAGTCGTGTCTACCAGATAGCGCTGTAACGGATTAATCTAAATAAATTGACAGAAACTGCGCTCATCGACATGCGGTTGGTTATCCGCCTTGTTCATTTAAACAATTGCTATTTAGTCGAGAATAAACTCCATTTGGAGTACGTTGAATCTACAAAATGGATCGGCAGGGCTTTTAAACCAAGGTGACCGTTACCTAATCTCAGTCACCCGAATGCCGGCGACTGCACATTTTTTGCGTCCATTTTTTCCTTGGCTTACAGCCTTTCATGTAGTTTCCATCCGGACGGTTAGGGCTGAAAGAAGTGTGAATCGGCCCGTGAGCTCCGCTCAGGTGTGAACGCCGCCCGGACTTCCCAACCACTTAGTCTGACACTAAAAATACCTTTTCGTTTTTTTACAAAGCCTACCAGTTCGCACTGGGCCCACAGTCTACAGATTAAAAAAAATAAAGGCAGTGTCAAAACATCGCGCTAAATCCTTGTCCAAATCAAGCTTGCAAGGGAGGAAGGAAAGTTGAAATGTCTACCCCAGACATCCGTAATTGACTGGCTATCTAAAAAGTGACGCACACCACTACACCCCGTATTAAGGACGTTATCGGCTACGCACTTATACATGTTTACTCATAAACGTAGCTAAAGTGGAGAGTATTGCACAAAAACGCATCTTCCCACCACCCCCTACCACTGGCGGGCGAACGAATACATTCGACTAGCCCATTTGCAATATAGCATTGTGTGAGTGACCGTCTGTAGAGTCCACGACTGCGCCAGTGTGGGTGCACCCACACCACGCCGCCTTGCTTAGCCCGTGCGTAGTTTCATGTACGTGTATGTACTGTAGGTATTGGTTTTCTGTAGCACCGCTGGGCTTAAACAAATTTCAAATTCACAAAATCGTGATTGGTCGGTATTTTGTTTGAATAAGCGGACGCACCACCCGCTCGGCTTAAAATTTGCTAGCCAATAATTCGTTTAGGTGTAAAATGATGAGTTTTATCCAATTTGTTTACGTATCCGACTTGATTGTGATGTATTGCAGTCGGCAGCCACCCGATTGATATTTTGTTTGTTCCGCAGCCGTGGGTATTAATCATTAGAAATTATGTTACCATCAATATTTTTTCCGGTGAAGCGGAACACCTCAAAAAGCGCAGCAAAAAAACATATCAGTCAAACAGAGACGCATTATCGGTCCAAATGAAGCAATTAAGTGTGCACGCGCCACTACCCTAGACACCGGATGACAGGCGCTCTAATGATCGTCTTAGATTCCAAATATCAATTTCTATCAAGTTGGTCGAGCGCATCGACGTCCCTCTAAATTTGAATTCGGAACCCGGAAGTCCGCTACAAAAACCGAACTAATCAACCCTGGAGTTCGAAATTCTAACTTGTCTATTCATGGTCTTTTTGGCCAGCATGACGCTGATAATTCAAAACTTCGAAAATAGAACAATGCATGGCTTCCTTCAAGACGGCATTGTTTAATTGGAAAGGGCGTAGAGTGGAAACTGATCGCGGGCGCGGACGGTTATTGAAGTGTGAATTTTAAACCCTATTCTAAACACAATAGAGCTCGAGCCTATGCTTTTATTGATGTTTGAAGCTAAGACTAAGATGGAAATTGCCAAGTCATTTCACACATGGCAACGTATTAGACATATGGTTCTAGGAAGGTGATAATGTGAGTTTTAATTAGTTAACAAAGTTTCGTGGCACCCTTTCTAATCACCAAATACTTTAAAACCCTTTCAAGGAACTTACGGAACGAAATTATAGCAAAGAAAAGGATATGCTTCTCAGAGGTTTATAACATTGGAGTCTGTTAGGAGGTTACGATAAGAAAAGAAAGACTTGAATAAAACTATTTTGCAAATTGTATCGTTAAAATAGCACTCGATTAAAAAACTTCAAGTTTCAAAAATAGAACGTAACTGACGTTTGGCATAAAGGCGAGTGCACACCGTCCGAGACGCCAGATGCGCCCCGGCCGGTACGCCACGCGACAGCTTGGCGGGCCGTTGCTAAAACTAAGGCGCGCGGCCAAACGTAAATAATTATGGAATTAATAACGAGGTCTCGCCATCTGACGTTTGTGAGATATGTCATCGGATCTATCGGCCCTCAAATGTCCAATTAGAATGCAACTGAATTATTGGCTGGGTGTCGGAACGTCAAGTGTCTTCTATCCTTAATTACGATGGTATCGTCGTTAATATTTTAGATTTTGCTATTGGAATTTATAGAGCTTATAGACTTTATTAATTCGCAACTAGTAATAATTCCATGCGCTAAACCAAATAGGTACATACGTAAATAATCCGCTATATTCACGAATAAATTCTATTCAGAAACTCTGTTTCAGAGCACGTACTGTAGAAATTATTTTATTTTTGTCAGAAATATTGGACACGTTTACCCGATACACCATTCATAGCTATTCCTAGAAACACCTAAAAACTTAATACAAGGGAAGTTTTACGAGTTTTAAATAGGTGTCATTAAAAAAAGAGCCGTATTATAATTATTCCTGGTGTCAGACGTTAGTGGCGCAGTATGGCACCCGTGAGGACACGCCCTAATGATGCGCGAGCATGCAACGATCATAATCTGCTTGTCCATAAAGAAAAAAATTGCATGTTATTTTTTGCTTCAAGAAAATAGAGTAATGTGAGCACAGATTATTAAGCGTTTAACGTTTGTTTTCAATATAAATAAAGTACTCTCGTTCAAGCTTAGTTGAAAGCTTCTAAGCTTCATTTTTATCTCTCAAGTATTCGTAACAACTTTAGATGCTCATAGAGTTCTATAGGTGTATGTTTTTATTTGGAAACGTCTTGAAACATATCTTTAAAGCACTTTCTTACAAAATCTTATAGAATGAAAAACAAGAAAACCCATTTTGTCTTATTTATTATAATACTAGCGGCCGCCCGCGACTTCGTACGCGTAAATCCCGTTTTTCCCGCTAATTCCCGTTCCCGTGGGAATTTCGGAAATTCCTTTCTTAGTGCACCTCTACGGTACCTAAGCTACGTCCCTTCTAAATTTCAAGTGCCTACGTTTAGCCGTTTAGGCTGTGCGTTGATCTGTCAGTCAGTCAGTCAGTTTCTCCTTTTATATATTTAGATTGTGTTATTAGTGTTCAATAATTAAACGTACCAGATTTCCAAAAAATGTCTCGCGTTATTTACCAAAAAAAATCCCGTATATCATAACAAGCAAGCTGTCGAACTCACCCAACGGGCTCCCATGAGAACATTAGCCTATATAAACAATGTAGCATTGAAACAAAGGCCTGTTTGCTCTTAGACCTCTCACCGACCGTGGGACATCCCGGACAAAGGCTCCTTAACCGCGACACAAAAGGAATCTGTGGCAAGAAAAAGTAAAGAGGAAGAAACTGTAAGGGAATACCGCTCGGACGCTGATTGCCACATTGTTAGTTTTTTATTGTTTAATTCGCAGCGTAATCTGTGGTTGCGGTGGCGATGCTGCCAGTATTAACATTTGATATTCGAACGACTTGCATACAAAAAAAGGGAAAAAAGTAAGCAGTTGTTTATAATCCTTCTTGGTTTCAAATTGTCTAATTTCGAATTTCAAATGTTCTATTTTTAAAATTCATTTATTTTTAATGCACACAATGGCATAGTCTATTCTATCACCACAAAGTATTGAAGAAGCTTCTTGTTATCTCTTCTACCCGTTATCATCTCTCACTTTCTAGAGACGCGGCATTGTCTAATCTTGAATTTTAAACGTTCCATTTTTAAACTGATTACTTTTTATTCTGATGATCTCTGTTATACCTCCACGAAGTATTGATTAAAGAAACTCCTTGTTATCACCCATTATCATCTCCTCACTTCCTAAAGCTGCTTCCCTCTCACCCGGAGTGTCATCGGGCATAGTTCTCATAATCAAAAAAAGATTTGTCCCTCCGGAAGGCGGCCCCGCAGCCGGTCGGCCGGCAAACGATTATGGCCCTCCTCGGTTACACCCGCAAGATGACCCTTGAACACGCGTTCGGATATCTGTCAAGAACGTAAGAAAATCTAGAATTTTCTATTCGGTTTTGAGACCAAAAAAAAATTATAAAGGAACAGGTTTAGTCACTAGATTCTCAAAAAGGGAGAATTTCGAATACTATCGAAATATTGTATTTTATTTATCTTCAGATCTTCTTCGTCTGTTTTGAAATATCGTTTTAATTTCATTAAATACTGGCTGGCTATCAAGCTAAATTATAAACGCTATCACATTATTTTAAAACCAAATACATTTTTCAAATAAATTCAAAATTGGAACGCATCATTTTCGAAAAATAAATCATTTCAAATAAATTCAAAATTGGAACGCATCGTATCCGAACGCAGCGCAAGCGGCCGGCAGACAGGAAGGAAGCGTAAGCGGACCGCGTGAGAAGCGCGCGCGCACCGTGTGAACAACGGCACAGGTGGTGCCTCCCACGGGGCTGAGATTGGGGGTGTCTTGGCGTTACAATGTTGATGTCTTTGACCACGTGGGAAGGGATGTTAATTGGGTTTATCCGAACACCATTAGATGACAATAGGGTAGTTGACACATTAATCAACTGAGGAATCAACTAAGGTTTTTTTAAACGTGAATATCCCATAGATTTTGTATGGCAATAGCAGCCGTCGACGTTACGATTTGGCCAACTTAATAATTTAATTAATGTTAATAAAAAAGCAAAAAAACGTCAAATGTTATGCCTTGTTGAAATTTTCAGCCACACTTTATGGACGATTCCGTCAAAAATTTGCAGTAAAACTACTGCTATTAAATAATTAAATATGGAGAACATAAGCAGACAGGAACAGAAATGATCAAAGAAAGAGAGACAAGACTTTCTTAATTTAAAAAATAAAATATCTAACACCATAAATACAACGGTACGAGGACAAAAACTTTATTCCTTTTTTTAACACTGCCACTTTGCAGCTTCCTCTGAACTCGAGGACCTTTGAGGTCATAATATCATTATTTATCGCAAGTGTGGTCCCAAATGGTCTAAAGAGGTCCCCGGTTTAAACAATAACGGGTGACTCAGATGATGGGTTAATAAAAATGGGGCAAGTGCGAACGGGACCGATTTAGAGGTCCTGTATAAATGTAAATACTGAAAATAAATGTAAATTTTATGTACCTTCTATCCTAAGTCCTAAATGTACTAGATAAAAAAAACCCTCTTTATTTTCTGTTTAGAATTTTATTGTAGAGTTTATGATTTATTTAATATGAATGAAATGTTTTCTGATCCATGTTTGTCTGAGATTTGTAAAAGCCTGTTCAGAGAATGTAGAATTTCTTATTTAGTTAGTGTAGAATTTATTATATGTTGTTACCGGGAAAATATCTGATGGCTAGCAGCTTCCTGATTGGTATGGAGAAATGAGACTAAAAATGAGGATAAATTGGAAAACTTTAGAATATCAGATTGATGTTCAAAAATGTCATACAGTGATCCCTAAAATCATCACCAATCGTTCCGTACCGAAGATCAGGGGCGACGACCTCCCCGAATGGCACAATCCACAGGAGCAGCGTAAAAATATGTAGCCTAATGAGTTATAATAATAATATGACTAACTATGGACTTATTCCGAATTATGATTCGGAAGCTTCAACGACCATGAAGGAATGGAAATCTACTTAGTACTATATTTTGTCACGATTTAGGCATATTATTATTATGAATCAAGAACTGAATCGGGAAATCGTCAGTTCGATCTCCGTCCGCTAAATTATTGTGATTCATCACAGCAATTTAGCAGCGGTTGTGTTCACCCAAATATCTAAACGTGTCATGTTTAGAGTACGAATAAGTTAATGTGTTTAGATAAAGGTAAAATACTTTTTTCAAATAATATTGAAAAAATAATTTAAAAAAAGGAACGAGAATTTGAAATTGAAAAAGGAACGAGAATTTAAAATTTAAAAAAGGAACGATAGACCTGACGGAACAGCGCGGCGCGCTCCTCGCCGACTCCCGCGCAGACGGCGGAAGGAATCAGGGCTCGCTCCCGCGTCCGGCGGCACTTCCGGCGTGCGCACGCGACGCCGATCGCCCGCCGATGCATGGGATGCCAGTCGGAACGATGCTGGAAAGAATTTTGGTCATTATGGTCATTTGAAGGTCTTTTAGGATTTTTGATAGGTAGTTACGGCAAATAAAAGTTTAGAGCGTTTAAAAACGTAGTAGAGACCTACGTTAATGAAGTAAGTGATACTGTATGTATGTATACTGCTTGTTAATAAAAGCATCATGACAGGTATCCTTGACATCCTGAAAAAATATTGTCTTAATGCAAACCTTTGACAAACTAACAATTGTAAAACTTATCTGATAATGTTATGACCGGTAGAGCCCAAGTAATTTCGCAGCCAAGGCTATTTTTAGACTTTTAAAAGGTAACGATAGAGTAGAGCTTTAAAAGGTATTCGTAATAAATATTCACTTGATACAAAATGTAGACCAAACTGGCTACATTTTTTTGCATAATAACACCTATCACATCTTCATAAAAAGCCTCAGCGTTTACTGTACCTACCTTTAATTTCACGCCGCTTAGGAAGTGGCCTGAACAAAAGCGTCAATCTACACAATCAGTCCGTACGACTGGCCACAGTTCCGGGGCGGCTTCCGAAGGCACCGCCCGTGACTGCGCACGCGCCTTTACTTTGATTCCACGTTTGAGCGTGAAAATATAGTCAAAGAACACTCTACTATTGTCAAACATCCATAAATTAATCTATTCATGATGACAGTGCTCAATTACTGTTATTATTTTTATAAACAATAACTTTTTAAGTTATGACAAAATGTCGAAATATTGGTACTAACTGCTGATATTTTTGCATCCATTTATAAAAAGTAAAATAAAAATAACTTTATATATTTTAATATGTTTAAGCAAAAAGATCTTATTGCAGGTACATAAGACTTCAACCCAAACAAAACCCTCCTCTATAGTGGAGGAGGCTCATAGTCCAGCAGTGGACTATAAAGGGCTGTTGACGATGATGAAAATTCCAACGAGTATGTGCGTACCTACATGGAAATTCAATGAAATTGTACTTACGGTTGTAGGTATCTACCCTCCACCGGCGATTCTCTTCATTACGATAACCATTGACAAAAACAGAGTTCATTTGTTCAAATTGGATCTTCAAAACATCTGAACACTTGCCACCTCGTCTTCCTTACAAATGAAGCGGTGATTTCCCATCGTCCTTATAAGTACCGTCTGAAATAAGCGCGTGCGCTCCCCGCAAGGTGTATTTTGGAAAGCCGCGGGGGCATTTTGAAGTAACCTGTATATTTTTACTGGACAAAGAAATGAGGAAATATAAATAGAAGTAAACAAAGAGTAGCCGTGACATTGGTCGACGAGCTTTTTTTGTTGCTTGAGGAGGCAAAGGCATATGACAAAAAATCTTTTCCCCAAGAGCTTGCCTTTAACTTCTTTCAAGGTCGTAGATAAAGTCAAAAATGTCTTTATTAATTAACGTTTAGGCTATTTTGTAATAGTGAAAAAATATTAAAACTAATAGGTATTAAGTTCTTATGTTCTTAACCTTAGCCTTGTCACAAAGCTCAGCAAAAGCTCTATCTTTTGTTTTGAAGAGCACATCACCTTGTTTACCATCGAACAGTCGATAAATTTACGAATCAAAATTAAACCGATATTCGTTTTAAATCGCTAGCCATCCTATTAATTTAATCGAATATAATAAACAAATTATACGTAACACCACAATTTAATTTCCGCTCAATTTTTAACGCTTTCGTGGAACACTTCATGGAAAAAATACTGATTCGGGCGGCCATGATAATCTGCATTCAATGTTTACTCTTTATCTTTAAAATCATTTTTCAGGCGGGCAGTAAAAATTCCCCTGTCATTAAGTTAAGTGCCTTTGGAATATCAATTACACGTGTTTTCACTTTTGTTTAAACATTTTAACTGCTATAGCAAGTTAAGCTTTTATTGTTTTTGAAGTTCAGAGTTTAAGACATAATTATATGGCTCTAAGTATGCTAGTTTCTATAATACTACTGCCTTGTAAAGGATCAATATTTTACAAGGACGTATTGACTACGAAATTCTATGTGTAATTGTTTACCGTTTAAAAGTCATAATCAGACTCTGTTTAGAAGTTTTTCTTGTAAAAAAGCTCCTAATAAATGAATAACACCCTAAAGCCCTACATATTTACCTTCATTTATGTCAGTGTCTGTATCATACTTAGGTATTTGTATGAGTACTCTACTCCCATATTTAATACAACACAGTCATCATTTTCATCACTGAAATACAGGTCTAGAGCTGCCTCATTGAGGTATAAAAACACTATCATTTAGACCCTGAGTTTAATATTCGAACCAAATTCAAATCAGTAATATGAGGAAAAAATTGAATTCTAAAAATTCCTTCCCAATTTCCTATCGATCTTAATTAAATCCAGCCAAGGCTTCCGTCAATTAAAACAAGCACCTAATGCGATAGTGGCGCCGTGCTAACTGGCGTTCCTCAAGGCACAAATGAGGTGCTAATGAATAATTAATGCTCCCGCCAATTATAATCGCGTAAGAATGCATGGGTGTGGACTGGCATAAGTATATTGATTAACAAGTTTTTACATTAATTACTAGACTTATTTAATGTAAGTAAGCACTATAGAAAAGAAAAAATATAGACTAACGTCCGTGTTCACAAACATTACTATGAGGTCTCACAGAGCTCTATTCAACGCTGTGCGTTCGATTTGTCGATTTTCTGCGTCACTTGAGCAAGCATCGTTTGTGAATACGGGCGTAAGACTCCCCGCAAATTACAGACTTTTCAGTCGATAGATTAGTCGCGCTGTTAATCAGTATGAACATTGAACATGACTGTATTAAAGTGCGCACATTCTTCCAATTTCAGTATCGGCTGACTCTTCATACAAATTAGAAACCGCCGAAACTATAGGCCGATAAAAAATCTGTTGTAAGTATTTGGTTTAATTTTGAACCACATCGGGGAAGCTTTCCTCTACCTACATTTTAACTGATGGATTACGATCAAGCTGAAGGTAAAGCGAGCTTTACCGACATTATTCATCCACAGAGGAACTGACTATCTTACCTCCAACTATCGAAAGGAAATAAATGTCTAATATCATGCTCAAGTATCCAGAGACAGGTGTATATGTATACCTAACCTAGTTTGGGGACCACTTGTTCATCATCAACCATCACCATCATCATTTTAGCCATAGGACGTCTACTGCTGAACATAGGCCTTGTAGACGTAGTTAGTGATAATTTATAATCTTTGTTTGATTATATTATTCAATTCTCTTGACTAGATGTCGACTAGAAGACAAACCCGTCATGAATACTTAACCAGCTTTAAGATCTAGTAAAAAAATATCAGTCACAGACGTTTCTTTACTCACACCAATCTGAATCCCAACGAGGCGAAGCGAAGAAATTTAAAAAATTCACTCCAACTACCGCACTGTTTGCTGAGGGCGCATTTAAACCGATGTTGTTCTTGAGGGAGGCGGTCGAGTGCTTCCGAAGGCTCAAGCCTGTACATTGCAAAATCGCCTCTATTGCTAAGGACGTAAGAAGCCACCATTTTTAGCTTGACGTGCCGTCGCCTGTACCTCCCCGGTGCGTGGTGACGAGAATTACGGAAATAAATGAAGAAGAAGCTCTTGCGACGACGAATTTATTTGGGAGACGCTAGGTTAATGATGTGTTTGCAAAGCCTGAAAGTTATAGGTATATTTTTTAAAATAGTAACATTAACAAGTGAAACAAGTGTTGATTTGATCCATTCAATGACTCACGAAAGTATTTTTTTAATTTTTAATACCATTTGCGTGATGTAAGGCGACCAAGCACCTGAATTTCATTGAAGTCATGACATTTTTATAAGCAATATTGTGTAATATTATCTCTAAGTTTATAATAAAAAGTTTTATTAAAATCCGTTGAGTACTTAGCGTGAAAAAGCAACAAACATTCTTTCCCGTATCAGATGTCACAACAATGGCAATAAACCCAGGGCCAGATTATTTCAATCTGAAGATTTAAAGCTAACATCAAAAAGCCTGTAAAAGCCTAGAATCTAAATCTGTCTCTAGGCAGACAGGTAAAAAGGGCAGTAAGAAAGCAGCGCAGACGGGACACAAAGAGCGCGCGTGAAAGGGCAGACAAAGTCATGTATCAAGTTCACTCGCGGAGGTTAACCAACCGTCCTCCCAGTACAGTTGCACAGGTAAACTAGAAGGGTATCTTTAGTCTTTAGGGTTTACTTGGCGGTCAGTGGATCAGTAGTAATATATTTTTGGGTGAATAACCGGACTCCTTGCCTTTTAAGAGGAAGTTTGAGTCTCAATTTATAAACATTAATATGCATGCCGAATGAATAAATAAATGTTTGTAAAACACAATGTTGCTATGCCCAAACAGGGTCTATGTTTGAATATAGATTGTTTATGACCTTATGTACTATTCTTCAATAAAACCACCGACTAAAATAGGGGTCAAAGCGCATAATTATTATTACGAAACAACACTCGATTCAAGCTCAAGCTCATTAATAACCATCTATGCTTAAGATTTTTTACTGTTACGTATTAAGGACCTCGTTTATTTGACCAAGTGTACCTGTAAACGACGCCTTACCAGAGGTAAGATTCAGACAATACAAAGCACAATAGTAACGCAATAGCTGCTCACAGTTATCAGACCGGACCACTTTCTTCAGCACAATGCTGCCTAAAGTTACCGCAAGGTTAAACTGGGAAACAAAACACTCGAGATATTTTTGTGAGGTTTAAAGTGTCAGTTGACTGACGAAAAAAGTATACAAACCTTTTTCTTAGCATTGAGGTGAAGGTCACTACAACCTTTTTCTTAGGTGGCATGTTAATTTATTTACAAAACCCTCTATAAATAAATAAAGAGAAAAAAAACCTTTTCTTCTTTTTCTTTTTGGGAAATGCCTAGTGTCAAATAAAGTAGATATGAATGCTTTAGTTGCCAGTGTTGATGGATAGGTATTAATGAGGGCTATCGTTTTTATACTTAACAGTTGGCACCCCTGGCGATTGACAGGAACTTACTCTACAGTGGCGCCATCTTGATGAGTGCAAATGCGATAGTCCTACCACTTTAGCACTCACCAGATGGTGCCACTGTCTTCGCTACTAGCAAGCGACAGGACCTTACTCTACAGTGGCGCAAACTGGTGAGCGCTAAAACGATAGCCCTCATTAAGCAGTTTTAAAACAAAACACAACCTCCTAATCATCATTTTAGCCATAACGTAAGGACGTCTACTACTACAATAGGCCTCCTGGAATGATTTCCATATTGACCGGTTGTACTCCTAATACCTACTCGTTTTAGAGTTTATTTATTTACTTAAAAAAAACTCAAAAGCATACAACTTTTAGAAATATTGTATTACAATGGTGATGAGAAGTAACCAAAAGTTAGCCTTTTTCAAAACAAAACTAAAACCATCTTAAAAACTGCTCAGACCCTATTTCTATTCAAAAACAAACTACTGTATACCTATAGGAAAAGTGTAGGGACGTCTCATTTGTAAAGGCTGCAGATGAAGCTTCAATATAACCTATAGTCGTCCCCCTCTTTATTTTTTCTTCCACTAAAGTCTAGGCGGCAAACTTAGGGGGTTTGTCTTACCCCTTTTGGGGGGTCCTTCAGGCCCTTATCTGTTGTAAGTTTGTACAACGTGGATCGCAGGGCGCCCCCTTCGGCGACGTATCTTGACTCGTGTTGCTGGTAAACTTTGAATTTTGGGCAAAGAAAAAACTAGCCTTGAATGTTTTATTTCTTGCAAAAAGATCTTGGGTGTATTTTGTTATCATGATGAAATGTGATAAAGAAAACGTCACAACATAAAATTAAATATGACTTAATGGTTCGTGTGATACCGACACTTACGTCTACTCATACAAACCGTGTTAATTCGTACTAGGATTTGAGGACCACTAAACCTAAACTCTATATTAAAAACCGCACATACATAAAATGAATACTAAGGAAACTTATATTTTTCACAAAAAGGTACAATAACAATACCGACAATGCTACGCACAGATTGTTTCAAACTGACGTAGGTATTTAGGTATTTCCGACTGTAGTTTAAATTAGGGAAAAGGCCAAAGACTTATAGTTTTCCTATCCTATTATACCTACCACCAAAAAAAGTGTTAAAAAATATTTATTTTTGCAAGTAGGCTTTAAAAAGCACTTACTGTTACTAAGATTATCCGGTCATTTCCTAAACAGCCGTACTATGCACACCACCTGCGACTCACTCGCATGCAAGTTGCATCTTTTTATTTCCCGGCACAAACGGCCACAATGGGCTGATTAGCCGGCACAACTAGACCCGGACGGCACACCAAATTGATGCTTAGGCTTTATAGAAATTAAGGCTTTTTAAGCCTAAACCACTAAACCAAATTGATGCTTTGGGTTTATAAAGGAATAAGAGACTAATGGCACTTGAAGTGTTAGGAGAATTATGTGTTTCTTAGACTAAACTCCTTGGAGAAGGGTAGAAACATTTAAAAAAAATGTTTTTATTACAATCAGAGATTCGACATTTGAAAATGACGAAAATACCTGAAGTTTTCCAAACTAACACCAGCACCAAAAATGATTTCCAGATACTACTTTATAACCGCAAGTTTTCTTAGAAGTTCAAACATGCTACGTAAGAAAGACAACTAAAGTCTGGTATAATCCTGTAAAAGATTTAAACTTTAAACCAACAGCCAAAACTTTACTCGAATTTAAAGCACTGTTTTACGTTTTAATTCTCATTACGTAAACGAAGCGAACGAAACCAACCGTTCGCAATAAAACTTCATACCCTTTCCAATCGAGTGCAAAAAAAATACAGATCTTCCGAATCACTATTAAAAAGTATGAAAATAAACCTCTGGACGGTTCTGAACCCTGTAATGCCGAGCCTTCCCGGCCCGGTAAGATTGACAGACGAAGGGTTGAGGCGGGGGGCGATAGGGGGTTGAATTGAAAGAGAGTGGAAAAAATTATACGTGGCAAGCGACGCATCTTAACTTTCCAGCGCGCAGCCACACGGGTTGAGATTTTGAATTTGGAAAATAAGGGATGAAAATTGGAATTGACTTTTTTTGGAAAAAAAATCTTTTTGTGTTCCCGGGTGCTCAGAAAAGGGCACAAAATAATACATGATAAAGAATTTGAATTACAACTCTAAATTGGTTAAGTAGTTATACGAGTAGGTATGAAATGTAATGAAAGTAGCAAAAATATGACAATTATTAATGTGAAATATTCCACAACACTTTCCTTCAAGTAACAAATACATTATCCCCATCCGTATTTAACAATTTTAAATTATTTTCGGCCGGTGCGGTTACAAATATAATTTTACCTCTACTGCTTTGAGACAGGAAATCAGTCACTACTAGTGACTGGCACTTGTTAAACATTTTATAGAGCAGTTACTTACCAGTAGGTATTAACATCTTCTCAGCTTCATTTCAGCACTGGCCTATTTATTGTCCGGAAGCAGTGGTAGGGTTAATACTAGGACGTGTAAAAGTGATTTTTAAAAGCCTACTTGCAAAAAATAAATGAGTTTTTGTTGTATGTAACTAACATAACATCCAGAAAACCACAATAAAACCAGCCGAACTCGTCATTACGACCCGTAACATGCCCTCACAAGCGGAACACGAATGTAATTAAAAATATATATGTATAACAAAACAAAAAGTCTGTCAACTCCTTGCACTTTTCTAAGTATGAATTATGCCGCTCGGTGTATTCGTTAAGGGGCGGATCCATTCATTCTTTTTGTCCGCAGTTAAGGAGGTCCAAGGGGGGCCCCCTCCCCCTGAACTTGCGACTGAGGAATATTTTTTTCTAGACTACTCGACGATGCTGGAAATCGACACACTTGCCGTAGTTTGTTCCGCTCGCTACAGCGATGATAGTTCGAGTGACTTTCGTTTTAGTTCGTTATTTTTGCGGGTTTAGTTCGTGATTAATTTTAATGTGGACTCTCAGACTTCCGTAATTGTTTTAATTTGAGCGTCTGGTTATTTTGTTATGTCATTACCGGGATAATTATCGTACAGTTAAATAACTTTGACGGCGGGTTGATGGGTCCTTACATCATTATTTTAAGAAGCTACGCTTTCGTAAATGTAGCGTTGAATGAAATTAAGATTTAAAAAATCTCTTATAAGTGCTACTACGGGCTATTCTCTGCCATCACCCTTTTAAAATGTATAATGTGGTAACAAACAAGTACATAGCTTTACCTAAAAAATCCCTCACTGAAAAGCATACTCTCCTATTGGCAGCTGTATAATTATTTCCAGCAATCAAAAAGAAACTTCCACATNATGATAGTTCGAGTGACTTTCGTTTTAGTTCGTTATTTTTGCGGGTTTAGTTCGTGATTAATTTTAATGTGGACTCTCAGACTTCCGTAATTGTTTTAATTTGAGCGTCTGGTTATTTTGTTATGTCATTACCGGGATAATTATCGTAAAGTTAAATAATTTTGCCGGCGGTCTTTACATCATTATTTTAAGAAGCTAGACACTTCGTTAAATGTAGAGTCAAATGAAAATAAGAAATTAAAAAAGCTTTTTACCCGACTGCGCCAGAAGGATGGTTCTGTTTTTAAAGTTCCATCACAGCCTACTCTTCTCCTTCATAATCAACTAGTGTGGTGAAAAATAGGAACATAGTTTTATCTTAAAACATCCCTCACTGAAAAGCACACTCTCCCAATGGAAGCTGTATAATTATTTCCAGAAATCAAAAATGAATTTCCACATTATNAATCAAAAAGAAACTTCCACATAAAACTTTTTATCGATATAAAATCTATCGTATCATTCCCCTCCCTACCAGCAAGGAGGTTTAAGACGGTAATGAAGTGAATTCCTCCGCTCTTTGAGCCGCCACCTCCAACACTTCCTTGAGCCGCGAATGACGTCATCCCACTGCATCCCAACATCTACTTGTCTTGTGTACTTTACGGGGAAATATTGCACCTGCATTAATTTTGGCATGGAAAAAGATATTATTTTGTCTGATTTAAGGCGAAAGATGGTCTGAAACTATTTGAATAGAAACTGGCGACAGTGCATCAGAAACATTTTGAGCACTTATTGTGACAATTTTATAGGTATTTATGTAAAGAATAGACACGTAGACCACATTATACCAACATAATTGTTGCAAACTCGACTATATTACAATAACTATACATACGATAGTTTGAAGTACCGCCGTCTCTACCTTTGTGAAATACAGCTTGCAAAAGTCTAAACAGACTTTAAGTCCTAAATAATTTGTACTTAGGACTTAAAGGACATATCTGTTTGGAAACTACATTAATATTTATAGTAAAAACCATTGCCCAAAATACTCCAGCAAACATAAAACCATTCAATCAACGATAAACAAAGGCAGGTACGAGTAATTGCACGAAAGTGCAGAAGTTACGAAATAAAGGTTATCTTGCATCGTACTTAGCGCAAGTCTGATCAGATAGCGGGCGTTTCTAGGGAATTGCTCGAAGTGGATGCGTTTTACAAACCAATCTATTATTGTTGAAAAATCGCTCTTATCTCAACTGCTTAAGATCCCAGTGTTGAGCTTTAGGTGCCGCCTGTACAGACAAGTTACGAATAGTTCAGTCCTTGATAGACTAATTGTGATAGTTACTCGTAAGTCGAGTTATTTGAGTACTTATTGAAAGTGGAATTAGTACGTTTAGCCAGTAACTAATACTGTACGTGCTACTTAGATCTGTGTATTTTTTTGACGTACACCTAACTCTATCTGTGAAGACCGTGCCACAATGTTATTATTGTGTACGACCTTCCTATATGTATAATAAAAAATACGAACATTTCATTTCCTTGGCAATGACAAATACGACATTCAAGCTTCGATATGATTAAAATTCATACAAGGCATATTTTGTAAATTATTTTTTGCGACTTGTATGCAAACTATTTACGAACGTGAATTCTATCGTCAATACGAACTATGATATACAGAGTTATATCTTTACAGAAATGCTTTAATATCTCGCTATTACTTAGAGATTCATACTTTCACATAAATACTAAGGCTGGGTTGCACCATCTTACTTTAACTTCAACAAATTTCTGTCAAACGCCATACAAAAAGCACCGGTTATAGTTATGTATGGCCACGTTTAAAGTTAGGTGATGCAGATTACCATCACCTAAATGTAAAATTAAAGAATGATTAACGAAGATCAGATTGGATATGTTACCAGCTGTTATTCGTACTTCACGAACTTCTCAAATGCAACTCAAGTTGTTTACAAACTGACCTCAAGCAATATTAACCCTTCTCTAAGTTGTCCCAAATCAAGTCGCTTAGTAGGTACCCAAAGTTAAGTTGAGATTAAGACGCAAATGTCTTGAAGGTTAAGTTGGTAATGGGAGGGTGTGTTTTAGCAATTAAGAGGTCACAAATAGGAAGAACCTTGTAAGGCATTATACGTAGAATCTTGTAACATGAAATGAAGAAATTGTTATGTTTAAAGTCACTAAAGAGACTTTAAAAGTTTTCAGAATGTATATTTTCATTTTGGTTGTTACCCTCCTTTTATTGAGTACCAAAATAGCATAAGCTTGTGAAAACAAACTTTAATCAAGACTGAAAATCGCGTGAAATTTTATTACAATGTGTGTCTGGCGTAATACCTATCTCATGATGTGTGCGTAGGTATCTAAAAGCTGATTAAATGCCGTGGGCGCAGCGTTATAAATAATGTCAAGGGCGCNAGAATAGACACATAGAGCACATTATACCAACATAATTGTTGCATACTCGACTATATTACAATAACTATACATACGATAGCTTGAAGTACAGCCGTCTCTACCTTTGTGAAATACAGCTTGCAAAAGCCTAAAATGTCCTTTAAGTCCCAAGTAATTTGTACTTAGGACTTAAAGGACATGTCTGTTTGCAAACTACATTAATATTTATAGTAAAAACCATTACCCAAAATACTCCAACAAACATAAAACCATTCAATCAACGATAAACAAAGGCAGGTACGAGTAATTGCACGAAAGTGCAGAAGTTACGAAATAAAGGTTATCTTACATCGTACTTAGTGCAAGTCTGATCAGATAACGGGCGTTTCTAGGGAATTGCTCGAAGTGGATGGGTTTTACAAACCAATCTATTATTTATTATTGTTGAAAAATCGCTCTTATCTCAACTGCTTAAAATCCCAGTGTTGAGCTGTAGGTGCCGCCTGTACAGACAAGTTACGAGTAGTTCAGTCCTTGATAGACTAATTGTGATAGTTACTCGTAACTCGAGTTATTTGAGTACTTATTGAAAGTGGAATTAGTACGTTATAGCAAGTACTAACACTGTACGTGCTACTGAACCAAAAATATTGGCTCTATGTCTGAAATGTAAAATTCAAGAATGATTAACGAAGATCAGATTGGATATGTTACCAGCTGTTATTTGTACTTCACGAACTTCTCAAATGCAACTCAAGTTGTTTACAAACTGACCTCAAGCAATATTAACCCTTCTTATCTGTCGTCTAAGCTGTCCCGAATCAAGTCGCTTAATACCCAAAGTTAAGTTGAGAATGAGATTAAGACGCAAATGTCTTGAAGGTTAAGTTGGTAATGGGAGGGTGTGTTTTGGCGATTAAGAGGTCACAAATAGGAAGAACCTTGTAAGGTATTATACGTAGAATGAAGAAATTGTTGTGGTTAAGGCCACTTATTTAAGTGACTTTAGAAGTTTTCAGAATTTGTAGTTTCATTTGGTATTTACCCTTCTTTTATTGAGTACCAAAATAGTTTAAGCTTGTGAAAACAAACATTAATCAAGACTGAAAATCGCGTGAAATTTCATTACAATGTGTGTCTGGCGTAATACCTATCTCATGATGTGTGCGTAGGTATCTAAAAGCTGATTAAATGCCGTGGGCGCAGTTATAAATAATGTCAAGGGCGTATCTGTATATTTTAGTTTTAAATACTGAAGTAGTAAAATTTGATTATGCCCTCTTTTGTTCACTATTAATAGTAATAGCATTATTAAACTTGTTAGATATAAAAATGAAAGATAATAATCCACAAGGTGAACAGATGACCTCGTAAAGGTTTCAGGAAGGCGCTGTACTTATCAGGCCGCTGCCAAACAACCAATCTGAAAATCATTGGGGGGAGTTCTATTCAGAAGTGGACGTCCTGTGGCTGAAATGTAGATGATAATGCAAAATGAAATGTCTTATTTTTTCCCTTTTTCTTTATCCACAACGAGGATGCTCTTGGCCAGTATTTTACCTGATGGAAAATGTGGATCAGGCCGAAGATGTACTAACTTTGCTCAATCTAAAGATCATAGAATTATCTTATCCCATTTCGTGTGCCAAATAGTGACGTATTCGCGGTTATTGCTCTACTTAACCCACATAAATATTTACCACTCCTAGACGAGTGTTAGTCATCGCAAAAGACATAAAGCCGTCCACAGACGCCACAACAACGTGAGTCAGCGTTTAAGCGCCGCGGCCCAATTGTCGCAAGACGGCGTAGGATGTGGCAAAGGTTAAATCCATAGCGTCACATCCTCGCGCGCTTCCTGCTTAGTCGCGTCTAATTGTCGCGGTGTGTGTACGCGTATGGGTGCCTTTATGCTATGAGAATAGACGACTTTTTTAGGCTGTGACATTCATAAAATTATTTTTTGGTTGCGATGCTGCCCATGTCGGCTTTTTCTTAAATTAAAATGATCATCTTGAAGAGTATCAGTAAGCAATGTGTTGGATTACAGATTAGTTACGAGAACATGTGTTACATCTAGAAGTACAATAAAGTTAAACTCCATCCTTTTTTTAGAAACTTTCACTCTAAATATAAAATTCAAAGATCACGAGTCCAGTCGTTAAAAATAGACAGATTTTTGTTGACTTCTTTCAATAGGTATATTTTTTAATCCAAAATACACTCAGATATTCAAGTAAATATTCTACAGTTTCCTTGCTTCATCCTGTACATCTGCTTTTATTAGGCTGTGTCCGTCAAAAAAGTGTCCAAATGCGTACACGCAGCCGCGAAACCATACGCCGCGTGAATTGAGCGCGCGGATTAATTGTACAGAGGATATTCCTTAATGAGTGATTAAGCGGGAAGAAGATCGTTTGTGGGTCACGAGGCAGATTTCACAACGGGGTTCACTTTGAGCGGGCCGTCTTGTGAGAGATTACAACTGGCATAGACAAAACATAAAAATATTTATTGACTCAGATATCTGGATTATGGAGTTTAACAGGATCTAATTATCTAATCATAAGTATGAATGATTATTTAGGAGAATGAATGCATTTTTGCGACTTACTTCACTTATTGATTTATTTGCGTTAAAAATACCTACAACTTCTTTCTACTTTCAGAGGTTCTGATAAACCTACAAAAGTACTCAATAAATGCCCGAAATGTAGAGTCATATAAATATTTTTGAACGATCAGTTAATTTAAGCCTTCAATCACTTAATAACCAGAACTTCTTGCACGATATGTAAACTTTGGAACTAATAGGCAAGCTACGCAAATTAAGTGTGTAACCTCTGAGCTGAAAGAGATTAGTGGTCTACGAATGTAAAATACTTCAATCTAAATATATAAAAGGAGAAACTGACTGACTGACTGACAGATCAACGCACAGCCTAAACGGCTAAACGTAGGCACTTGAAATTTGGAAGGGACATAGCTTAGGTACCGTAGAGGTGCACTAAGAAAGGAATTTCCGGAATTCCCATGGGAACGGGAATTAGCGGGAAAAACGGGATTCACGCGTACGAAGTCGCGGGCGGCCGCTAGTCTCTACAAAATTAATAAAAAAAATATTAAAAAAATAACTTCGTACGATAAAACTGTCTAGGTATAGTTTTATCGTACGAAGTTAGTCAACTATTTTTACCATGACATATTACTTTAGATATAGTGGAGCAGGACGGAACTAGTCTGACGGCCAATTGCGCTACTTTAGCCATAATTATGGCAGCCCGAGATGAGGTAATTAGCACTAAAATAAAACACCTCATCTAAGTATAGGACAACAACACGCCACTTTTAAAACATTAAGTGATAATGAACTTTATGAAATGAACACTTATTTACAGTTACGTGAAATATGTAAAGGTCTATAGTGACATCTACAAAAACCTTCACTAAAATCTGGTTAAATAGAGCCCACATCAATTTGAAAATGCTGTGGAAAACCATTGCCTTTTTTACTGAGCAGAGTTAAGGGCTACTATTATTACGAAGAGGAAAGATTTAAATGTTTGTTTGTTTGTACTGAATAGGCTCCGAAACTACTAAACCGATTTCGAAAATCCTACATCATTTCTGACAAACATAGGCGGTACGAAGTTCACCGGGTCGGCTAATCTTTTATAAATGCATGGACTCTACATTGAGCACACTTGCAGCTGAATATCCAACCAACTATTGATTCTTTAAATGTCCTTTAAAAACATTAGTGGCGAAAGTATGAGAAGTACTTTCGATCACCATCATGATGACACTCTAACTAGAGTTGTTTTTAGATCATGAAATCTATTAAAATGCCAAAATTAATCTTCAGTTAAAAGTTATTTTGAGATGGAAACATCTCCCTTATTCCGTGCTTCTTCAAGTATTCGAAGTCATTCCCTATACTTTTTAATGCCAAGCTCTACCTGAGACGGTCGCAGTTTTCCAAACACCCCAGCTAAGTTGAGTCCGCAACCCGTACAGTTATTACCCGATATTACACTTACGAACAACCGCCATTAAAACTGCAAGCAACTTATCCCTTACATATGCATGCAGTTGCAGTTTCAGCCGGGTCATTTATAACCCAAAGTCTGACTCGGGATGTACGAATGCAAGGAATGGAGAGCGAGCCAAGTGAGCCAACTTGTTCGCGAGTTGTAAAGCGGTGCACGTTACTGCACTGAGGTTTTATTGAAATTTGTACGTTTGCACTGTAGTTTGGAATTGGCTGTTAACATATTAGAAGTGTTAGATGTGTAGTTTGTTACCACGGTATAAATCAGCGCTTATGTAATTATGATTTTGATTATGAATGAGATATACTTAATAGGATATCAACCGGATATATAAGGACTTAATAATGAACAAGAGATGTACGAGTAGGTATAAGATGGAAGGTAAATAAACTATAGGATTTGTTGAATGTTGAGGATGATAAACTAATTATGTACCTGTAATTTGTTGTATTTAAACATAGAACCTAATGATTTCCAGGTTAAAATAATTAATATTTTTTATATCAATTGCGTTATTAATTATAATTGGAAAATAGTTTACCATCCGCTATAACCGTGTGTCCCGCCGGAATTCAGACCTGTACAGCCTTCGGTATACTTTGGCCGGTGGCCAGGCGTCTTTTTGGCCTGAAGATGTCGTTGCGCCTTGCGACACGGGCGCATCAGTTTTGCGGCTTAATCGCTCGTGTGCCGCTGCCTTTATTGTTAGGGTTATCGCTCTTTGAGACTTGTTCGGGTATGTTGGGATACTTGTGATCTTATAATTGCGAATTGTGTTGTATAATCGATTTTGTTGTGTAAGATGTTGAATTCAGCAAATTAAACTGTAAAGATTTGTCTGTAAGATTTAAACTTAATCTTTAGAAACATAATTGTAGCGTTTAAGAAACTACAGCCGCTTTATACTGGAGACGAACCTCAACTTCGAACTCCTCTTACGTTCTTTTAATTTAGTTGCGGGTTTAATGACAGTAGGTACAACTTTCTCCCGGGACAAACTTGACCTTCATTGATTGGGTTTTTATCGGCGAACAAGCTGTAGACTGGCTACATAGGAGTTGCAGTGGTGGAAACGAGAGGTGGGAATAGTCCCGAATTCACTAATTACTCATGGTAAACAAATGACTCCCCAAAATGACATATCATAATACCAAATGGCTGTCATCATCTTCAAATAAATACAACTTGACCTTAAAATCGTACAGAATGAATCAAAATCACAGCACGTGGTATCTGTACCAGCACACCAGCCTATATTTTTCGTTGAAAAATAACCTCTATTCCAACTGCATAAGATGCCGCAGTGTGTGGCTTGACATGCCCTCGTGTGTACTTAGGCAATTGTCCCGCTGGGGTCCGCGGGCAAGGAACGGAACCCTCAATTGCGCTAACGAGGAAACAATCTTGTACGCGCACCGGTTGCCGACGGAACTCTAGCCAATCTCGGCTGGGATTGAGCTGAGTGTTCACTGCAGGCAGGATAAAGGCATATTTTTAGTCAATACCATCTGAGCATATCCTTTTCTTCGACTTAAACTTCTTTATCTTCTCAAAAAAATCTGTTAAGTGTTCTTTACCCAAAGTAGCCAATCTCGGCATAGGTAGAGCTTAGTGTTCACTAAAGGCAGGATATAGGCATAATGTTTAGTCAATACCATCTGAGCCAGTCTTTTCTTCGACTCAAACTTCTTAATTTTTACAAAATAATCTGCTAAAATGTTTGCTGCATGATTTCTAACAATCATTAATATTGACCTCATCATCATGGATATCAAGATCTTGTTTCAATTCAAAAATAATAGTTACATAATCATCATCATCATTTCAGCCATAGGAGGACCACTGCTGAACATTGTCTTATAATGATTTCCAGATTGGCCAGTTGGAAGCATAAAACAAAAGAGTTACGTAATAAATAATAATTAAATAATAAACAGCCATATAACAAGACGAAGGAATTTTCGCGAACTAAATAATTAATTTCCCAACGAATATTGTAATTATGCAAAATATTTACTCCAACTGTATGTGGAATTCGCTCTTTACGGAGCAGTATTGATCCTACCCATCAACTACAGAGTAAACCAAATATCTGGGGGCACGGTAGTGCCCCCGCCAAGTCGAGCTACAGTTATCTGCTACAATTTAATTTGATTATTTCTTGTAACAAAGAAAACCAAGCGACTAGCNTGATTATTTGATAATTTAGCCAATTGAAAAATATCTGTATCTGCAATCGAAGATAATATCTGTGACTTTTTATTACGGACTCGTTTGAAGATCTTGACCAGAATCCTGATCTTGACTGTGGGGAAAAGAATATTACTTTCTTTTACTTAAATAACAAATAATGAAAGGTAGCATGCGTTAAATACCTATAATACCATTATGGCAAAAATCATTGAGCAGTGCTGTATTTGTGACTGTAGCTTTCGCCAGCCTTCAAAATACTGAAACAAGTTTAAATATCAACGATTTGATATTCTTTCATCTGTACACCAAGCCTAACATGATTGTTTGGGAGGAAGAGACAATTTGATCGGCGTTTAGCCTGGAAGCAGACGGTAAGTGCAAGAGCGCTAAGTGCCGGCGTGTTGTGACTGCGCGCGTGGATGTGGCCAATTTAAACGATAGATACGTTTACTATTACTATTCCAATTTGTTCCATGGACCTTTTGATATAAAACTGCCTATGATCTTGGGCGCGAATTTTCTAAACCATCAACATAATCTAAGTCTGGATACTTTTTAATTTTGAATTCTCTAAGAATATGATTATACAAAAATATTGAACGCTTTAGGACTCTTAATTAAATAAAGTGTCTTTAACCCTAAGGGGAACAGAATAAATAAACAAATGCTAGCCTCTGACTTCATACAGCAACACTAGGTACTAATTACCAAAGTTTAAAAGAACTTGTTAACCTCTATCTTCCAAAAATATTTATCATCTTGAGGAACCTATGTCCTGCAATTTGACACGAAGTTATCTCTGTATTTAAGCAAGAAAAAAAAGCAAAAAAATATTTTTGGAGATAACGGCGTATATTTTGTAGCGTTCAGTTACAAATTAACGATTTGTTATTGCAATAACATTTGTTATCTACAGGACGTAGTCATTGTTCCTTCAAGCCGTAAAATATTTAATTCCCAGTGGTCAAACTTGACGGATATGTATAATGGTGGGCCGATAGTGTTGTTTTTCCTTCAATAAACAATAACTCGTGTTTCTGTTGATAAGAAACGGGCCAGATGTGTGGCCGGTTGGTGGCGCGGCCTGATACATGAACGAACGCTCTTGGGATGTTTCTAGAAGGAATTTTATAAAAAATAAACAATTCATTTGTAAAATGTCATTTTGTAAGGCTGAGTTGCACAACCTTATTTTTACCGTGACTATAACCATAACCGGTGTTTTTGTATGAAGTTTGACAGACTTTTGACCTTTGTTAAAGTCAAAGTAAGATGGTGCAACTCAGCCTTAGTGTTTAAAAATGTAGGATTGTAGTAGCAGACGCAGCAGGGAAGCATTGACGTCAAAATTAAGACGAACATGGGTTTGACTGGTAGTTATTTCAACATCATTTTAAATGGTGCTATTTCATGGAGAGACTTTGTTGCAAACTGTATGCCATTACAACCATTGATATGCCTGGTATCAAGAACTATAATAGATTGAGAGAAGGGACGAAGAAGTCATATAAAAAATATCAATAAAATTCGCTCTGTCCCTGACAAAATGACTAGAAAATAACATAACTAAGATTAATATGGGTACTAAATGGGTACTAAATAGGTACTAAATATTACTTGTGTTGACTATTGTTACTAACGCTAAAGCTTACAACTTATGCATCACAATTAAACTGTAACCAGATATATTTTATCGCTTTTCTGTTCAGGACAAACGGACAGAAGGACGATAAGACCGCGACTAGCCGTTTCGCAATCGTCAGAACGTGCGATTATTTTTAACTTTATTTCTATTCACATAAGAGGTATAGTGCTTTGTTAGATTGGACTCTATATGGTAGATATCTTTCACATGTGATGGGCGTTGACGACTGGTGTAAGTTTTCCTTATCGCTGGTATGGATTTCCTACTTTCTGTGTGGGATGGTAAACAAATTACTTAGTCATTAATCATCCCACTCTTCCTTTCTTTAACCCTTTTGGGTTTGAGTCCAGCGTTGGGACTTTGGGAGTTTAGGTCAAATCCTCTATTTGCCTCTGGTAAATTAAAGAGCGTCGTCCTCTTACAGTGGAGTCTTAATAATCTGATGATGATGATACCTATACGTAGTGTACTTAGAGCACCCGCCCAAATAGCACATGCACGAATAGCACCTGGCCTAGTCCACGAAGAGCACCTATAGATATCGCTAATCGTGGATTCAAATTTATTTTTACATTTTGTCCACGAACAAAGAGAACAAATCCCTATCAATAGGTGCTCTTTATGGACTAGGCCAGGTGCTATTTGGGCATGCTCTAAGTGACTACATCCATTTCAGATTCTAAGACTTAACTAACTAGGACTAACTACTACTTGTAATATTATTATTTAATATCTCGGTGGTCTTGATACATTTCAGGAAACAAATAATCTTTAGTAATTTTCCTGTCGCATATCCCAAAATTTCTGGCCTTGAACCGTACCTACTTGATTAGGCACTTATCTGAATTTTGAATACTACCGAATACTACCTTTGAATATTACTGAAATTAGTATTACTTAGAACATCAATATTTCCTGGTAGGTAATTGCTTTATTTATTAAATTAAATATATTACTTGATTTTGTTCGTCGACATTTTTTATCGCTCAAATATTTCAATTTTGGTACCTTTCCAATTATCACGATAATATAGGTATTCCGTATATGAGTCAGTTTTAATTATCTTCTACCAGAGATTGTATACTGGTGTGGTGACGTGAAGATGTTAGCTAATTCCTCCCTTTTGCTTTTAGTAAATTAGAAAGAAACGTCTTCCTGCAATAGAGTCCTGCATATGAGGACATTACACTATACATATATTTTTGTCGGACGTCCACCCGCAAGGTGGACCGACGACCTGATAAAGGTAGCAGGAAGGCGCTGGATGCAGGCCGCTACCAACCGAGCGATGTGGAAGTCATTGGGGGAGGCCTATGTTCAGCAGTAGACATCCTGTGGCTGAAATGATGATGATGATATTTTTGTAGAAATGTAGCATCTGTCACTACCACATTAGGTGCCAAAGTTGATGAACCGTCTACATTATTTAATTTAGGTATAGCTGAAACCTGCAACAAAGAGTAATTAAAGTTTTTCCAAGCGATGGCGTGGCGCTCTCTCGTGTCTACGTGTCCATATTGGCCATAATATTATGTCATTACCGATACCGCGGTAGATACAGTCGATCTCAGACTACAGATATATTTTTACCGCAAAATAGCACTTGTGCCAAACTTGATGAGCCGTCTACATTAACTTTAGGTATAGCTGAAACCAGCAACAAAGAGTAATTAAAGTTTTTCCAAGCGATGGCGTGGCGCTCTCTCGTGTCTACGTGTCCATATTGGCCATATGTCACTACCGATACCGCGGTAGATAATACCGCTAATAAGTGCCTGTCTTCCAACACCAAGCGGTAGTGGTGGACTGCTGTCGATAGTTTGCAGTTACAAGACGATCGTGTCGATAAAACATAGACACATCGTCATGACCTGAAAGAAAGGAATTTAAAAGAGTGTGTGAATAACGAATATTTTTTCGGTCAGTATAGTCGTTGTGAATTTACAGATGTGTTAGTCGATCCAATTTGACAAAGTTCAATATAAAAATTACTTTAGCTGTAGTTTATCTTAATTCAGATTTTATAAAGTACGCATTTTTTTTGTTGATTTTTTGATTTGGGACACATTTAGGAAATTTCAGTTTTCAGTCGCTTTTACAGCCATCTTATTTTCGACTCTTAAATTATCTTTTCTTATTCACATCTTGATCTAATTTAGTTACATCGACAAGAAACTCAAGTGTCCACTTTCCTTCAATTTTAAACATATTATAGCTTTATTCATAAAGAAAGCAACCCATATCGATATCGAGCTTCAGCCGGCCGCCCTGAGCGTGATCTTATCGCTCGTTTTTATTCTCGTGATACCCGCCGATAAGCCGGAATGTCCTTTTTCATAGAACGCGGTAATGGCGCAGGAGGCACGCCATCCGAGCTTCATAACTTATGCATGCTGATTGCTTGCCTTCACCCTTTACTGGACACCACAGTGGTTTTTTCGTTATCTATCTTCGGAATATCGATATCTGGGGTTAGAGGGCTTTACATCTCTAATTTTGGCATTCGAATACTTGATGAGAAAATCAATGGCAATCTGTAGCAAGATTTAGAAATTGATCTAGGTTTAATGGGGTACAGTTATCTATACATATGATATTGAAGTTTTTAAGATACTTGGTCTTTGAAAGCTTGAAGATAATCAATATTTATTATACGTAAGTCACGTCATTATCAGACATGGAAGAATATATCAAGATAACAAAATATTTGATTCCATCGCCATATTTATGCAATGGAAGCACGACGGACAGACATACATATTGCAGGTATACGAGTGTAGGTACGGGACATGAAAATTGTCTATATCACGCGACCAAGGTGACCCATTACGTGCCTATCTCTGCATCTGCAGCCTTCGACGATCGCCGCCATTTTGATTTCGAGCTTGCTTTTGTTTTAAAATTTATCGGTAGAGTCACGATTCCTTCATTTTCCTCGTGATTATTCTTTATCTATTAATTACGCATTATTTCAATATAAGCTCATTTTATGTTCTAGTCTTAGATATTGTAAACATAGAAGAAAAAGTTAGTCAGCAGATCTCTACTTTTTGCCTCTTTTAAGATCATTTCGTTTCGGATTCTGCCAGCATAAACTTTTTGTATTTGGTTTTTCATCCCAGTATGATTCCGCCCACTATGCTAAATTTTAGGTCCAAAACAACATAGTTTTGTGTCAACAAAGTTATCGAAAGTCGACAATAAATTACGGGTTTATCAAGAAACGCGAGCGGCGTGTGCGCACCGGATAAACGCTTTAATTAATCTACTCAGTTATTTTTACGCTCTCGCCAAATTAATTATTTTATTATGACGTGCGATTGCGTCATCAACTAATTGGTGGATTTACAGAAAATACATTAATGTATTAGCTATAGCTTTCAATTGATATACAAGACAACTATGCAGAAGCTTAACGAATTCTTTCATACAAATCGACATAAATTTGAGAAATCTATTACCTTCCAAGATTTACAATGATATTACTTAATGAGTAGCTGACACAGTCTAAAAATAGATCTAATCTTCTAGATAAGTTTATTTATTTATTTATTTATACTTCAATGCCAAAAATATTAACATTAGGCGAACTTAATGCCATAAGGCATTCTCATCCAGTTTACCTTTGGGTTATGCAGAAAAATTAGTTTGGCGGTATAACAAAAAAAAATTTAAATAAAACAAAGCGACGGCAAAACAAATAAGCTACATATACACATACATAAATAATATATAAAATAATATAATAAATAAATACATACTAAGATGATAGATATAATGATGGATGACGATAAGTTAAAACAGAAATCATTCATGAAGATGATTTGATGACATTTGGAGAAAGTGGTTATGGACAGATTTTTTGAACGAAAACTTGCTAGAGGCTTGCCTGATATCTTCAGGCAGAGAATTCCAGAGCCTTATGGCCTGGAGACGGAAGGAGTCGGAGAGAAAACCAGTTCGGTGAAGAGGGGTGGAAAGGACAGACTTATTAGAAGAACGGAGCTGACGTGAGTGCGTTGAACTGAGAAGAGTGAACTGTGACTTGAGATAAGATGGGGAATTTGGATCATTCAGGATCGAGAAAAGAGTACATAAGATTCTGACTTATGTACTCTTTTCTCGATCCTGAATGATTAAGTTCAATCCAGCATCTCCATAAGATATAACCAAAAGCAAGCCTCTCTTGACTCTGTGAATAAAATACGTTACCAAGAACAAGCCCTAAGTTTTACAATAAACGAATCCAATTTCCTATCAAAACATACTTATTTAAATTCGTAATTTCACCTCCTTTCCACGTCAAGTCCACCGTGACCGTGCCATATGGCAGCTGACCATAAGTTACCGGCAAATTATGGGCAAAGTAATTGCAAGGGTAGCGCATTCCCACGCATTTCTGTACACTTTTCACCCCCTACCCGTGCCATATGGCTCGATGGTATCACTTATTATTTAACTCGGAGCTTAATGAGTTCTTTGACATGAAGATGTATTGGTTGGTGTGAGAAAGACATGGAAATTAATTGGTTAAGGCAAAGATAAAATAGATTTGTTGGGCACAATTATTCGCACACCCTTAAGCGTAAAAGATAAGAATTCAATTAATCCATTTTAGATAGTATAAATGATGTAAATATTACTATTTGCTACTTGACTTTTGGTAATTTGGTAAAATAAACATAATATTTTACTTTTAATTTAATTTTAGTTTAACTTAACAATATTAAGTACCTACCTACTATGTAGGTAATATACAGGCAAAGATAGTTTTCAGTAAAAACAGTTGGAAAGAAGAAGTTTCTTATCTTAATGAGAAATTATAAAGTTATGCCAAATTGCAAATTATTTATTTATAGTTGGCAAATGACGTAGTTAAAGTAAGAAAATTCTTAAGATCAAGACACCTTTTTACAAAATGTTCTAAAAAGGCCTCATTCGCGCACTGTCAGGAAATTCTCCTACACCCTGTTTGCAGGCCATGAGAAAATGTACAGTCGGAAAGAAACGTTTCCGTAAAAACTAGACGTCGTCAGGTCACGCCAAATTAAGCAAGGGTGCGTTGCAGCGTAGTGATGTCCTTGAACAGGGCTGCATTCGATATCGATATTTGGTAATTTGTTTACTACTTATGATTAAAAGAAGGGCTAGGTATTGATATAAAGATATCGAAATGTGAGAGTCTAATCCAACATTTACGATTATCCTCTGAGTGCTTATTGGTTTTATTGATTTATCCTAGTCCTAGAGTTTGTAATATTGTATCTTACACATTTTTAGAAGAGTTGGTCTAAGAGTTTGGAGTTGGAGAAATAAAGAGCGGAAATATAAAGTGATTAGAAATTATTTTGACGAGTTTTTTCTTCATCGTGTTTACAAAAAAAGGCACCTATTATTTTTAATATCAGAACAATAACTCTTCAATATTTTATTATTCCACATTATTCTGTATTTTGCCATCATCATATTTTAGGTAGACTTAAATCCAGACTCTACTTAGTCCAATTTCAAAGCTTTAGCTTCAAAGTAAATCTGGCAATGACGTAGNTAATGACGTCACTCAAATCATCGACACCATTTATGCAGGTCATCACCACCCTACCAGTGCGATATGGACGAAAATCAACAGGTCGTGTCGGTGCACATGCCAGCCTGTAGTGTTATGTAGGCCGATTTACATCTTACGACGATGGCCAGTGAACGTAGGAATTGATTCGGCAGCCATGGGTACGGATAATTGCTATTGCTATATTGGTCTGATGGCCAAAATAGACCTTAAACGCTGCTCTGACATCGATTGGCGAGCGATAAGGTTTCAGGCTGTTTCAGTTACAACATTTACCTTAGGTTGCACCATTTTACTTTAACTTTAATAAACGTCAAAAGTCTGTCAAACTCACCGGTTAAAGTTGTAGTTATTGTTAAAGGTAAGGTGATGCAAGTCAGCCTTAATGTCAAGATTTGATTCCAAACCACCCAGGTACCTAAGTAACTGTATAGCGCAAAAATTATAAGGACATGAAAAAAAAATCCTAAAATTGTGTGGACAGCTAAAGTCCTAAAACTACCACAAGGACAATCGATTCTTTTATTTTTTTCAATTTTTTTTAATTAAGTGTACAGTCAACGTTCAAATCGCGGTGTGTAACGCACCCTTATAGGGTGCGCCTGATCACAATTTGACATGGCATTGTTTATTCATGATCCGGTCATAACCAAAATTATTTCCGGCAATAAGGCATTGCGATACATGCATTCCCAGACACAGGTTTTGAGGGGGACCTTATTGGAAATTGGTCTTTAAATAAACAAATATTGTCTTCTAGTTATTTTTCTAAGAATTTATTAAGTGGGTGTGATTTGAAAATTAAACTTGCCTTTAAAAACTTTACATTTTTAATTAAAAAAATTAATAAAAATACTTTATCTGCCTAAGTATCTGCCCGCCCTCATCAGGTAGAATAATTTGTAAATTGTATTTCTTTTAAAAGATTGAAGAGTTTCCTACGCCCGCGATATGCTATCCCGAAGTGGCAGTAGAGCAAGCCTGAAAGAAGGGTAACTACTTATACGTACATCCATACGTATACGAATACGTATGTATATCTTGTCCTGAAACGAACCTATACAATTTGAATTAATATAAAAAGTTGCTAGAACTTGCTAGCTTAAAAACTAACAGAGCATGGAATCGCCGCGCCGCGCCGTATGAAAACCCAAAAAAATTGATCTTCCAATGAACAATGGAAAAAGTTTCTAATGTCATTGAACTACGATGACAATCTAGTGTAGTCACGGAATTATTATAATTCAAGTGGGCCCACGTAAATCATCACGGGCGGTGAGCGCCAATAAAGCGGTTTTCACCATTGCATGTACCTGTGTCGAAAGTACTACGACCTGGCGGACAATATAAAGAACCGGATACACCGGAACAATTTCGAGACGGTTCAGCGAGTCACATACCATGTGACCGGTAAGTAGCACTGACTGTCCCCCTCACGGGAAACACAGCAAGATTCGTATGTCATCCCAAGTTTATAAGGTTTAGAATGGTCTGTGGTGTAGAGTAAGGCAGTTGTTTGCATCTCGCAATCTCGCACTGTCGCAATCGTACCGAAATGACCACAAATTACGTGGACATAATGATCGGGTGCGATCGGCGTCGACTGTACAGCAATTACTGCGAGCTAGCTCTGGGAGAACACGTGTTAAAAAGGCAATCAATTAACTATTTCTATTACTGGTCCGTGGAAAAACCATATAGCTTCTGAGGCAGTATTATTTTAGACACAGGAACTAAGAAATACGTTTGTGTAGGCATAAACGTCTGGAAGGCAACGTTTATTTTAACGTTAACGTCGGTAAAAGGCACGTGTACCTATTTTTTGTAACCATCACTTTAAACATCATCCCTAGACTCCATTTGCAGTCAATTCTTCAAAATTTCAACTGAATAATACTGAACGAGTTAACCAATAACTTTCCTAAATAAATAAATAGCATATTAAGTAGAGCTGACCATTAAGTTACTAAATATTTTAGCCCCCCAAGATAAGGAATAATCTAATTAGAAAAGTGATTTTTCAGCGTGAGGCAGACTATTTGCGGTTGCTTCTTCAAAAGTGCAACTAAAAACACTAAACGAGTAGACCACTAACTTACTAAATATGTTTGCCCCCCAATAATCCAATTAGAAAAGTGAGTTTTCAGCGTGAGTGTGCCGAGGCGTGACGGCAAGTGGTCACGCCACGCCATCGGAAGCCAGCATTGATACCATCTCATTGTGCGCAAATTGCTCCGGATGTTGTCAGAGACGCAGATCTGTGAGAGTCCATTACACTAAGGCGGCTAAACGGAGAGACGAAACAAGACGTTTTACGAGAAAAAAGTCGGACGATTCGATTGCATCAAACGTTTTAAAAATCAAATCAGAATATAAATAAAATCTATAAATAGCTTAATCTTATCAAAAATACAAGATCTATTATTATTCCATTTCAGTAACTAAATGGTAGAGTCGACACAATAATTGACAATACAACCAAAAAATCGTGTAAGCTTAAATAACGTGGAAACGATATACAAAATGTTACTAATACTGAAGTTCTTGGTAAATACTGTACATATTTGCGATAAAAAACATTACTAACCCTTAACATAAAAATAAGTTAGGTAATTAAAAAAAAGTGAATCAACAAAGTTCGAAAATTATGATTTCATAAGGCTACGAAGTGTGAAATCATTTAAAAAGTGTTGATGCAATGTAGGCATTTGAAACTATGCAAACATGAACGGGACAGTTTGATAGACAATTTCATAAGTTATCAGATAACAGTGACTATAAAAGTGATCATGAAAGTCAAACTAATATAATTTAGCGACTAAAATAGCGTTTTAAACTCAAAAATCGTAGCACTGTCTAAAACTGTATGATACAGAGAAGTTGTCGACAGACTGACGGAAAAGTTTCGTGCCCCGTCCAACAGCGGACACGGCGGCAGTGGCGCATGTCTCACAGAATTATTTCTGACATTTTTAGCTTCATTGTCCTCTCTGAACGGAGTCACGGTCCAAAAGGAATTAATGCCGGCTACATAGCCTTTGTTATGTACAATGGACATTATGTATCTGTGCTGGTAAGATAATCATCGATGGGCGGGTTGCGACAGACTGAGAGTAAGCTATAGCTACATCTCTATCTTAAGTTATCAAACGAGCACAAACATTGTGTACAACCAATAATTTTACCCATCATGAATACGGTATTATTAGACGGAAAATTTCAGTTATCTAGAGCTCGGATCGCGCTTTCCTTGTCCTAAGGCAATTTTGTTACGCGGTCTACTTTTTGTTTTATGACCAGTCATTAGGAGAAATTATCCTACCACCTGGCTGAAACTCATGTTTATCGATATCAAACAATAAAATTTAATAGTGTTCGATTTGTAGATAAAATCGTAGTATAAGTGTGCACATTTCTATAATATTTATAAATAGTACCTAACACTTAAATATTCATGGCTACGTAGTATAATTTTTGTATGGAAAGTTGCTAGTAATATTTGTTTGTATTATACGTAAGACATCCGGCGTGCATCGCGGCACGAGCGGCGCGCAGTGCACGCCGCCGGCGCACGGGCAGGTGTGCTGATCGCGCTCCCCTCTCTGTTGCAGAGCGGGCGATGCGGCTCGCGTAGCGCGGTGGGGCCCTGCCCGCCGCCCGCCCGGCCAATCGCGGCCCGCCTCGCCTATGATGTCATCGGAGGAGGAGGCCGACTCACACGCGCTCTGCTCGGATAAACTCCTAAAGAAACAGAAACGCGCGAGACAGCGCGTGGACGCCGGTGAGCCGCGCAATTCTTATTCCACTCTCGCGACGAACGGACTCGCGCCCGCGCGCGCCGCACACATGAGCGGTGGACTTTACGGCGCCATATTCGAGGGCCGTCAACACTTCGGGCTTTTCGGACCGGGTTACGCTCCGGCCGAAATGCTCAACGAACTACTTGGTCGAGCGCCCGCCGATGCCGGCGATGAAGCCTCCGGGGGCGACTTCGCGCACCGGATGCTCCGCGACATGCTGCAGACCCGCAAGAAGGAGCTGCTGCGGCTCTCCCCGGACAATAATAATGTGCTCGCGAACAACAACAACGACGAGCCGAAGGGCGAGCCCAAGGACGAGCGGCCGTCCTCGCGCGACTCGCGGCCCGACCTGGACGACGCGCTGCTGGGGCTGGACAGCGCCGGCGACTCGCGCACGTCGCCGCCGCCCGCCGCCGACGCCCTGCTCGCGCCCAAGTCGGAGCCCGAGGACCGTGACAGTGATGCTCAGCGTTCCTCCCCGCGACCGCTGGATGTGAAACGTGCCCGTGTTGAGAACATTGTGTCGACTATGCGTTCTAGTCCCGCGCCTCAACAGCCACAAGTGAACGGTTGCAAGAAGCGAAAACTGTACCACCCGCAGCAGCACGACGGCGCCGCGGAGCGGTACGGCACCAGCCACGGCAGCAGCGCACAGACGGTCTCGGACGACTCCGAGGACGACGGTGAGCGACACCCCCCCATTCAACAAAAGTTAGTAGAAAAGAACGCCCTAAAATCACAACTTAGAACAATGCAAGAGCAATTAGCAGAGATGCAAGAGAAATATATGCAATTATGTAATAGAATGGGTCAGGACTCTGAAACTGTCGACAACGATGGTGTTTCTAGTGATATCGAACAACCCGAAGATACGGTGCCTAAGTCTGAACCGGCTTCGCCCGCAAAGGAAGTCCCTCCCCCGATACCGAGCAGCGCCGCGCCAAATATGCTGTCACAAGTGATGAGCAAGATGATGTCCGCGAAGATGCACGCGCACGCGGCCGCGCACCCGCACCTGCCGCCCGGCTTCAACGGCGCTCTGCCGCTGCTGCCACATCTACCGCCCACCGAACACCTGCACCCACCGCACCCGCACCAGCACCTCAACAACGCCGCCGCCATGTACCTGAACGTCAGCCAGAAGCTGTTCCTGGAGCAGGAGGCCCGCATGAAAGAAGCGGCCGAACAGCAGCAGCAACAGAATAATCAGCAGCAGAGGCCACAGTCTAATCAACACTCGCCTCAGCAGCGACAGCTGGGACCGACACCTAAACCACCTCTATCGACAGAACTGGCTGAAAGATTAGATGCGATACGGAGTAGTAACGCTGGATCGGTGGGGCCGGTGACCGGCGCCGACCTGGAGGGATTAGCCGAGGTGCTCAAGAGCGAGATCACCGCATCGCTGGCTAGCCTCATAGACTCGATAGTGACCCGCTTCGTGCACCAGCGCAGAATGCTCGGCAAGCAGTCGGAGACGGCGGCCGCGGCGGCGGAGCAGCTCAACAAGGACCTGCTGCGGGCGACGCGCATGCTCGACAGGAAGTCGCCGCCGCCCAAGGCGCCGGAGAGGCCGTCGGGGCAGATGTCAGGTAACACACCCGTCCACCACCCGGGAGCGCCCAACGGCGTCTCGTTCATGACACACAACCCGATGTTGATGAGCCAGATGAACGGCCCCCGCGCGCCGGGCGCTGCGGCCTTCCAGCTGCACGCCGAGGCGGGCGGGCCCGGCCACGGCGCTCAAGTGCGGCCTCCCGCAGGCATGTTCCAGGCGCCGCCGAAGCCGCTGGGGTCGCTCTACGGGGCGATGAACGGCCACTTCGAGCGCGAGTCGAACCCCGAGCAGAACGAGGCGCTCAGCCTCGTGGTCACGCCCAAGAAGAAGCGGCATAAGGTGACGGACACCCGCATCACGCCGCGCACCGTCAGCCGGATCCTGGGGGAGGGAGTGGGCCAGTCGCCGGAGACGAAGTTCCCGGAGTCGCCGTCGCCGCGGCCGTACCCGGGCGGCATGGCGCTACCGACGTCGGTGGCGATACCGAACCCGTCGCTGCACGAGAGCCAGGTGTTCTCGCCGTACTCGCCGTTCTTCGGGGCGGGCGGCGGGCTGGCGCGGTCGCCGCCGGCGCCGGAGCGGGACTCGCCGCCGCTGCCGCACGCGCCGGTGCTGCTGCACCCCGCGCTGATGGCGGCGGCGCACCACGCGTCGCCGGACTACCTGCGCCACCACCACGCGCACCACGCGCACGCGCACGCGCACGCGCCGCTGCACCCCGCGCCGCACCACCCGCCGCACCTGGACGCCCAGGACCCGCACTCCGACTGCAACTCCACCGACCTGCCCTACGACGGAGTCCAGCCTACTATATCCTTTTTAAATAGATCACTCGAATGTACGTATCCAGCTGTATCATGCAACAGATGATGCGCATACGTAACGTTCAGCATGTACTGCCTAATGTACTGGCAACATGTTGAGCGTCGCGTCCTGCGCGTGAATTGTTGCGTAGCAAATACACAGCTGAAGTATACTCGCTTTCTAATCCGGGTCAACTCGACGACGTTAACGAAATCCGAGCTAATACCGTAGGGCACAAATCCTTCCCCGCAAATACCCACAGATATCTTATTTCTGTAGTGTTTAACCTTACGACTGCTGCCGCCCATTTCCTACTTAGCAGTTGTGTGTTACGACTCTGGAAACCTCGCAAGTGTTGTGGTTTCTACGTTTTCCACATCGATAGTCAATCTATTGTTTCTACATTTTCATTGAGATCGCCTTCTTGCCTATTCGAGCCTAATAACTTTCAGCATTTTGCTATGCAAACCTCCTTATCAAAATTCCTCTCACTCGTCAAAAACTTTAGAGCTTTTCTGTAATTATCATATTTCAACCCTAACTTTTAATTTCATTATTATATTAATTCTGTCCTAAATCAGTACAATCTAGCATCTCTAGCAAATAAAAGGCAATCGATATTAAACAAAGCTACGCAGATATCGGATAAGGCACGTTATAAGATTAGGAATGCAAACGGATTAGACTTTGCGGGCTTCAGCGGCGAGCCTACGAACTAAGACTGGAATAGATGTGTAATTAGGTCGACCGACTGTGTGTATTGTGCCTTAGAACTATGCTTTCATTTGTTTGAAAGAGGAAAGCCAAGTTTTTAGTATTTTGTTATTCAAAATAACAAAAACTATAGAATTTTTCTCCCATTTGATTATGGTAATAACCAATTACTAGCGTATCACAATATTTAAAGTGCCATTAAAAGCTCGAAAGTTCGTTAAAATTATCAAATTTTACGATAAGTCAAAAATGCTCAATAACGTCCTTGGGTTATCTCGGGTTATGATTTCCTTTTCTAATGTTTATTTCAAATTGCTGATTAATATTAATGATGTTTCAAATCAATTTACGTATCACAATAATGTCCAGTTAATTTTAATAACACTGATTTAGATTTTGCTGACAAATGATTCTTTCAGTTTAATATTTTCCGATATTTTATTAAAAAATAGGCATGCGTTAGCGTAACTTTCTTAAAAGACATTTTAATTTTGTTTCAACTCTTAATGTTAAAAAATCTGAACAATATGGTAACTTCTTTGGACATCATTTTAAAACCGCTTGAACTGTGTACCGATATCCAAGCCGCATACCCCAAAAGATCCTTAACTCCAGTGCACTCTTCGACGCTGACTCCGATGCACCTGCGCAAGGCGAAGCTGATGTTCTTCTGGGTCCGGTACCCAAGCTCGGCAGTCCTGAAGATGTACTTCCCGGACATCAAGTTCAACAAAAACAACACGGCACAGCTAGTCAAGTGGTTCTCCAACTTCAGGTTAGTGATTTTTTGTTATTTGGTTGTATGTGGCAGATAAGGTATTGTTTAACTTTGCCTCACTAAAATTAACTTCTCTGTTCGAACAGCGATTGGTAGAGTCATTTTGTATTTTATTTTGAAATAACAAAAAAAATTGTGATAATTTATTTAAAAGATTTCAAGTCACAGTATTTGGATTGTACTCATACCTTATTTACCACGTAAAGACCAAAAAATTTTTCAGAGATTCAAAATGTATCTTGTTTTTCTCTGCAAATACTTTATTCTATGTTTACTTCTAACTTAATTGTATTCAATTGAATTACTTGTGTAGCGTTACCAGAAAGGTAGGCTATGTTAGGTTCAACAGATGATAATAGAACATCTTTTTGAAATCGATAAAATAGTGAAAATCGACATCAGTGTCTCGAAATATTGTTTTACTATGAAATTTGTTTCTATTTTACATGAAACATATTAATGGCATTCAGTCTTACATATTATTGCGGTTTCATCTAATAATAAATACTGATTCAGTTCCTTCACAAATATCTATAGTATGAAAGCGTAAATACATATTATTATAAATTGTTAATGAATGTGTCACTTTACACGTCACTAATTTAAAACAGTGAAATCAATGACGTACATTGTTAGAACACATGAACATAACAAATATTTGTAAGGAAAAAATTAATGAATGACGACGTCATCAATGAATTTTGAACTTTATTTACTTAATCAAAGCCTGACATTTTCCGGAACATAGGTTTTATATTGACGCCTAAAGAAAAGCCATTTTTAAGACCCTATTTACTTTTAAACTAATCTTCATTTAGAAAGAAAGAAAGAAAAGATGTTTATTTGGTATTTAATCATATTTACGAGTATAACTTTACTTACTGTTTTTATTAAAGTAAAAACTAAAGATTGGGACCATGGGCTATTCGAAGCAAATAAACATCGTAACTCCATTAAAAACCGGTAAAACGATTTATTAATGGCCATCCCTCATTCCAGTTAGTTCTGTAATCTAATAATATGGTAACGGGGTGAAATACACTATTTCCTAATCACCGAAGGGGTTCTAACCCCCGTAGTATTGTGACGGATTCGTTAAACAAACAAAAAATTACGTCATAATTAATTCCATTTGTGGTGCATCAAGAACAACACTACGATGTTTAAATTAAGTTTGTCATTTTATAAAAATATTTTTCCTCGTTGGGGCTCAGAAATAACAAGGCTCGTTACGGGCTCGATAAGTTTTTTTTAGATTTACTTAATTATATGAGCTGATAGTAAGTCTACGTCTGTATTAATTTAAAAGCAGATATACTGGCAATAATCTTGTTTTCGAAATTGAATAAATAACTTCAGAGAGTAATAAATAATTCTCGATACTATGACTCTAGCAGCTAGACGATTATACGCGTAACTGTAATTTATCGATTATTATGATTCGTTAAAACTATTTTGACTACATTTTTAACCGACATCATTACAATTTAGAGACGTAAAGCTACAGTAAACACACTTCTTTTACTCTAGATTAAAATCCCAAGAATTTTCCAGAAAAATCTCTGTAATTACGCGGAAAATTCCCCCCAAGTATTGATTTCAACTCGACAAATTTATTCGTTATCTCCCGTGATAAGAGTCACCTGCCCTCCTCTGTGATAACGTGCCCTTCTTTACATTACCTATCAGGCACACTCGACTGATATCACCCTCTCTTCCGAATGGGTTGTGTGCGAAAGTCTAATATGTAAGGGTGTAGCTACATGTGAAGCTATGCTATGTCGAGCGATAGTATCGCGTGAAAACATAGCCTTTTAAAAAAACAAGTCTTTGAAATGTAGAGACTTAAATCGTGTCAGAATTAATTTCAATGATAATAACATTCACACTATTTTTTATATTCCAATTAATTAGCTCCTTAGAATTATTATTTATTTTTGCATCATACACGATATATTAACTTTAAACCAGCTCAAAACATTGGTCAAATGTGAAATTATCCGAAGAAAAATTATGTGTAGGTAAAAAAAAGCTTTAGTCAGCCTCTTTACAGTTAGTATTTGGACAGTCAAATAGGATTATTTTAAAAAATCGTGAAGATTTTTTAAAGACTCAAATACAGATCTTTAATCTTTCAGTGGAGCACAACGTTTATAGTCAAACTTAGTAACACGCGTCACTGTTGGCCAACCACTCCAGTGATATATCACCTTCGATATTAAAGCTTTCTGCCTATCTCAAGCTGCTAATCTAGACAGATAAAGCTCGCCGTAAAAGCTCAGATATGGAATTATACGTAAAACTAATCAACATTGATATGAGTTATTAGAAAAATACATATCACGTCATATTAGTTATATTTTAGTATAAAAATAAAGAATATGGTTTGAAAATTGGTAAAAGAAAGACTTAATCACGATAAAACTTTAGAATGCACCATAAACAAAATTACGCGCCATTTTCTTTCGGAATTCTTTGCCATAAACAAAGTTTACCACCTACTTTATACTGTGACCACAAAAATAAAAAATGCGGGATTAAAAACATTTTCTTTGAAAAGCGACTTGGGACAAGTTCGTCCATTAGTATTGTCCCTTAATGGCCGCATTGTGGACAACGGAAAACGGCCATTTCCTTGGCGATAAACATCTGAAAGCTGAAAGGGTGAGGGGTCATTCTACAATCGCACGAAAGGCAATTACCACCGGTGCCCGGGTGGCCAGATACAACTTCTTTCAGGGACTTCAAAATAAATCGTAACAGAGACATTTACGACAACAGAGGATAATAGGGTTCAGTTTTTTCATTAAAAATACCTTATTAAAACCTACAAAAGCAGTTTCAGTAGCGTATAGTGCGACTCCAATAAGTTATAAAGATTTAAAGCAATATAAATACCTAACAAAAAAATGTGGGAGTAAAAAGCATTACTTTTCATCTAACTTGCGTATTAGCTAAGCCTTTAATAAAAATAAATCCCCAATAAATCTTGGCCACCCTACCCAAACACCTTCGCAGTGGATTGTTGCATTTTAAATTTACGGAAGCATCGATTAGGTTTCCCCTCTAATTAGGGCTCGCTCGCGGTTTGTAGGAAACGACGATTAGTAATGTAAACATAATGAACGTAGTCGTAGATTACAACGTCGTAAGTAGCAGGAATAGCGCGAATTTTTCTTTTTCAAAATGTCGTAAGTGATTTTTACAACTTGTCGACTAATTTTGAGAATTGACCACTTATGTAATTTTTTAACAATGCATTTTCGAGTTGTGTATTGGAGATAAATAAATAATGCGTAATAGACTTAAATAAAATTATTTATTTATGTTAAAGATATGTACATGAAAACCTAATTATAACTAGTGTCCATGATTATTATCCTTGTTTTAGTGTGAGAGTAACGATGTTTATCTTAATTAAATTAATTGAGTAATAATCGTTAATTATATTTTAACGATAAAAATTCTAATCGAAAGTCAAGCGTACCCGATAGCCTTCGTATCGATACGGTGGAAAACGAAATGATAAAATGGAAAACCTAATTAAACTTAAATGAACAGTTGCGTCAACATTTTATCGGCATTAATTAAGAATAGAAAAAATATCATGTAAATACCTCGGTCCTCGATTCATACTAAACATATTTTCGTAGCAAACTCGTAGCATTTCGTAGCAAATTAGAAGGTCTCCATAGCAAGAACTTTATTTGTAAATAGTTTTTCACCGGTACAAATCAGCAAAATAAGCTTGAATATAATATATTAAGGCTGAGATGCGCCTAATTTTAACGATAACCGGTGTTTTTGTATGGACTTTGAAAGATTTTTGACGTCTATTAAAGTTAAAATAAAATGGTGCAACCCAGCCTTAATGTCCCAAAGTGGCTCTAACCAAAACAAGCAGTGATGTATGTATGAAAGCACGCCTAGTTGACACTATAGGCATTGACACGCGAAGACGTAAAGGCCTCCACACACGGCCGGCCACTTGTTGAGGTGAGGACACCTCGAGGGCCCTAACTAGGAGAGCTCTCGCCGTCTTTTAGCACGTCTGTGCCCGCCTTAATCTTACATTCCTTTTTTAAAAGATTCTTTTTTATCCGTTGAATAATTAACAAACCAGCCAGTCTCCTTTTTAGAACATATTTATTCTATTACGGACTTTTTTTTTCAATGCCATTAAAAACCTTTTTTTAGTGAGAACGCAATGCAAAATTGATTTTCATTTCTATTAGTTTTAGCTATTTCCCCGAACAGTTTTCAATATTAAAATAAAAAAACGTAAGCCTCATCATACCTATTTCAAATAGGACGTAAGAGTAATCGCTAACATTCATTTCATTTTACTGAAACGCATTGGAGAGGATTTAACTTAGAATTAATTAAAAATATTTCAAATGAAATATTTAAAATTCCCAACAGCAACATTGTTTTATTCCGCTCCTAACGCTAAAGATTTGCGAGCCAAGTCGCTCCTTCAGCTTACAAATATCAAGTGCAAAAGTCGCCGGCAAAGCACAAAGTCTTTATGGCCCTCCGCAGAACAAACATCCTTTGCTGCAAGTCGGGCCAAAGACAAATTCTTTTGGCGCGCTCTCAAAGAAGTGAGCGCGTTTGCAAACAAAGACTCGCTCGTAGAATTAGCCAGCGATAGCACTAATTAGCAACGGTGACTCATTTAAGTTATTTCGCTTAATTAAGTTGCGCAGAAGTGGTCTGTGGTCGGCCCGCGGAAGGCGTCATAAATTGTTGGTACACGGCAACACTCCAATTAATCTTTTTACACATCCAGTCGCGCGAGGGCACACTTAGAACTGCCTTTTCAGCGCGGACTATGGGACCTCATGCGCGCGAGAGAGGCATGCCCACCGTCACATGGAGTTAGAAATACTCGACATGAACATGACGCAATGGCATCTAAGATAAAAAAAATTAAACTTAAAAAAAAAACAGAAAAATAATAAATTCTTGAAAATAGAGTAGATACTAGTTCCCACGATCACAACACTAACAAAGAGAGCGAAATAAGTAGAACAATTTTAGATAATTTAAAAAACAAATTGAGAACGAATTCCCTCGTCTGTAAGTGACTCTCGGAAACGGAAATGTTGCCAGCCTTACGTCGCAATTTCCACATGCCTTTTTAACTTACCGTGTTAAATGCCTGGAGAGAATAATATTTGGTTCAATATTAAATATTTTCGCATAAAAAAATTCGCTTCAGATTCTTTAAGTATTCGTAATCCGTAGCAAAGGCCNCAAAGCCCGAGATGAAATACCAGCGTTAAACTGGTACAATTAAAAAGGTAAAGGGGCCACGAGATGATGTCTGCGTGCAAGCCTCCCCGACGTGTGAAGTCACCTTGCAACACTATTGTACGTAAGGTGCAAAATTTAATTGGTTGGCTAATACACTGCACCGCGCGGATGCTGGAGTCTAATTTACGTGTTAACATTTTTAATAAGGCCGGCGAGCTAGGGCGGCAAGTGGCCAGCCATTTATATCGCGGCACGCCCGTACGAGCACCTCCAGTAATTAATACGACCCTCTCGAGGAAGCTTATGAGTAGTTTTCCTTCAAAAACGCTGCTAATTACACGTTATACTTTTCACTTCTTTAGTGGCGACTAATGTCAACTGCCAATCCTATTAGCGTGCAGCGCAAGAATTCGTCGGGCGAAAAGGAACGTCACGCTTGAGTTGTAAATTCTCGCTAACGTGTCTTTACTTCCGAATTAGCGACTCACGCACGCGAGCGAAGTGGGTAATAGGTGCGAGGGCGCGGCTGGATATTTACATATCATTGCGATACGCAAGCCATTATAAAATATTAGCCTTTCGCCAGCCGTCGTCGTTAATAATATAATTAAAACACGCGAAGGCGCGGTCTTACTTATCGCTGTAATCAAGAAGGAGCGGGTGAGGGCTGTGTGATTCGGACGCGGCCGTTTCAAAAATGGAACGCACTTTTAATTAGTGTTTAGGTGTTTTGATGGGTCCATTCTTAGATTATTCCGGTAATTTGTTTTAATTGGCTATGATGACGGGCAATTAGGCAAATGAAACGTCATGAAAACTGCTGTAATCCATTGATATGTTGATGGCAATTTTGTACAACTACGCTTTTTGTAAAGGTACTTTTTCGCAACCTTGCGCTAAATCACGGATGCAATCACAGCAAGTACCCAGGCAGTTGTTTGCTGACGCAAACTTGACTGCGCTCGCGCCCGGCCGCGCTCGCAGCCATCCATCAGCTAATGAAAGAGTAATTAGAAAAGTGGCGGTTTCTTCCGACCGCCGGCCTTATCTTGTCTTCGATGGGGCATAAACTTTTTTAATTACTCCACCCAGCGTGTGTGCTGTTACCAATCACTATTAAAAGCATTTTTTAAAATCTCGTATAAGTACAATTCGTGTTTTGAAAGGGTTTAGGTTTACAGCCTAATAATAGAATGAAAACTTGTGTAGGTGTCTTTAATTCAAATAAATAATTGTCTATTTTCGTTCTGAGACCATACGGGCTTATTATTAGTATAGCTATAAACTTTTTACATGTCATGACAATGTACATACCCTTGAGTAGTTTGTCATGTAGCATGCGAGGCCGCGGCACGCCTTGCTCGAGTCTCGAAGGAGCGGGGCGCGTCGTTCTTTCATTAGTGTACACCTTAAAAAACCCTGTAATGACATATGAGTTTGGGCGGGAAAGTCACGCGACTTTTGTTTTTTTTATTCGCTAAAATAGAGCAATGACATCGAAGTAGACTGCTTTCGCTTTTCATTGTCTCCAAAAAAAAACTTAAATTGTTTTCTGAAAACATTGCATTGTATTCTAGGGATCAAGTAACGATTTTCCACATGAATGAAAAGCCATTTATTCTGGAAATTTTTAAGTGAATAAAGTTTTATAATATTGTAATTCTTAGAAACAATAATATCGTGAATATTTTGCCCTTGTTTTATCCTTCTACTGGTCGCTATCAGCTGGGACGGAAACCGACCGGCGCATACGCCGCGATATCGGTTCCTGAAGTCCGGTGGCCAATCTACGATGACCTCACACACTTCATTATTCCCACAACACCCTCTTTTGTTCAGCCCATATCACCAGCTCGTACTAAACTGGCCATGTGGTTTTGAAGACGACTACTTATACTACATATTTCAAACTAATTGCTCTATATTGTTCTGAGACGTTATTATTTCATTAATTAATTTTATTTTGTACGTTGGCATGACCTATAAATGCTATGACATTGTTGGTTCGACGCAATTTACCATAGATAATGCATGCATTGTACTCGAATTGCAAATACATAAATACTTTTAGCATTCGATTCCAAAGCTACACATTAAAAAAAGTGACTAGATTTTGACAATACTTTTTTTAAATCAAGGCAAAGGCATCGAAGTATAAAGTTTTTGTGGGCATGAACCAAAGACAAGGAATCACGTGGGCACGTAAAAAGGCGCGTAGGCTCGCCACATGGGAAATTATCCAAGTGGCACAAGTAGGGCCCGCCCTAAGACGTAATTAATTAAGCACACTATTCCAATGCCTATATGGGAGTGGCGATGTAATTTCCATCAAGATGCCATAGATAAAACAAAGCGCTTTCTGTATTTAGCAAGTTACCATAGATTAACAATATTGTTTAGTTGTTGACAAGGTTCAGATCAAGATCAGAATGAAAGAGATTAATTTTATTAACATCACGCCAACTTTTTTAAAGTTAATGTAGGTAAAATTGATCGATTCGCAAATAAAAAGTAAAAAAATAGTTGTTACTCAAATTATTGCAGTTGTTTAAATAACCATGTTATTGACATAGTTTATTTATTATACCTGTTCTTAAAATAACAGAAGTTAAAGTCCGTTTTTACAATAAGGGAAAAAACCCAAGAATTAAAAATAACAATTGCAAGGAATTTTACATTCGTTTTCCGTCAATACGTCTTGATTGCAGAGCAAAGTGGCGGATTGTTTTCTCGGAAAACCCAGCTGATAATCGCTATACAATGCCTTATTATGGTATAAATATACACATTTCTCGACACAACTATTACTGCGGTAGGTATTTTACAGAATTATTTATAATATTACTGAAAATGTAAATAACGATTTTACACTTTGCCCCTGCCAATTTATTGGTTACTTGTGAAACTAACTTTAGTATGATAAAAAAAAAGTTATGTGTACTGACACATAATCCGTGATGCCATAAAAGAAAAAAAAGTTTAGAAAATTACAATAATTTTAAAATTTCAAAATTCGAATGCATTCAAATCTAGAAGAAGCCGTCATTTGTTTTAATTTTTCCGAACGCAAGTCCTGACCAAAGCATCGCTCGCTAATGAATATTAATACATTCCTGATACGTCTAATGATAATTACTTTACGCGTGAAGTCTGCGCGACTACTCGACATATTTCCCAGGGGCTTTTTATTGCTATTTTAACACTAAGATTTGTGTATAATAACACCAGGCAATAGAGAAGGCGTAAAATGCGTGATGCAAATGTAGAGTCGTCTGATTTTATGATGTATGTATTTCATTCTGATTCGTGTGTCGTTAGATTTGTTTTATGTTCATCAAGAGCTGTTAAAGATATAGAGCGACTTTCTTTGCTTTTTCGGGTGACTTTATCTTGTATCTATCTCTATCCGAGAACTTTAAAGCCTTTGTAAAATAAAAAAACAGTAGTTTATCTAATAAGCCAACATGGACTTTATGATACTGGCTGTAATAGTAAAAAAAAAAACTAAGCTCTATCAACGAATCAAAAATATAAGTATAGGTACCGCAAGGTCTTGACCGTAACACAAGCTTCCATCATCTCGTTCTACAAGGATGAACCACAAACAAAACGCTCGAAAACGCTTTCAACTATCACCAAAAAGTCCACTCGCGAAAAATTGCGAATTTCAAAACAGCCGCATCGCAATGGAGACACTTTAAACTGCTTTTTGAAACTGTCTCCCAACAGTAATTAGCGAACTAATTCTGTAATCAAGTAACCGTGAATGGTCAGCTTTATGTAGCCCTTAAACGGCCATGCGTCTGTTTAACCCTTCGCTTTTTTTCGAATTTTTAATACCGAAACGAGTAGTTGGGGGGGTAATAAAATCTCGGCAAGCACTCAAATGAGCTGAACTTTTGAAGCGGGAGTGCAAGACAGAGCCAGGTCAGTGAGGAGGGAGTCATTAGCCAGGGCCGAACTGGGGATTTTACAATCATTCCGATTTAAAAATAATCAAATCAAATCAAAAATATTTTATCCGTTAATAAAGTATTCCTTAACAATATATTTTACTTTCTAGGTCAGTAAGTAAAATATAAAAAGTAAAAAATATACCTGTATCATCAGGTGTTAAAGAAAGTTATTAAAGGGTAGGAATGAATATGATATTTTACATAAAAAGGTTTTGGGTTAAAGAAACTGTACTGTTTCATCAATTAATTATAATGTAACATTGAAGACATTATGGCATTGCTAATTTGAATAATATTAAATAATAATTGCGACGTGAATAAATGCGTAAGTGTAGTGATAAGGGGTATTAAAGAATTTGAATATTAATTTTTGGTCGCTAACAGGAAATAGTTTATACCTAAACTGTACATAAATACTAACTCAACTATAAAATCTACTACGCACGACTTTAACCAGATGCCATTATTTAATGGTAGTCTCAAACTATTCTTTAATTTGACTCAATAGTTATTTAAAATCTCAATATTTAATTAAAAAGGCACACCAGCTAGTATAAACTATGCTCGTTTTCATTCAACAGATAAAGAAGGCATTCGCGAGAAAGTCAACTAATCGACTTGCCCGCATCTAAAACGGAATCCGCTTACGATTCGTGTCAGATTTTACTTTTAAATTAAATATTAAACGTCTATGCAATGATAAGTGAGTCTTGCATTCCGTTATCCGTTGATTTACATAACAATTGAATCTGACTCTTGACGCAACATATTACGGTAATTTTAACATTAATTGCATTATTGTCAAATTATATTGATGTCTGTTTAAATGTTCCTGAATACTTCGAGCATCAAATAGGTGATGTAACGTTAAAATCGTAATTTCTTTTTGAATAGGCACGCGTAAAATTATTGTCAAAGTCGTTGAACAGGCCATTTAGTCCTCGTAGAATGCTTAAAATAAATACTAAGCCTAACTAAATAGCTAAAGTGCTATTTCTGATGTTTTAGCAGTAACTTATAAAGTTTCATCGTCGAGTACTTAGTTCGAAATAACAAAAAAGCACGAGCACCCAACAAACTCAGAAACTTACGCTTTAACAAATGTGTAAGGTATTGTGATGAGTTCTCGAACGTGCAATGTAGACATTTTATACATAATATGACGATAATGTGACCCTTAGTGCGGCCCTGCACCGGACGGCGCAGTCTGAAAAAAAGTTTTTTTCACTAACTGAAGCATTAATCTGGCCCGGTATTAGTTTACAGGCGCGCCTGTGTGCGTGCCGCGCATGTGTGCAGCCGTCCAACTTTTACATAGAGCACGCAAAACACAGAGGCGCTATTCTGAAAAGTTCGCAGTTTCGGCCGCGCTAACTTCTTTAATATCGGCGAAAATAGGCCTTTTGATATGACTCGCATTATGAAACATCGTGGGGGGCTTTTGTTAGGGCTTTTGTATGTGGGGTGTGAGACTTGAAGTATTTTGAATAAACAAACAACAAATAGGCTAAAGATCTTAAAATTATACTCGTGACATTGACACATTAAACACTTCTTCTATAGTTGTAGTAGGTAATCTGCAACAAAAATGTGCCTAAAGTGTGAAACGCCGTCGACTCTACCATTATGAGTTGACCATAGGTATTCCAATCCACTACAAGTATCGCCGCCGTCCAAAGTATTCCGTTGCAAAAAGAAGGTTCGCAGTTTCAACCTTCGAATAAAACCTCACCTCTAAATATTCCTCTCCTTCTCGCCCATAGACTAACGATATTGCTTTTTTAATTCGTCCGCGTCTGTGCCTTGCGAGGTCTGTCCACGCGCCTCCACTGGCCGGCGTCCAGCCACCCACACAAGCGCAAGCACACAACTTATCCAGGGTTGCCATTACGGGTTTTATGAGGAGTTCTTTTTTTGCTAGACACACTTTCAGCTTAAGAACTATCGGCGTTCTGGATGCTTGCGAAGTGTCGATGAGCTTGGCTTGAAATAGTTGAAATCCGTGATTGTTATCTTTTCTATTCTATTTGTTGAAGATTAATGCTTTTATGTATATTCTCTACCTAATTTAATTTATTGACCAACTTACCTTATTCTTAGTTAATAATCAATTTAAGTAGGTATACTAATTTAACACGTTTCGCGACGCTAACAAATTAACAATGACGTTGATGACAATATTTTTTTACCGCCCATATCAAGAAAAATGCGTGACTTTAATCAGGGCTTTCTCTACTTTTTATCAAAAAAAAGCAAAAAAAAAACAATAGGCAGCCCTGTCCATAACGCATAATACGGCTGTAGGCATCGCGGGTCCGCATCACGTTTTAATAACCATTGTATTTGGCGATCGAAATGAGCGGTGTTTGGCGAACTCGGAAATGTCTGGAAACTATTTTTCGCGATCTACCCCCACCTTTGCTGTAAGGGCGGCGGTATACATGCATACTGGTAGGTACACAAACCGGTTCCATGTATCGTGCTACTAACTGTCATTTTGCTTACTGTCAGTCTTTCAGCGACTTGGCCCGTGGACCAAGCTAAAAGTGGACCAAGTCACTGGAAGACTCACTGTCAGAGTCACTTTAAGATTCTAGAGTAGATTTTTGTTGATTGTACCAACAACATTCTACAACATTTGATTTTCATTTTATTTTAGTTGGAAATAGAGATTAATATGAACGCAAACTGCAAGATACTAAATTCATATTGCATAAGTTAGTACTTGCTACTTTTCTATGTTTTAAAATTCATTCAATTCTGAATCGCTTTTACAAAGCACATAAATTTTAGTACAATTATTTATTATATTCGTAGGTTCGTTCGTTCGTTCGTTTCAGCCAAATGACGTCCACTGCTGGACAAAGGCCTCCCCCAAGGTCCTCCACAATGAACGGTCCTGCGCTGCCCGCATCCAGGCTCTTCCCGCGACCTTTATTCGTAGGTACTTAGTAGGTAATACCTAAATAAATTAAGTTGCGCATATTAATATAGTTTTAAATAATAATTTAGTCCATGGCAACTTCTAATTTGTAATTTACGTCACAAGTTAAAGTCTTGGTTTACCTGTTATGATACGAGTAAAATAAAATAACTAGGAATTATTATACATCCTCAGTAATCGCCAAAGAAGTCGTACTAAAGAGGAAATTCCAAATATTAACCGCAGCGATAAGTAGGTATATTATACATATATCATTTGAAATAATTTCAGGACATAGTATTAATTAGGTATTAAATCATTTGGAGAAATTGTAACGGAATAAAATATTATTGTTTCGATTTAATCTTTTCAACCGGAACTCTACATTTTAGGTATATATGTACGTAGGTTTTTACATTTTTAGGTATCACTAGCTGACCCGGCGAACTTCGTACCGCCTTAGCGTAGAGATTTTCTTAATATTTTTTCCGTAAGAACCATCCTTGGACTTCCACAAACATTTAAAAAAAAGAATTATCGAAATCGGTTCAGCCGTTCACACGTGATGCCGTGACAACGCGAAATGGGTTTCATTTTTATATATATAGATTGCGCTAACGGGGTTTTATTGGAGAAAATATTTTGAAGTAGGCACATAATAAAGTTACCTCGTAACGTTATTTTAAATATCGCTTATCACACACAAGTTAAATCGTCAATGAAATAAATAAATAGTTTATTCATGAAAATAATTCTATGTAGGTACCTATACTAGATGATTTTTTACCGTCTCGATATTGTTACAGGATGTTTGCCCATGAATTAACCATGAACTTTCACTATGGGACCAACTCTAAAATCACAAAAATCTGCTGTTTCATACATTTTGGTCAACCTGTATTTATTGAACCGTTGTATTGTAAGTGTTTTTTTTTTCATACAGTGTATTGACAGACTAAAACTTGACGAACATCGTAAGAAAATAGGCTAGTGTGTGACAAATGAAATTCCTGTTTTTATAACCGTTGCTTGAATGCATGCGGGCGCATACCGCTATGCGATATGAAACTGGGGTAAGAACCCAGTACCTTTGCCGTCTGCGATATGCCTTGAACTAATTATAATTAATTGTGCTATTATGTATTCCGTGAGTAAAGTTAGCAGGATATTAGTAGGTTTAAAACTGGCTTTCGATTTAATTGCCACAAATTATAGAGTTAATTTCTGTAAATTATTCATAATTTAATATTTTACAAATCACCTGTTACGCAACACTTTCATGAGTAGGTTTATAATTAAACTTGTGTGTAATATAAAAAAAATAAGTTACAAAGTATCTGTAAACTGTTCAGTGGCGGACTTCACTTCGATGTAGACAATAGCACCTACAAACTCAAAATAAAAAAACAGTGCTCCTTTTACCTAAACATTTGCTGTAACCAACTTCCATATTATGTCTACAAGCTGTGTCACACATTGGCGGCGAACAGGTTAACAAAACGAAGAAAAAACACAATGCACGGACCCCTCGGTGCAGCGTCTTAACTTTTCGACATAGAGTTAACAACGAAGTAATATAGAGTCGGCAAAGATAAAAAACTTAGTGGTCTCTAACTATCTTGACAAAACGCTTACGATTATAAAATGAAAAAAATGTTATTAGGTATAGGTTTGTATCTTTATTTTTCTGTAATGTTTTATTTCTGGCCGCATTTTTTAAAGAAATTATTAAATTAATTTACAAACCAGTTGCGAACTTTTTCTTTTACTTTGAGTTGGGATTTTATTATTGGACAAAGGAATCTAAAGAGGTCAAGGAATAAAATGTTGAGGAACAAGTCTAAACATCTTCAGTCTACAGCCGATCATTTCTGCTGGTTTCACACGGGAATCGAACGTTGTCTTGAGGGGAGCGGACTCCTTGCCACCAACAATAAGGGTTAGCAAGATTTGTACTAAGGAACACTTACAACAAAAGGTCCTTTGATGGATATGGATATTGTAGAATATTCATTAGTAGCTGATGGGGGTAGACTCATATTCAAATTATGCACTTATATCTTAATAATTATGAGGTTATCTAAAGATATTACTGCTTTAAGGCACCCAATTTCTTAAGCCCTTAAATGAGCTTGTTCTGCTCTTACAAAAATACGGCAAAAGTTATTCTCTATCATAATTCGAATCCTTGGGATGGTAGAGTCAAATCTACCATTGGTTTTGCTATAAATAAAGTTGGGATGTTCTGTGACTCGTTTAAAATAAATAAAATCAAATAAACATCTTGGCTAATTAGCCCAAAGCGGATCCAAAGTTCTTACAATGTCTTGGACTAACTTGGAGCAACTTTCTTAGCAGACAATAAGAAGTTGGCCGTCTCAAGGAAGGTCGTTACACATTTTATTCGGCCTCATTCTCAAAGTTCGCTTTTATAAGAAACTCGCAAAAAACGCGCAACTGTCAGCTACAATAGGATCTAAGAACTTGGCCCCAGGTAAGCGCAAGATGCGATTTCTTAAGAAAATCAAACAATACCCCATTCTTACTACCAATTTCAACACCTAACTCCTTCGATTAAGGTCCAAAATCTTTCAACACACCGATCACCTGTTAACCATTTCGCTATTGTATTACTCATGCAGCTTAAACTTACTTCCAAGTCAGCTAAGACGAATTGTCAGCTTTATGTGAAGACTAGTAGAGTTTAATTTAGTATTTGATCAAATTCGCCAAATAATACGTTAAGGGTGAGTGTGTGAACATTTGTAAAGTTCAAACTAACAGCTGATTCCCACAGTAACGGTTTTTGAAATTATTTATGACGATTATAATTTTGGCAAAGAACTCTATCTACATAATGTGTTAGATTAGAAATAGTATTTATAAAAATATACAAGCCACAGTGTTTCAGCGCTCCAGAAAAAGTGCGCAAAATATGTACCTAAGAATTAACTTTTTTGTTCATTTCGTAAACACAAAAGCCTAATTCTTTTCGCGTTGTTGTTTCACTTGCCCGCATGTGTGGTATATGGGTGACTTGAACACGTTAACTGCTTACAAATAGCGCCACAGTTACGCGGACGATCTTATCGCAATTGTCGATTTCTCTCAAAAATGCCACAAGGAAATCGTTACTAGCGCTAAATTTAGATGTCACGCGTAATTTGAAATGTATGTGCGTAATTTGAATGAAATTAAATTACTGTATTGGGGAATGGGGAAAGCTTGACGAATATGGTTGATTAGTGAACCACTAAATTTCCTTTTGCACAAATTCAATGGAGATCATAAATGAATCATGTTTATCCTTACAAAGAACTAGATAAATTAAAATACGATACACTTGACTTTGATGATTAAGTAATAACATCAAACATCTGTTCAAAGTAGTTATTACCGTTAAAGACATAATGACGAACATATGAAAACACTTAACATTTTTACGACCAGAATCTAATCTTAATACCTACATTCACTTAAAAGTGTAATTAGAGACAAAAGTGTCAGCGAGTGTGTGAATCGCACAGTGGTGCGCTGCCTCCCGCGCCAGCCAAAAAGACATCTAATTATTTAGACACTTCATTTACTTACTCAATTAGTAAGGCTGCAATCTCGTGCCGAGTGCCAATTAAAAAATAATAGAAGCCCTCGGTGTGCGAGCGAGAGATTGGAGTGCCTCTTTTTCTCGCAAGTGGCTTAGAGATGAGGCTTGTCGATTGATAGCTGGGTATTCCGTAATTTAGTCGCTCAACCAATTCAGGTGGCATATCGTTTGCAATATTCTAAATCCAATTGAGATATTATCAAACCTGAACCAGATAACGTGATTAAAATATTTCAAACTCTGTATTTATTTATGACTTTTAGGTCTAGGAATCATACATTTTCCGTATCATACCGTAAAAATATAGCACAACAACTGCAATCGAATACCAATTAATCAACAACAATGAATATGATATAAAAAAAATACCAATAAAACATATTTCGAGACTCGACACGACCCCTCCAAAGCGCGCAAGTACGCGTCACTTGCAGAAACGTGAAAAACTGAATTAGCCCGTCTGAATGCGAACTCGTAAGTAATTAGCCTCGCGAGACTCTCGATCCGCTCAACTCGCTCTCGTAAGCGAAGCGAAGATAGCGAAGCGATGCGACACGGCAAGCGGAGAGCGAAAATGGCTAATCAAATCCTTTCCCGCTGTCGACGGGTTTCGAGTGCTTTTTATTTTCATTGTGCCATGAAGTATCACGCTATACGTACACGCGTAACTGCCAGCAGCGTTCTTCATTAGTAGCCATTTCGGTTTTTAAGACCACGTAAATGAGCGTTCGCGCCCGGAACAACATGATTTCACACGTGGATTTTTACGAGGATTATTTTTCTTCTATTCTTTTACTTATTTCGACAGGGATAGTTCTGTTTACGTCAACGGTTTCTGAAGAGCAGATCGCATTTTCTGATTATTTAGTTATCCTGCAGAGATAAAAGCTGAAAAGTTATGACCGAATACGTGATAGTATTCAGACTTGGATTCCAAATGTTCTTTACTTTCTACCAACATCTACTCTACTGGGTTTTACGATTCCTATCAAATAACCCACATCTCTGTTAGCCCCTTCTTCTACAACAATAAATATAATTTACATTATCATGACTAACCTTGGCTTCTTCCTTGCAGAGAGTTCTACTACATCCAGATGGAGAAGTACGCACGGCAAGCCATCAGCGAGGGCCTGAAGACGCCCGAGGACCTGCACGTGGCCGGCGACTCGGAGTTGTACAGGGTGCTCAACCTGCACTACAACAGGAATAACCACATTGAGGTGAGTTTGCAACACCATTTACAAAATACATTCTAAGATTACCACCACCTACACAACTCTTGAAACTAAGTAATAAGCGAGCAAATTTTTTTAAAGGAGTAACAATGATTGTTAAGTCGGTAATAGGTCAGATTGTTATGATTCTGTAGTAGTAATTTTTGTGAAGGTAAATAAGATCATCCATGACATGGCTGATTAAGCATTTGGGGGGGGCAAGCTCGCTCCGTGATAGATCGCATCTTCGAATAAAATAGTAATCAAATACCAGCCAATTCTATATCACAGTTTATACAGTATCAATATTATTTACAATTTATCTTTTATTGAGCTTTTTCTAATGATCGTTTTCCTTTCGCTCCAGGTCCCACCCAACTTCAGATACGTGGTGGAGCAGACCCTGCGAGAGTTCTTCCGCGCCATCCAGGGCGGCAAGGACGCCGAGCAGAGCTGGAAGAAGTCCATCTACAAGGTGATCTCGCGGCTCGACGACCCCGTGCCCGAGTACTTCAAGTCGCCGAACTTTCTCGAACAGTTGGAGTGAGCGCCACCTCGACTCGACGCACACAATGTTTCGGCATAACAAAATTTTTGGAACAAATTCATTGGACGAATGTTTCGCACACCAAAATTTTACGACACTCGCATTTAGGCCTTCAGATCAAAATTATTGATAAAAAAAAGTTAAATTAAATTATTAAAAATTTGAATTTGTACGTTGCAAGTCGAGTGGCGTGGTGCGGCGAGCGGCTCGCCTCGCCACCGCCGCGCTCTACTAGGAAATTCATTAGGTTATACGAGTAAGAAAAAATTTAAGTCACCTAGATTTTTATTTCTGCACATAATATATTTCGCTATATATAATTATTATTATATTATTATTAAGTATTATCTTAAATGGTTTTTATAGTTGTGTATATCTTAAAATCATTTATTGATTTATTCTTTAAGGAGAAAAAACGATTAATATATTAACTGCTTAAGTTTTGAATTTTCTGTTGTTTTTATTTTTGGTTATCCTTTATTTCCTTATCCTTTGGAGCATGTTTTTTGTTTCTCTTGATCCTCGTAGTGTTTGAGTTCCATGGCACACCCTGTGTGGCCGAAAATTGTCAACCTTTACCTCGTCATAATTATTTTAGGAATAATTAACGTTAACCATAGTAATTAGTACAATAGAGCAGGGTTATTTTTCGATCCACAAACAAAGATTCTAAAGATTATTTTTATACTGATAGCCAGTTTTGAGTTCATGCAGAAGAATTTTCAATAGAAATAATGATATACAGTCCCAAAATTTGAAAATTATTAAACATCTTCAGTTACAGTTAAAGTAAGCATCTTTGGTTGTATTTTCAAATATTTCGGCAATGTTCGGATCGCGATTTCAGTTTGCCCGGAGTATCTGCGGGCCCGCCCGCTCCGGGCATAGGGGTTAAGTTTATTTGTTAGATAAAATACTATTTTCCGAAATTATGCGTGGGCCATAAGCATCACCAACATCTTACGAGTGCGGAGCGTCACACCATTTTATTTTCATTCCACAAAACACAATTTCGGCAGACTAATGTTTTGTTCTCTCAACCGATAAGATAAGTAATTTAGAAATAAAAAAACTCAGCGTTTTACTTTGTACGGAACAGTTTACATTTCTAGTATTAATTTCTCAAAACGGGTTTTATTTATCGATTAAGACAGTGGTGACGCGCGCGCTCCGCAGGCGGGCGCCCCTCGGCGGCCATCCATTCCATAGACAATGATCCACGATCCAAACAGGCACAATAGTTGAAGGCAGAACATATCAATAGACCGGCATCCTCTCAAAACTTTGCAATTCACAAAATTACAGTGACACAATTTGGCATCCGTCAGTTCCAAAAAATGCACTGGGCCACCTCGTCCGATCAGAAGTGCCTTCAAAAAAATGTTGATTTTTTACAAGAAAATAAGAAATTAATACAAAAGGGCCCTCTATAGAACCTACCGCCCAACCGAGGACGCCGCGCGGCGCCCGCGCACTCCGCCCCGCCTCGCGCACGCAACAGTTCGCAGTAACGAACAATCAGTATACATAAACACACTTACTATTATACTATAGAAGAATAATTAGTTTGATTCGTAGATATATGTAGCGCGATGCGTTCGCCGCTTGTCTCCCGGCGATCGGAGCGCCAGTAGAGTATGAGCTCGAGGAGAGGGTAGGTTTAGAGTAGACAACGTCGGGAGGCAAGCCCGAGCAGAACCGCATGTCTCGATGTATTTGTTATAACATGTAGATGCCGGCCGTCATCCCCGCCACGCGGAAACACTTTCAGTTCACATCCTCAGTTGACAGATAGACACAAAAATATACCATATCGTTTCGCTTTTTAAAATAGATATTATAAACCGTTAAGATAGATTGTACAGAGATGTATAGCGATTGTACATAATACGATAGTTTTAATACAGAAGAGATAAACCGATAACTATCTTAGCGCTAATGGTATAAGTTAAGGAACAATAGACAATGGAATATTTAGAATTAATTTGCGGAATTGTAAAAATATTAAGCCATCCTCAGTTAAGAGTATGTACCCGCGCAGGGCGGACGGCCGGTCCTAGCTAAGCAAGTGTAAGCATTTTTCATTTGATATTACACGTTTGTTATCGTTTCATTTGTAACCATTTGATCTATTACGATAAATATAAGGGTACCTCAGTTTAGGATGGACCAGGCGTCGACTGGTATGCTTAGAATAGCGTTCAGGTTAGGTGAGAAAGAGAGATACGGAACTTTTTTCTCAGACATCGACACATAGAATACACGCAGCCTCCCCCTTTTCGATCAAACGGTTTTATGTTCTAAATTTTTCCTGTCGGCTTTTGGGTGCAGTTTGGAACTAGTTCCGAGTGTGCCCGGAGCCGTCCCACGACCAGCCACACAATCACAGCAATAGCCCGGGTTAAGTTTCCTCGTTCGCGACGGTAGGTGAGTACGCAAGTGAGCAGTCGCCGCAGGGGTTATTCAAGATCGAGCATCGTTCCATGTTACGTTACGATTGTGTTTTGTTAATGTTATTTGTTTTATCCGTACCATATGACACTTTAGAGCTAAGAAGTTTCGCTGTACATACTATAATGATAATTGTGTCTCTAACCATTCCAGCGTGGATTAAACTAACATTTGAATTGAGGAATGGAATTGATTACATTTACAGTAAGATATGGACAACAGTTAGCGACACAATGATTAGATTTGTTAAGGAACTAAGGTATGCACCGAGAGAGCACTGAATCCCACTTTTTAGCTCTAAACTGACAACCACCATGTACTTTATTCCTTGTATAGTAAGTAATGTATCCGTTATTCCGATCTCTCCATAGATTTCTTCATATCTAATAGAAGTGTTAATGCAGGCTACACAACACATATTACAATAGAAATGTATTGATTTTTCATCATCAGTATTCAACCGACATGCCGTAATTTGCAGATACTTGGAGCCGTTAATGTTTTGACTATATTTTCTGGCAAGATTAAGAAAGTGTTAAGAGACATTTTGTACTTTAAATGATGTTTGATTATGTAATTTTTAGTCCGGATTTTATACTTGAGTGATTCACTGTGCAACAGCCGCTACAAGACCACAATGGATATAAATGCGATCGTGCCGATTTGAAACCATTCGCAATTGAAGTTTTGTAAGTTATGGGTTGACAATTTTTCTAAATTAATATAAAGACTCGAGTTTGAAACATCGAAGTATTTAGTCCACAGTGATCATGGGGGCTAACCCACAGAAAAAGTACAAAATTCGGTGTTGACTTTAAAGCTCATGTTTGTATGTATTAATATGTATGTAGATTTATTGAAATTGCCCTTTCGGCTACGTCAGTTCTTATTGTTTGAAAATTTGTATTTAGATGATAGTTTATTTGTGTTCAAAAATTGTATCTAATGTTTTTGCTTTACATTTTTAGTATTTTCGAATCCGTCTACGAAATGTTTGGATTATCAATGTAAAATGAAATAAATACATATGTAATTATTTTCAAAATTAATTATAAATAAAAAAAACAATATATGTAGAATATTTGGTTTCACGTTTGGGTATTATGGTTCCTAAATTTTCGAAATTGTAATAGACTCTATTGTATGTAGCATTTCATTTTTGGAAGTTAGAAAACATTTAGGTGTACCAAATAGCTGTATCAACTTTTCTATACGTGAGAAAAATTCATTAAGGGAAATGCTGAAATTTAGGTAGTTATGAAATAAGTATCATTCGTTTATAATGTGTGATTATATTAACTGACAAAACTGAGCACGGATATACTATTAGGATGTCTTAATACAAATACTGCCGACGCTTAATGATAATTAAGTAAGATGAACTCGAACGCCCATTGTTTGGATAACATTGTCAAGTGAAACAATAAGTAGTCCCAAGCGATCAAAAGAAAAGCGTTCATAATTTTGTATTCGAAAGTAATTGTATTAATTTTTATAATATCCTTGTGGTCTTCATTCGTAACAGCGATACACGTTCTTTTTAATACTTTGTGTATTTGTGTTTAGTTAAATTTGTTTTGCGAGCTACGTTCGTAGCTGTTCGTTTAATATATTTGTAAACTACGACTAGCGGATGCGGACACCAGTGATAAAAATTAGTGACAAAATTTTGAAAAATAAACGAAATTATTTTAGGGTGTAATTTTTGTCATTTCTCCCACTGCAAGGGGGCGCGTTCCACTGTGCAGCTTCCACGCTGGGAGGAATGGCGAAGGTTGAAATTTAAATTTGACTAGTGTTTAGGCGTCGTTTCGGTATCCTCGCATTTCGGCTAAGTGATAAGGAGCCCGCGTCCGCTTGTTACGATATATTTAGTACAAATTTCATGATGTTAAGGTTTACGAGGCTCAAAGCTTTTCTTTCGAAGCGCCCGCGCCGCCGCCCCCCGCCCCGCCTACGATATAATGACTCGTGTATAAAATTTTATTCAAAAAGAGTATTTTTGTATTGAATATTTCTAAAGTTGGTGTAAAGGTCAAAATTTCGTAAATTATAGCAATGACAAGAGAAGACATTAGGTAAATTTAGAATGTCATGCGTTTTTTGTATTTAATTTTAAGAATAGTATCGGATATTAAACGTTTAGGAGCATTAACCATTTGTAAATAAAAAGTTGAGAGGCGCGGGTGCAGGACGGCGGAGCGGTCGCTGTTTATATAGATAAAAAAATATATAAATAACTCAAAGATGTTTATATGGTTCTGGATGTAAAAAAGATAAATTTAAAAGAAAGTTTAAGGTGAAAAAGCGAAAAATTGTAAACGATTCCTCGGTATTTGTCTTAGAATGGCTACTAGTGGGTCACTATTGTAATCTGTGGGCCTCAGGCAAGTCATACCTAATGTCACGAAACTAAACCTAACCTAATACGCATTAATTATTACGGTTCTTAATACTACAACAATACTTATACATTAATATAATATCACATTGTCATAATGCTTATAATTTACGAGCGTGTGTCTTTGTCCGTGAATGTTAGGATCTAACCACTGTTGGTGTATTAGACATAAAGTGGAGTTAATATTGTGGAAGTTAAAATTGTATCAAAATTGAGATCCCGAGGCCGCGAGGCCGTGGATCGTGCAAATTGCGTTCGTATAATATTGGCGGTTCTAAAATCTGTTGTTCAAAATTATCAAAATTAATCGATTGAGTATTTGAAATACGGTGAAACATAAGTTGTATCTCTACTAGCAATGTCAGCATGGAGACTTGTTGATACCAGTGAGGGATGTTTCTTCGTGAATATAACGAGTAATAAAGCTAAGCTTTTATTTGAATTCTGTCTTTTATTTATATGCCCTTACAGTCCCATCTATGTCGACATTAAGCACAACCAAATTAATAATTGAGCCAACTTAATAATTTTAAATTAAACCAATTCGTTGCAACCCTCATTTTCGAAGCCTTTGCTGTGACATGAAAAAAATCTAACGATTCGTGTATCAAGCCAGTACTTATTATTATTATGTGATCAAGCGCGTACCGGAAGGCGCAGCGTGGGACGTCCACCTACAAGGTGGACCGACGACATCGTGAAGGTAGCAGGGAAGCGCTGGATGCAGGCCGCTACCAATCGATCAATGTGGAAAGCATTAGGGGAGGCCTATGTTCAGCAGTGGACGTCCTATGGCTGACATGATGATGATGATGATGATACTTATTATTATTATGTGATCAAGCGCCATAGAAGTTTAAAACTCTCTTCTGTTTTTTTTTCTCTGGTTTGTTGGACTCGGATTACTTATATTTTTGGATTTTTAAATTGTTTTGTTGTATTAAAAAAATAGGCAACGATTTGTTCACCAAATAAATAATGCAAAAATAAATTTAAAAAATAAAATAAAAGTAGGTAATATGTAAAATTACTTAAGATTGTTTTCGGCAAATAGAAATAACAAGCAACACATTTTATTGTTTAGCAACCAAATTCCACAAGCCGATTTAATTACAATATTATTTTTTTAAATAAAATAGGTAATGTTGAAGGACCACTTCTCCACTGCGAAAATATCATGCACTAAATACTACTACTAACTACACACACAATCACAATGAGTTTCAATAGAGGGCGCTGAAGTCGTGCCAGAAATAGCATTCACAACACAAAGCATCACAAACCAAACTTAGCGACCGCTTGCTTCAGTGAGTCACACTTGGAGAAACAGATGGCACACTCGATTCCGGAGCAATATTTTAGCCCGCGGTGTCCAGATTTTTTTTCCTTTCATGACCTCCCTCGGGTCGCCCAGTTTCGACATCGCTTCTCGGCCTTTTGGCTAAGATCAAAGTGTAGTATCTGTTCTTTTCAGCTTAATATCTGAAAGTTCCCTCACTGAGGGACCAGTATATTAAACTGATTTTTGTCCTTTGAGAGGATGTTCGGGGCTCGCTCCACTCCTCTCACGGGTCGGCCCGGCATTGCAGTGCCGCCGGGATCGGCCCACATAAAACTTAAATAAGTCCACCACTGGGACGCCTTGAACTCCATTCATGGTGTCCCAGAAAGAAACTACAACTCATCATGACTGACCCTCGTAGACTAGAGGGTAACTCGTACTAAGTTCGCGTTGTCTCCAGGAACCCATGACCATATCGCTCTAAGAAAGCTGATGCTAGGTAGACTAGCAAAATATAAAATTCCAAGTAGGTACATGCGAAGTGTCCCGTAATACATATTTTATTAGTCTGAGATAGAGATAAAGGATCTCAAATGCGAGGTAAAAAATATTTTTTACGTGCAGACAGTTGGACTGCTTTCAGCCGGTCTGCGAAACACTGTGCAATGAACATTTTACACCGTTTTTTTTTCTTGTCTTTCGCGGTCATTTTGAACCGTTTGATTAGCCATAAAAGATAGATCTAATTTATTTTTCTAAACATATTCTTCTATCGTGGGTAAGTTGTCAGATAAAGTAGTCAAGTCTTTTGGAAAACTAAAATAAATATCGGATGTTTTTTGAACATTTTCACGGTAGCTAGGAAGTAAACCTACACAATACCACAGTATAAACCGAAGTTACTGTTTGTAGCAAAACAGCAATACAGGATAACTGGCTGAGGAAGTTTTATGTCTCTAAGTTCGTCTTCCTACCAATTTAATGGCATTGAACAATAAAAACCTGCAGTCCATGCATCTAATATTTTGCTCGAGTAAGCAGACTCATACGCAATACTCATTCATTGGTAAGCACGGCTCATTTTAACCCCAAATGCTAATTTCATGCAAGCTCCTTCCAAACGGCTCCTGTCTCCCACCTTGGGCACCCTTGGGGCTGACAAATATTCAAATTAATTAAAATTAACCCTAATTTATCAGCTGAGAGCAGCAGGATTTGAGTCGATTGCGGTCTTGAAGACCTAATTGAATTTTGTATGGACTCTTCAGATTATATTAGTTGCCGCTTAACCACTCAAGCTTGTAAGGGTGATTTTTGCAAAGTGAGATATCCAGAAAAGACCGTCAAGTATGCACTAGAACTTATCTGGTGGGTTAATAACTGGCGACATCAATTAAGTTCAAACAAAAGTACTTATTAATGAACTCAACTGAAATATTAATAAAAATGCAAAAAAAAAATACTTTAGTCAATGACTTTAGTCTGTATTATCAATGACTGTCTGTCGCTTAAACAGCTAAACCAATTTTGACGAATTTTGCTATGGAAGGCTATCTTTTCTCGCAAAGGGTTAAAAGGAGATAAAAGATATTATTATTGAAATACCATAGTCACTATCTTTTTTAGTAATTTTTCCAGTACAAATAATACAGTCGTTTATGTGGAACTAAAACTAAACGGCCACAGCAGGTAACTAAACTACTCAAGTAGTTCTCATGGACGCCGACAGAGTGCGCTAGGGCTCCGTTGAAAAGCAAACCCAACGTGCTCGGTGCACAATAGCAGCTGTCACAGCTGTCTACACCAAGATGTCACTGCACATCGAGAAGCTAAATTCTGTACCGCGGTGTCCAGATTTTTTTTCCTATAAAGACCTCCCTCGGGTCGCCCAGTTTCGACATCGCTTCTCGGCCTTTTGGCTAAGATCAAAGTGTAGTATCTGTTCTTTTCAGCTTAATATCTGAAAGTTCCCTCACTGAGGGACCAGTATATTAAACTGATTTTTGTCCTTTGAGAGGATGTTCGGGGCTCGCTCCACTCCTCTCACGGGTCGGCCCGGCATTGCAGTGCCGCCGGGATCGGCTCACATAAAACTTAATCCCCGTTGGAACGCCATGAAGCTTGTAGTGTGCCAACTTAGAAATACTAAACCAATACGTAGTCCTCGGTCACTTGAGAACTTCTCTTTTCAACCGACTTCAAAAAAGGAGGAGGTTCTCAATTCGACCCGTATGTTTTTTTTTTCTATGTTTGTTACGCGATAACTCCGCCAATTATGAACCGATTTGAACAAATCTTTTTTCGGCGTATAGGTAATACCTCAAGGGTGGTCCCATTTAAATTTAATAATAGAAAAAACAACCCCCAAGGGTGGAAAATTGGGGATGAACTTTTTTATACGCAATATCTCCGCCGATTATAAATCAATTTGAACGATTATTTTTTTGTTGAATAGGTATTATCAAAAGGGTGGTTTCATGCGAATTTGAAGAAAATATTTCACCCACAAGGGTGGAAAATTGGGGATGAACTTTTTTATACGCAATATTTTTTAATTTTTAGTTTTTTTTGTGTTCACGCATTTGAAGTCGGTTTTATTTTTTTTTAAAGTTCAAAAACTACTGAACGAATTTTGATGAAACTGTACAGTATTATTGTTTATTACATCATAATAACAACGATTTAATTTCACGCAGGCGAAGTGGTGAGCAAAAGCTTACATTATCAAAATTATTAATAGCTTTGGTTCGGACTCTTTTTAATGTTTTATAAATTTTTATTAGGTAAGACATTTTCTAATGCATGTTAGGGGCCATCCATAAAGTACGTCACACGAATTTCATGATTTTTTGACCCCTCCCCCGTCCTTGTCACAGGTGGTCACATTTCTAAGACCCCCCCTCCGTAGTGTGACGTCACATGTTTTGCAATTTCACATCGAAAAATTATTAAATTAACAAAAAAAATAGAAACAATAAAATCACGCGCGAGGTACGGTGCTTTTGGCAGCATTATAGGCCAGTAGAATTAGATTTTAAATCTGAAATAATTCCTACAAAAGATTTTATTGATTTAATGTCTTCATTGGTTGCCCATTAACTCTCCTAGGTTTTCGACTTCGACGGAGTTGTGCTTAAGTGGTGGGGGTATTTTTTAGTATAATTTAGGTATATTTCAAATTACGCGATTAGTACCTCTAGATATATTAGATTTTGAAATGTGATGTCACGAAACTTAGGACCCCTCCCACCCCTTGTCACACCATGTCACACTTTGTCGACCCCCTCCCCCCCTCTTTACGTGTGACGTACTTTATGGATGACCCCTTAAAAATCTGAAACATAATTTTCCTTGTGAGTTTGTGAAAAGGCACTAAGTACCTTACAACATGGTAATGACAAAATTAATTTGTGATAATTAATTACCTACCTACCTAATTGTAAATCAATGTTTTTAATGATTAATTGAATCATGAAGTAATTCATTGTTATAATATCACTTAAATTAAGATGACAATATCATGGTTCAGAACTTAAGCATATTTAAAATGTTCTCAAATTCTTATTTAATAAAAAAGTGGTAACAACTTCCAGTATTTCTAGCAAGGAGTTACCTTCATCCTACATCACCTCCACCTTTGTTGATCACAAACTAATGATAATAATAATCTATCTACTTAACTACAGTACACAAGGTGGTATCAGAGACAGATATTTTAATCCATAAGAAATAGGAAGATCCATCCAAGAAAGTATGCAAGATCAAAATATGGCCAATCAAAATGAGTTTGTCTTTTTGAATAAGGCAATATTATCTTTTCCAGTTTTTTCTGGCATTCGTCACTCGATTCATTTTTGTAAGATGCCCGGGTAAAGAAGAAAATAAAGAATTAACTGCTTGAGACCACCTTTAACCCAATACTAATCTACTGCTATTTAATTAATATGTGAACTTTCTATTGTAGATGTTGACATAATGTTACAAAGAGTAAAAAAACTACAATGTAAAATTCACACATTCATTAATAATAATAAAATATCATTTCATTGGACAATTCATTTATTTTTCTGATTTTTAATCAACTTTTTAACATTCCAGATGCATGTACAACAATATTTACCTTAAACCTAAGTTGTATCGGTCTTTTTCTTCAAGCCTTTATCCTGCAGTTCAGCTATCCCGAACAACATTAATTTTATATGGGCCTTTATCTCCGCTGCTTTGTTCTGTATCGTTTCCCCTTGTTTCTCAAATGCCTTTATTCTTACATCTAAATATTTATTTGCTTCTTCTAAGCTAAATTGTAGGTAATGATTCAATCCTATATTCACAAGCAGTTCTGATGTATCTGGCACAGAAGCTTCCATAAAAAAGTTACAACCTAAGTTCACTTGAGTCTTGAATCCATTAGGATGCATACTTTTGTCTGCTACCACTTTCAATGTGTGTTTTTGTTGAAGAAGATCGGCGATTTCAGCGTTATTTGCGACAAGTTGTGATTCCACTCCCCGCAAATCTTGTTTCAAAACATCGTTTATGAATCTCTCGTATTCCAATATCCTGTCTTGAACGTTACCTTGAGCCATTTTATTCTCTGGAAAAGAGAGAAAATGAGAACTGAACTGCTTTGAAAAGAAAATAGGTATACATAACCTATAAATGTAAAGAAAAAAATACGTTACCTTGTTGCTAATGCCTCATTATAAATTTCCGAAAAGTTTGCTTAGTAAAACAACAAACATAGTAACAACAGCTTTATTATTCGTGCTTATAATGAAACTTTTCTCGATTTTTAATACCAAAACAAGTCATCCAAAATAATTATTTCTATGAGAATGACATCAATGACATTTGGTCCAGTTTACGAAGATAGTCAAAACATCTATTCAGAATTTAGAATATCCGGCTGAAGGAACTGCTCACTGGCACTGCTGGCCAAAAGCGCAATCCATGCGGTTTTGAAACAAGTATTCTTTTTCTTTATTAAAATGTCACTAAACCCAGAGAAACAAACTTTTGTAGTAGAATGTTCATTATTAATACGACTTTCGTAAATGCACGTGATCTTAAGAATCTCATTTCACGCCATCTAGTATCTAAAGTTTGAACCAAGTGATTTTCGTTTTGTCTTAGAACTGTCTTCGTAAATGCTTCCTTATAGCGCCATCTATCTTTTATAGTATGAACTAGGTACGGTGGTCAGTGCCATCTATCTTTTATAACATAAACTAGGTACTATGGTCAGCGCCATCTATCTTTTACATTAAAAACTAGGTACTGTGGTCAGTGCTATCTATCTTTTATATTAAGAACTAGGTACTATGGTCAACGCCATCTAGTGGTCTAAACTATTAGCAAATCTACTATCTAAAAGTTCACTAGTTTTGCAAATTTTGTAGATGGCAGTAGTAGCAGTAGTAGCCACCAANTGTTTATAGATACTGAGCAGCAGCGGTTTGAAAATTTTGCCGCTTTTTTCTGCTCTAGCTCAAAATTAGATTTTGTCATTTAGCGGCCTTTTAGCTTATAGACGGCAGAATTGTATTCTTTCCTTGTACTGAAAACTTTTTTATGTTACGTATGTAAGTTTTCAGCTTTGACGTCAAGTATAATAGTAAGGCTGTGTTGCACCATCTTACTTTAACTTTGACAAACGTCAAAAATCTTTCCAACTCCATAAAAAATACACCGGTTATCGTTATAGTTACGGTCAAAGTTAGGTGGTGCAACTCATCCTAAGTAGTGGAAGCGGAAGGGTACCTAACATAAAAAGTGTGTACCTACCAAAACAAATGAAATGAATTTTCGTAAGTAGATATCATAAAATTCTTAAGTAAAATATTATTTGAAAGGGAAGGAAGGTGATAAAAACAATACGTCAACGATCACTGAAATCGTTTATTTGACAAGAAATAGTTTAACATCACTTTGCAGCACATATTATTACTCTTACAACCAGTTCTTCAAATTACTTTCTTATTTATAAAGGTGACGCTGACGGCTGGGCCGCAGTCGACTGAATGATAAAAAAATATTTAAAACACATTAGGAACAAAAAAATACCTTATTTACATTTAATGTAGCTATAGAAGTAGGTAATCTAAAATCAGCTCCTCAACATAAAATTATTTTGTATAATATATCAATTTTAGGTAGTTACCAATTTATAAAAATGTAGAGTAATAGGTATTAAAATATTTAAAAAAAAAAGTAAGGACTTCCTCCACGCAATTATTTAAATGTTTTATTTCCTTTATAGAAGAGATAATCACGTTCACGTCTCCCGCACTTAAAATTGAACCTACCACAAAATGGCGCATTTCTCCAATAAAGACTTTAAAATATTCAATGATAATGAATCACATCGTGCTGGTTTTTAATGCACAAAGGTAAAAATATTTTTAAAATCAAGAATATAAAAGCATAACATCATTTTCAGGACCTGAAACTTGTTATGAGACTACTTGAAGCAGGACCAGACCAAATAAAGTTTTGTGAATATAAAACACGTTGAGAGACCTAAGTACCTACCTAAATCACCTTCAAAAATTACATTCTCTCATCTTACCACTAAGACTTAAGTAGACTAAATTAGTTTGATATTAATTTAAATTTGTTAGGTACACTAAGTAATGGACTGTCGCTTAAAATAGTATAAAAATGTTCAGAATAATAAAAATTACTAAATTAGCACTATTTATTATTCTCAATGAAATGTGCCGTACTGCCTCCTAAATGTATAAAAGAGAAATCTATATTAATATTGATTTTACATTTTAAGTAAATATGTAGTTGCACCTGAAAATACGGACGAAAGACTTTTTCGTTTGAGAACTTACTGTTTTACGTGATTCATAAAAGTTTGAATAAACATTTGTGAAAACGGACTCGCTGTCTCCTGATTGTTCCCTGACTGCCCCATAGTCCCTTGAAAATCCTCCATTATTAAAATCCTGGTATTCCTGCAATGGTGCCTACCCCAGACTATGGGAAATCAAAACTTAGTACGTACTTTTAAATATGTAAATTATTTTAGGGCATACTTTAAATCAAATTGCCCCTTGAACTCAAAAGTTGTGTTTGAGAAAATGTAGATATTGGCTACAAAGGTGTGAAAGATGAAAATCATAGCCTTTTATTTTTAATAATATTCCTTCTAATTTTGGTGCAGTTACTTTATCGTTTTATTTTATATATTTTTATCTATTTTGAATCACGTAAACAATACCCAAAGCCGCAAAATGGGAAGATCTTTTCACCTTTTCGTAATAATCTACATTAAATTAAAAATCTACATTACGTGGACCGGGACATCGAGCCACAACACATTGGGGAGACAGGATTAAAAAATAGATTCTAAAATTTGCTTTAATTATAAAAACACATTTATTTCAGTGGACACAGATCAACACAAGTTATTCAAATATGATTTAACAATAATGTGATGTGACCGATTTGTGATGAATCTTACGAAAATAAAGTGAAATGGATCAAATAAAAATAAAATAAAAACTAGTTTTCTTATAAATCCACGAGGCACTGTCTCCCCGACGTAGAGCCAGGCAAGGTACCACATTATTTTTGCCCTGGACATTAAATTGCACTTCTTATTTAATTTAAGTATCACAAAATTGTGATGTCGTATCGATGGGCGGAAATGAAGATTTCAAAAGATTACACACTAAATATCATTATAATGTAACCATAAATAAGTAATACGTTAAACGAATTAACTTAGTTCTAATTACAAGATCTTAAATTATTAGGATCCATTCACAATTTACATCTAACACTAAAGTAGGTAGGTGATAAAAATTCAGTTCTTAATTCGCTAATAAAGAAAATGGTATCTTCTATTTTGTAATAAAAATATTGTAGATAAAAACCTACGCGTTTTGGAAAGGGATATTGTTGTATCGTACTTACAAGAACGTATCAATACTTGCTTAGTGTGATTTTTATTTTTTTTACGTAGCTACAGGTATTTCTTGAAAATACAAGCAATGAGATTCATCAACCGTGATTATTTTATCATAGAATAAAGATTGTAAAGAAAGCTACTTTTAATAAAAAAATAAATCAAAACCACACTACTTACGATGCATCGTCTTATCAAAGAATAATATTATAAAACCTTTGAAATTAATTATTTTACTACAGCAGGTATTTACAAAATATTTACACATTTATCTAAAAATTACATTAATGACATAGTTTAATTAAATATATGTTGTGGATCTACAACTTGCGTTTTAAAATGATATACCTAAGTAATGTCGTTGCTTTATATTAAACAATGTACATGTTACGCTAACGAGTGATGCTTAATAATTAGTCACATAGGATTATGTACAGGGTATGCTTCTTAATTTTAAACGATACACATTAAATTACCTACGCTGGTTTCAAAAAATGTTAACAAGACGGTTCGAGGACGAATTGAGTAAGTAATAAAAATATTAAATACAAATCCAAGCTACTCGTAAGTTAAATTTTATTTTAAAAATGACTTTGTCATTTTGTCACTGGCCTTGTAAGATTAAAATGTCCAAAATTAATGTTTTTAATGACTAGCTCGCCTCATTCGTACCAACTAAAATTATCAATTTTATTTTTCTTGCAAACCGTGTAAAAATATCATTCTAAGGCTGTGGACACACGAAAACCGTGGTCTGCTCTGAGACAATGATTATTTATGCTGAACAGTTGGCGCTACACTATTGCACTAGTAGCTCATTATCTGTGGCTACTGATGAGTAAGGTCACTAGCTAGTGTCCATGACAGTGGTGCCAACTGTGGAGGGCAAATACGGTAACCCCTCATTGTCATTATAATCATTCGTTAAGACCAACTGATTGGATCAAAATTCAATGAACTAATGTGTCTTTCTTAGCATGCATTATTAATTGAGTTTAACTCCTCAGTACAGTTCCTCACAAAATGAACTCTACATACTCGTATAGCGCAACGTAACCACGTACAGATAATTCCCTTTTTGAAATTCAATAAAGCTTTGTGTGTCCACAGCCTAACATCCATTTGACAAAATTCAAATCAGCCAGTAGAATAAAATCAATCAAATACGTCTAATTACACTTATTTTATTTCAGAATCGGATCCAATACATTTCATGGATGGAATGATGTTCAATTTACATTATCCTAGATAAAGCAATTTAAATGTTCCAAACATGTAACATTATCAATTTATGCACATTTAACAAGTGAAATTGTAAAAATGGACTTCCAAAGGATGTGATAAAAGGATGGAGTTAGTTTTCAAATAATACACACGGTTGAATTAAAGTTCGAGTTTTGGTTTGTTGTATGAATTTTGATAAAGTTGAAGTTATTGAAAGGTGAGGTTTTCCCATTCATTAAAGAGTCGATTTTAATTAAAAATTATAAAAAGAGTACGTAGATTTCTTCAGTATAAGGTCATAGCAGACATATCAACTCGGAAAGGGAACGACACCGTATCGCCTTTTGTGAGCTGTCATCGCTTTCGCGCGCTGTCTATCGCGAGGCGAGTGGTTTACTTGCGGAGCGGATAAGTGTGCGTTGAAGTATGGAGTTTCATACAAAGAATACTGACCGCCTCGAGTTGATACGGTTGCGATCCCTTACCGGGTTGATAAATGTGCGACGGCCTTAATTCAACCGAGTGGTATCACATTTTTTTATACAAGAATTTAATGATTTACTGGAAGAAATGTTTTACTAATTCTTACAAATAAATGACAAAAATTAAGGACAGTGCCAATCCATGTATGGAAGTTGGACCAAGTGCTGCCCAGAATGAAACCATAGTGCATTTTGTTCCTCAGGCCAATACTAATTTGTAAACCGAAGCGCACTGAAATCTATCCCTGGAGTTAAGAGAAAAAAAGAGTTTTGTTTTCGATTATTTACATACAAAATATCATCGATGTATACGTACTACGCATAAGATTTTGCGATTGTGGCATTAAATAACACTTGCTATGTTGAACTTAACCATACTGCATCCGTACACCTTACTTTAGTACGACTTCGACATTCTTTATAAGCGATCAAGCGCTGTTGCAGTACTTAGTTTGGTTACTTGACAGAAATTAATTATTTCCAAAATGGAGCAAGTAGTTTTAGCTTACAATAACTTCAATAATCGATTGTAATACACCAATAAATTGATTTTTAGCAAGGATAGAGAACTAAAACTTCTTAGTTACTTCATTTTGGAAATAATGAATTTCTGTCAACTTACCAAACAATTAAAACAGCGCTAGATCGTTTAAAAAGAATGTCTAAATCTCACTAAAGTAACGTGTACGCATGCAGTATGGTTAAGTTCTACATAGTGAGTGTTATTTAATGCCATAATCGCGAAATCTTATGCGTAGTACGTATACATCGATGATATTTTGTATGTAAATAATTCAAAACAAAACTCTTTTTTTCTCTTAACTCCAGGGATAGATATCAGTGCGCTCCGGTTTACAAATTAGTATAGGCATGAGGAGCAAAATGCACTATGGTTTCATTCTGGGCAGCACTTGGTCCAGACCCTGGCACTATCCTTTAAGTTACTAAAATATACTACATAATTAAAATTTATGAATAGGTAAAGTTGCGCCCAAAATTGCCTTTGGATCAATAATGCTCAAAATTCTGGTAGGCATGATGCTACATTTTATGAAACTTTAAGAGAGAGGGGACATAGCCAAATAGCGAAACTAACGAGTCAACAAGCAGTCATAGTAATAGCTCTGGGTCCAATAGATCTTCCTTTCTATCAGTCCTTCGAGTCGGATATTATTGAACAACATGGTTGTGTTCAGATCCTAAATAAATTCATTTTAAAATCTTCGTCATCTAAAGCATCCGAAATATTTTGGCAAACAAACTTCAACACTAACCAGTACATAGTGGATTGTATTTACGTCCAGTACATATTACATAGGTTATAAACGGGTAATAGATGTAGTTTAGCAAGAGAAGTGGGGGCGAGTCGGCTGGCCCCGCCCGCGGTACTAAGTGCCCACCCCATTCTAACGGTTCATATAATAGTTAACGTATACTGCAGATAGCGTTAGATAACGTGGCAGTTAACCTGGAAGCCAGCAGCATGTTTAATGTTTTCCAAACACCTAATCATTATGGATACATTAACCATGTAGGTTTGTTCAACATTTCAGTTGGGCACGGAAATTTGAAAATGCATGTTTTGGCGATGTTAACCAAAATTTGTTTTGCTGGTTACTTTACGGCCTTAAGACTAGGTCACAAAGTTAATAATATAGTCGCCAATAGGTATGTAAAGCCACTGCATATGAAGTTTTAAAGAATACGATATAACAAAGCTTCAGATAATGGTTTGTGACAGAAATAGCTGAGGATGAGACTCGATGAAGAGCATTGGAAGGAAGAGGCATTAATCCAGTAGGTAATGGAATATATTGATATGTTGATGAATATAAATAAGTACATAGATGTTAAACATGCCGGGGGGTAGTAATTCAAGTTAAATAGAGCTGTCATTGATATAGTTCAGATTATGAATTTATAATACACGACAACTTTTACTAAGGAGCAATAACGAAACAAGGAGTAAAATTGCGTTAGCCAAGTCCGGTTTCTAGTACTAGGTAGTTCATAATAAAATTGATATTGATTGAAATAGACGCACACACTGAGCTGGATTTCATTAATTTTAGAACAATCATGTACATTACAAGGACACTAAATGTCTTAATGAAACTGAAAACCACATTATTATTATCCACAACTATTATTTGCTTTAGTTGTAAATCTGTACCACGACTTAAAATAACTCTACTTCAATGGATTTGTTAGTAATTTACGACTTGAATTCTGATTGATCTGCCCCTCTTGTATTTTTGTCAGTCAATTCAAATACATGGTTGCATAAAATAAAATTAAATAAGCCCAGGCAATCTCTGGGCGCCTGCAGGCCCCAGCCTGGGCCCAGAAACCGGTGCTCGAGTCTAAAATGAAGTGCTAATTTGCCGATCATACCGATAGCAGGTATTTCAACAATGTCCGAGTAATCTATATATATAAAAATGAAACCAGTTTCGCGTTGTCACGGCATCACGTGTGAACGGCTGAACCGATTTCGATAATTCTTTTTTTTAAATGTTTGTGGAAGTCCAAGGATGGTTCTTACGGAAAAAAATATTAAGAAAATCTCTACGCTAAGGCGGTACGAAGTTCGCCGGGTCAGCTAGTAACGTTATAATTCACTTTCGTTCAGCGCGCGGATCGCCCGCGCCCAAATTCTGACGCGATGACGCACAATATAAGGTGCAGATGATCTGATTATTGCAAAGTCTACGTTTCAGTTTTTAAATGCCTTTTGAGTGTATTAAAAATATAATTATTATTTATTATGTTCCTTAAAAGGAACATTATTGGAGGCTGGTTAGGGTTACAGTGAATTTATTTTTGCTCGTACCTAAACATAATCCGTTGCGCTAGTAGTAGTTGCGCAGGTATTGAGCAGAATATTGAGGGTATGAGAGCATAGTCAAGCAAATACTTAATTAAGAAATTAATAGCAAAAATAACAATATGCCGACTATTGAATTGAATCGAGCTTCAATAAGGTCTCCATGGTGTTAGACACTCTTGTGTTGGAATTCCTTTGGTTCCAGTTGGGATTTGTAGTCTCCGTAAGAATTTTTTTCCAGTTTGGTTAGAACATTTCAGTTTTAAATAAACAATGGTTTTCTGAATAAAGAAAAAAATATTGTCTCATATACCTACCTACTGTAGACAAAGTACCTAATACGATATCAATGAAAGGTTTAATTTACTTCTTGTTAAAGGGTGCGGTGTAAAATAGAAAAAGAAGAAGTTAGTAGAAAAAGGATCGGAAATTATAATTATTATACAAAACGTAAGGTATTATAATCAATCTGATACTTACAATGAAAACAACACCAAATTGTTACTGAAAATATTTACAAAGCCTGATAAGAATTATTAAGAAAAATAACAGGCCCAAAACTAATTAGGTACAAAATTACGTATACCAGAAATTATTTTAAATCGTGACGGATAATGTATCGCGGAACGATCGGTAGCGTTAGCGAAAACCCAATCGCTAAAGAAGTACTACTTTGTTGCGGCGCGCGGCGAAACGTGCGATGTCCCCGGGCGAAATTTTGTGCGAATAGGGACATCACTAAAATCACTATACATAAATCAATATCAATATTTTTTAATCGGACCGCAAATTAAAATGCTTGGATATTGATTTAGCGATGTTCAATAAAGTATCAAATCATTAAATTAATAAAATACTTTTTTATTTATAACTACAAAAAGTTTTTTTTGCAAGCCTTCTATGTAGTTGGCTCTTGTGGTGTCAAAAATATGAATTATTATTAAAATTGAAAAGATTGTTTTGGCTAAAAACAATTTTAGGAAAGATGTTTACGGACTAAGAAAATCAAAGCTACTATCACAGCCAGCCCTGCGTCAGCCGATCGATGCTCGCTACTATACATTATTATTCGGCTATTTTTGGTTTTTACCAAAACGAAAATCTCAAAAGCGCGACGATCCCAATGCGAAAATTACAGAGCGCTTACAAAGTAGCGTTGCTGTAAGTCATTATTGAGTACCTAGAATTTACCGCTGATTTATTTGTTTGGAAAGTATTGAGTTATGTTAATGGACGTATTGCATTATCTTGAAATGCTCAGGATTAAGTGCCCTTGTTCAACCGTTATGAATACCACTTTTCGATTCGGAAACCCGAAAAAACGCCCATTTCGGGGGGCCCCGCCACTTAATCCCAACCCCGTCGAAGTTGAAAACCTAGGAGAGTCTTAATGGGCATTTCAACCAATGAAGTCATTAAAGCAACAAAATCTATTGTAGGAATATGTTTATTGTTTATCCCATCGTCTAGTACCAGTACAAGCTTTGCTTAGTTTGGGACTAGAGGCGCAGTGTGAAATGTCGAAGGACATTTGTTTATTTATTTATATTTAATTATTTCCAATTTAAAATCTAATTCTACTGGCCTAATCTGCGACCAAGAGGGGTAATAAAAATAAAATAAAAAAACAAGTGTTCATTATTTTGATAGCAAGCTTTGGAAATCATTTTAATTTATTTATTTATTTTACTTTATTCGGAAAACCAACAGCAATACAATACAAATAATGGGACCTTGAATTATGTATCTGCTTAGCCATTAAGAACGCGGTAAGCTTAGGCTCGGCAGTAATTAAAGATTAGATTTTGAAAAGGGTTTAGGCTGAGTTGTAGTCCTCGTAGGTAGCTACTTATAACCGTAACTTTAACGACAACCGGTTCTTTCTGTATACAGGGTGTTAGGTAAATGGGTATATGAGCCGACACTAGCCCATGTTAACATAGGCATATAAATGGCACGGTAATACTATCTATACAGTATTCCAACTCTGCCATATTTTTGAAATAAATGTCAACAGTCGCGCGGTACGTCACAGTATTACAACATGCGATAGGGCTGCCCACCTACAGTACCCAGTTTAATTACATCTGCCTACTTACAATTTCTATCTAGTTTTGTGATTGTACTTTTTTATTTAGTTAGACAAACAAAATACTCTGTGAATGGAATAGGTTAAAAATGTGTGTTGTTTTGTGATTAGTGGATTTAATTTATTTAAAACTACGTAAACAATTTTGAAACTTTAATAATCATAATGATCTGTTACGTTAATTTCGGGCGAGCGAAGTCGTGGGCAAAAGCTGGTTTAATAAAATATAATTTTTATTTCAAATCAAACTGACTGAAAATGACAAATTGACTAGTTTTTGAACAATTTGACCCTAAATAACGGTCACTCAAATTCAATCAGTTTTGTCATTTTTAACACTTGGCCACCGACGTCCATTCGGCACATTCGCGACACCCCCGACTTTTGCATACCGAGCGCATACCGAGATTTGAATTTCGAAAGAAAGTTCTCGTTTCGTCTGTTTATATGAATTTACAATACTGTATGATATTATTACCGTGTAAATGGTATGGTGAAGTCAGAAATTTTATATCATGATTTATTTATTTTTAATTTTCATACAAAATAAATTTTATAAAATCCGATTTGTATGAAAATTAAAATAATTAAAATGAAGATATCAATTTTCTGACTTCACCATACCATTTATATGACCATGTTAACATGGGCTAGTGTCGGCTCATATACCCATTTACCTAACACCTGTAGAGTTTGGTAGATTTCTGATGTTTGTTAGAGTAAGACGGTACAACCCAGCTTTAATATTGGTATTATTTTCTTGTTTTGTTTTTTCATTGATGAATTTTTCGCCTACAATTATTCAAAGAAAGTAAATTATATGTAGGTAGGTATATGTAAGACACACATAGTAAAACATTTGCTTCACTTAAGTCCTTTTAGAAACACAAACAATCTTCTCCATATTTGAAATGAACATCACCATCATTACATCATTGGTAACATAACATTGTAACACAAAAAAACACTAAAAAGGATTCTTAAAAGTTATCTCAAATCCAGATTTCTGAATTTCCTCCTTTGTAAAATAAATTAACAAGTTCTATGGATATTATCTCATAGAAAAAGTAGCTATAAAAATTACAAAACTAAAGATATCTATTTAAAATATGGTAATTATTTAATAACGCAACAAAATTGAACGGCTCTTTCTGTGGGCTGAACAAAACTAAAAATGCACTGTCTCACACGATTTTCCGTTTTGTCCCATTTGGGGTATGGTGGTGTAATTTCCAATGTAGCGTTAGCACATAGCACTGTGTCTATCACACTGTATAGTAAGAATAGTAAGGGCCTTATGGACCCGCTTACGAACTGCTACCGCTCGCCGAGGCCGACGGAGGCTCTGATGACTCGGGCGCCGTCTGAAAAACACAAGGTTTGGAATTAGAACGAATTAATGAATGGTTTAAGACATTTATTTCGCTAAAAGAATTACATTCACTAACAAGAGAAATACAAAATTAACCTTAAAACTATAGATTTTTTATAGTTTTTACAATTTTAATGGTTTACATTTTAATATTTTTGCACTAAGCAGACGCGTACAACAGCAGTCACTCAAATATTAAATGTTACACTAAGAAAACAGTAGTTATTGATTAAATAAAGATTTTATTTATTTATTTTTATTTTATTATTCGTAAACGGGTCCAATTACGTATCGTATTCTAGTTTCTATGGTAATGTTATGGTACTTAAGTCACATTTTTTATTATTTTTATTTTATTTGCTTCAACCATTATTAGTATTATTAAATTATCATTTTAACAGATGTAATTTAACTCCGAGGATTGGTTCATGAAATAAAGTTTAANGATGTGACTCCTTGTAGACTTGAGTGTCTAGAGCGTCCCTTCCTCCACCATGCGTAAGAATGTTTCAAAAATACTGTCTAAGGTCTGTAGCTAAAGGTCTAAGCTGCAAGATAGAAGAATCTTTTAGCCAAAAACATGGCAGATGCAGCATATATCAACGGATTTAAGACTGGACTGGCACCACCTTGCAATGTCATCCTCTCATTGTTATCTGTAATCATTCAAATCAAATTTCTGCGTTGAGCCATTTACGAGATCTGGGACATCACAAAACATTACCCCAGCAAAATTCTAAATAACTTGAGAACCGGAACACGAACAAATTTTGCTATTCGTGGACAAATTACTACGCAACAAGANACATTTTGAAAATTGTGATTATGTTAAACGATATTACGGATGTAGGTATATGTTACGGTTAATGTGATAAATTGAAAATTATTAATAATAACCGGTTATTATGAATAATTACCGACAGTCGCGGTAAAAGTGATAAATTATTCACATTTAACAGTCATTATTTAATAATTCAACCTTAGTACTAACACATTTCATAAAAGAGAACAACATCTTGTGTACGTGCTCATGTACAGCCAAATTTTTGAACGTTTTAATATCATAAATTAATATAATTTTGCATAATGAGTTTGGAATGTTTCTTGCATAAGTAATATTACTTTTCTATGAGGCCAATAACATAATGTTTTGATTTAAAGTGAAAAATAGGTTAAGGTGCGGCGGGGTGGCCCTTGGCCGCCTATTTAGTTTTATACACACATAAATGACCTCATATTAATGAGATGGGCAGGGCCTACTCACTAAAACCTGACAGTGTCCTCCCAAAGTCTTTGGGACAGAACTGCGAGTTATTGTCCGAGGTAGACGGACCCAGACTCTACCTTCACATCCCCGGGCCTAGAAATTATGATTACACCATACAAACTGTCACCCCTTCAACGCTTATATTTTTATTAACCCTAAATTGTTCTGCATCTGTTGAATTTCATCAGCCACTTAAAGTCTACCTACTTTTGAACCTAACCCTATACCGAGTAGAACCAAAAATCACCTTCCTTTTTTCATTTAGCCACTGTTCTCTGTCTTCAGGTAAACACTTACTTCATAAATATTTACTTGACAACATGTAGAGGCACGCCTAGAATTGTCATATTCGTTGATTAANTTTCTATGGTAATGTTATGGTACTTAAGTCACATTTTTTATTATTTTTATTTTATTTGCTTCAACCATTATTAGTATTATTAAATTATCATTTTAACAGATGTAATTTAACTCCGAGGATTGGTTCATGAAATAAAGTTTAACCTTTATTTTTAACGATAGAAATGATTTTGTGCCTTTGGTGTCATTTGGTAATTTGTAAAAAAGTATTCGACCAATGTATGTTGCCAGTGATGGTATACGGATCTGAGACGTGGTCGCTTACTATAGGCTTCATAAGAAGGCTCAAGGTCACCCAAAGGGCGATGGAGCGGGCTATGCTCGGAGTTTCCCTGCGTGACAGAAATGAGGAGATCCGCAGGAGAACCAAAGTAACCGACATAGCTCGTAGAATTGCTAAAATCAAGTGGCAGTGAGACGATGGCCGCTGGGGGCAGGAAAGTTCTTGAGTGGCGACCACGGGCTGGAAGACGTCGCGTGGGCAGGCCTCCTACTAGGTGTACCGACGATCTGGTAAAGGTCGCGGGAAGGATGCGGGCAGCGCAGGACCGTTCATTGTGGAAAACCTTGGGGGAGGTCTTATTCCAGCAGTGGACGTCATTTGGCTGAAACGACGAGTTTGTTCGGGGTCCAGTGGCGGCGTAGCATGAGTTGGCACCCGGGCGATCCCCCCCTTCATGAGTCCTAAGACACCCCTTACCCCCCAGGATTTTGGGGTTACCTACCGATTCGAAGATTGAAAGACAATCGCACCCCCAAAATTTGATGTCATTGGGTTTTTGTAAGGGTTAATTTTGAAAATTGTGATTTTATGTTAAAGGATATTACAGNTCACGATCAAAAGTGTGACCTTTTACAGGAAATTTATGAGTAATTTCCTTTGGCAATTAAAACGAGGAACATAGCAAGTACAGCTTGGTTCTTGTTTTGTCCACCAAAGTTATCTGACCACAAAATTAATTTCTTTTTATGCGTAGTGTAGCCTATTTCATTATAAGTGAAAAACTTGTAAAGACAGGAAGCGATTTCGTTGAAACCCTTTGCCCAACAGTTTCATTCCAAAGACATGATCCCCTTTCCTTCGTCCTCCAAATGAAGTCCCATATTGACCAACTCTTCTCACTTCTTTATTTTTTGTATTAACATACGATAAACCCTTGTTTCTAGAATGCTTTCTTATTGTTTTTTTCCATGTATTTATATTAACACCTTTTTTTCGCGACGTAGACGCGTCATCTTGTTTTGACATTTTGAATAAACTGACTTATGCAGCTTATTTGGCACTTAAAACGTTATGGCATGCTATTTTACAAATTTTAAGCTAGATGGCGTTAGATACCCGTCAACTCATAACTGCAAGTAAACGCCCGGCACATACAACGTTTTACCGCAATAAAACGTATTTCAGTACGTGTGGCACTTAAAACGTTATGGTTTGGCACCCCTCAAATGTAACTGATAAGTGAACAAAAGATACGAAATAGCACGCAAATGAAAGAGATAGCTATAGTTTTAACGATTCTGCACTAACTAATCTATGCCCGCAGCGCACGCATCCTTATCGCTCTAACGTCAAAACAAGATCGCTTTCTCTTTCTTAACTTGAACATGGCGCATGGCGTCTTGATTGTTTGCATAAATAATTGAAAATATAAATACTAAATAATTTTGCATAATCACATGTGGTAAGAGATCCCTTGTATTTTGTTTACTTTAGAGTCATAATTGGTACACTTTCGAAACACACACGATGGCATTTTTTATTTATTTTGGTAAGAACACAGGAACTTACGGTGTGGTACACGCGATTGCGCACGACGCAGGCCACACGAAGACTAAACACAAGACGTCCCAATTGGGACGTATTTGAGTATTCACAGCGCGAGCGCTTATAACATATCTGCTTTTGTTTTTATATAATATCATTGGACTCTCTAAAGCACAACATTTATAAAAAATTTGCAACATTTAAAAACCGTGTGTGATGCTCATTGCTCATAGTGATTTTCGATACAGAGCCCCGTACATACGTTATACAAAAATTATGGAAAGAAAACACCCAGACCAATACAAACAAATATGTATGCAATTTTAGTATGATATTTTTATTTATTAATAAACAAAAAGACTGAACAAAATTGATGCGTGTACTGATTAATGTAATTAACCATCTCGCAAAGTTTCGTGAATTGCAACAACTATAATTTATTATCCAAGCTCTAATTAATCGCTACTACGAGTAACTGATCATAAAATGTTTTTCCAATCGCTCAAGTTCCCGAGGATCTACCGATAGGTCGGGTGACGTAATCTTGAAATTCTTTTAGCCGGCGCGGAACTTCCGGAAGGTCGGGTGACGCCACGCCTCTTTGAACCGTGTTTACTTTGGCAGTTATATTCTATATTTATTCGATTCTAAAATATATTCCCAAAAATTTTGAAAGTTGTTTTAATTTGTATCACTTGGATATGATTTGCATTAGAAAGTGCTGTGAGTGTGATGCTTGAACGGAAGGAAGTCAACCTAACCTAACCAACTGCGTATTTCTAAACTGCGTATTTCTATACTGTGTAGCCGCGAAAGCTCTTTGGCGCGCTGTCTTCGGCGAAGTATTGCGCGCGCAGATTTTGACAGCGCGAAATACCTACTTTAGCAGAAATACCAAGCCTTAATTAACTCATCATAATATTTTAGGGTAGCTCCCAAAGCCACCAAGACCGAAACTCCATAATTTACAAACATTATATCCTATATTGGGAGCATACGCTGACAAACTTTCAGCTTTTATAAAATGACATAGGTCTGGCGTTCACTAGCTCTTAGTCTAAACCTGTACTTACGTGAACNGTCTTCAAAATTGAAAATTTCATCGTTGCAAAGCTTGCAGCCATAGTCTATTAGGTACATACAGTGCGCGCGGCTGCCAGGCGGCGACTGGCGCTTTGCCTGCGCAGGAGCTGACGTCGACCGGCTATCCGGCTAGCGTGATTTGGAAGGCCATTCCCGCAAAAGGACGTAAAATACATGATTTTTTTAAAATATAATTTATGTTAGTTTGTTTTACTTTATAAAGAACTTAATTTTTAAATATTTAAATAGATGTTTTATTTAGATACTAAAGGGGGTAAAGTATGAGATTTCCATCTTTTTTTTTAAGATATCTATATTTTAAATTTATTGAAAGTTAAACATAATAATAATATTAAGTGTTAAAAAATACAATGGGAAACTTAGGCCCGGTTTTTTGATTCGTAGTTAAAATAACCAATGGTCAAATTTGACAGATGTCAAATGACAAGTAGTTAAATATCAGAAAAAAATGTTTTTCGAACAATGGTTAGCTTGCTTTTAGTACATTTTTTAACTATTAGTTAACATTTTGTTAATATTTAACCATTAGTAGCAAAATTTAACAATTAGTTATTTTAACTAAGAATCAAAAAACTGGGCCTTATAGTTGATAGGATATGGCGGTTGTATGGTTTCCTACTGATAACAAAAAATGAAGGCCACATATGAAAAAATACACAACAAAGTCCGTAGTTACAATGTAGTTTTTTGAAATAATAAAAATAGTGTCGATACACATCACCTTAGAATCTATTATAGAAGACTCGACTCCTCATGTTTTGGATGGCAGAATCTTCGTTTTTAGCCAAAATAAGGTGTTCCAAGGCCAGTTAGCCACTCATGAAAGTCTCCGATCAGACACAGATGAGCCCTCCAAATTAATGGTTACGGCAACATAATGAATACATAATTAGGGAGGGTGCTCGCCGCACCTTAATTTCGAATTACCTTTACACATATTATTTGTAAACGCATTAATCAACTTCGCCACGGTGATAAATGTTGGGAATTTCTGTGTGTTTATCATTGGTATATAAAGATTTTGACTAAAATATTATGATGAGTTAATTAATCAACGAATATGACAATTCTAGGCGTGCCTCTACAATGTTGTCAAGTAAATATTTATGAAGTAAGTGTTTACCTGAAGACAGTGAACAGTGGCTAAATGAAAAAGGAAGGTGATTTTTGGTTCTACTCGGTATAGGGTTAGGTTCAAACGTAGGTAGACTGCAAGTGGCTGATGAAGTTCAACAGATGCAGAACAATTTAGGGTTAATAAAAATATAAGCGTTGAAGGGGTGAAAGTTTGTATGGTGTAATCATAATTTTTAGGCCCGGGGATGTGAAGGTAGAGTTTGGGTCCGTCTAGCTCGGACAATAACTCGCAGTTCTGTCCCAAAGACTTTGGGAGGACACCGTCAGGTTTTAGTGAGTAGGCCCTGCCCATCTGGCAGGGAGAGCCTCGCATAACCTACTGGTTCCCCCGGGCCAGTGGGTATGCATTTTCTGACGAAAAAAAAGAGGATGTGAAGGTAGAGCCCTATTTGCACTTTGGGTGATCAATTAAGAGTGTTTTATAAATAATTCAAATTAAAGGATATTTTACAAAACAGCTATGGCGCTATAACACTTTATTCCAGCCTAATTATATTAAAATTATTTATCAATTTCCATCGTGAAACTAAATACGACAATAACGCGAACTAACGAGGGCCGCGGCTCACTACCACTAATTCGAAGGCGATTTACACGCGCAAGCAGTACCGTACATTTTACTTACACTATGCTTCTAGTCCCATACCAAGCAAAGCTTGTACTAAGGGTACTAAACAACAGATATAAACATACTTATATACTTTTTTTGTAAATACATTACATAATAATATATTATTCATAGTAACATCTAGACCCGTCACAGAAATTAAAATCATCAATTTCGGCCCGGCCGGAAATCGAACCCTTTCGGCATAGTTGTCCGTTCCGAACCACTACACCAAACGGCCGACATTGCCAACGAATTACGAATCATAATATTGCGATATGCGTAAAGTCGTGTTCATCATCCGTTAGGAAAATACTATCGAAATGGGTAGCAATGGTACTTAGAGCCCCACGCAGCTACTGCAGTAGACTGATGTAATTGCTGATTTTGGTGAATAAGATAGTTTCTCTTAGATCGACATATTTCAGGAAAAATCCAGAAGGAAGAAAAAGATCGTTCGTAGGGGTTACTATCATCTATAATACGTCGATTCGTAGGGGTTACTATCATTTGATGTCACCTACGGAATCCAAAAAATAAAGCTTGCATGTTTCTTTACAATGAAATGTCTCAAAAAATTAAAATCAGCTAAGGTTTAAAGGTCACCAACCTCATGGCCCACACACAAAAGAGGAATTCCGAAATCCAGAGCCGTGTGTATTTTAATTTATTGCGACATTTATATTAGAAGCTACAGTGTTTGTGTTAATCCGGTTGAATGATTCGGTTAAGAGAATTTTTTCATTGATTGAAACGCTGTAAAAATACTTATTTTTGACTTTATGGATAACTAGTTTATGTATCGCCAAGCCAAGCAGCTACATAACATAACATACAAGACAATACCTAGTAAAATACATTACTGTGTCCAAACTTTCTGAGGTAACGTCTGTCCCTTTGCAGGTTTGCAGTAGGGAAGGGAGTGACTTATAGTACAGAGTGGCATTCGAAGAAACGTATGCCGGAATGTTTAGATTTACTTGGGAATCATACGTTAATATTGCCAATATTCCTAGGAACTACACATGTGCACGCATTCTTAGGAATTATTTAAAACGAAAGTTCTAATACTGCGTTTACAAAAANACAAAAAAGTGCTTTTTTTAAGCCTATGTATTTACATAAATAAATGAGTTTTATGCACATTTACACTACGCGGAAATTAGCCGAGTCAAGTCAAAAAAACAGTGGGGTGGGGATGAAAAATGAATGAATTTCATCCCAACTCCTCTGTTTTTTTACTCGACTCGGCAAGTTTCCGCATAGTGTAAATCCGCCATAAGGCTGGGTTGCACCATCTTACTTTAACTTTAACAAACGGGTAGTTCTACAAATCGTGATTTTGGCAAAATACATTAAAAATCTCACTTCCCTGTGTATCATTTTCCTGGGTTTTCGAAGAAAAGCGTAGAGAAAATAAGAGGATGATAGTAGAAGATACGAATAGCAGGGAAAGGCAAAGAGGTCGGGTGACGAAAAAAGAAGCAACCTAAATGAGTTCCATGTTCAATTAATGGTGGACCTTTATGATTCACATAAAAGTATTTTCTTGTTATTTTTCGAATAAAGGCTATAAAACTCAAATACATCTTTCATTTCAATTTTCACTGTTTCAATCATTATACTGATTACTAACAAAAAAATGGAGATTTTAATGATCCTAGATAATTCCACCGAGAATATAACTACACAAACGTCAAAAATCTGTCAAACTATACAAAAAGCACTGGTTAACGTTATTGTTACGGTTAAAGTTAGATAGTACAATTCAGCCTTATTTTATCTAGTTTAACTGTATTTTAGTGATATAGCTAGAACTTAGTTAGATCCCTAAGGTCTTTCCACCATAAACGCTTAGTAACCCAGTGCACAACACGTTTGCACTTTTTACCCACACAGGTCTTGCTTTTTGTATACGTTTCCTTAGAATCATGGTGCCAAACATAGTGCCTCCGACGAGAATTGGTCTGCGGCAAATAAAATATTTTTGCGGTGTTCAAATCAACAACATGAGTGACTCAGTATCTATACCCTATACTAATTAATATTATAAATGCGAAAGTAACTCTGTCTGTCTGGTTGTCTTGCTTTCACGCCTAAACCAATGAACCGATTTTGATGAAATTTGGTATAAGGATAGAGTTTGAGTCCCGGGAAAGGACATAGGATAGTTTTTATCCCAGTTTTTTAAACAGGGACGCGCGCGATAATTTTTTTCTGTGACAGACAAAACACGTGGAAAATAACGTCGGAAAGCTAGTTTTCTTATTATTTACAATAATGATTGCAACGAAACGTTCATCGAAACGTAACATACCCATGTTTCTATATTCATGTAGACGTACAAAAACGAACGATTTTTTAACTTTTATCAGTCTCTTAAGCGATGTGCTTACTTTGATACAATAGAAACAGTACCAATAAGTAAGCACGCGGAATCCCGAAAATTTAAAATTGTATGAATCGAAGCCGTAGTCGTAGTGTGTTTCAATCAAGTGATAACTTATGGCTCGGAAACGTGGCCTCTCACTATAAGCCTTATACAGGAGATCAAAGTTGCACAGCGTGCTATGGAGAGGGCTTTCTTTGCTAGATCGAATTAGAAATGAGGAGATCCGTAAACGAACTAAAGTCGCTATCATAGCCCGACGGATTAGCATGCTGTAGTGGCAATGGGCAGCGCACATAGTACTCAGAACTGACGGCCGATGGGGCAGCAAGGTTTTGGAATAGAGGCCGCGTACCGGAAAACGCAGGTAAACACCGTAAGGGTAGCAGGGAAGCGCCGGCAGGTGATGACGATGAAGCCGTAGTCAACGGCACATCATGCTAAAAACTGTAATACAGTTGTAATATATGCGAGTTTGCAACAAAATTATACATTTTGTCTCGACTGTACACTACAGTCAACATAAATTAATGTCGTCGTCGTCGTTTCAGCCAAATGACGTCCACTGCTGGACAAAGGCCTCCCCCAAGGAATTAAGTAATTTTAATTAATTAATTAATGTATATGCGATCAATTAGCCGCTCTAATTCAGGCTTAAACAACGCACAATTAATATTTTCCTTGCAACTCACTCCGCTATTGTAATGCGTTTTTCTAATGCAAATGCAGCGCTGTAGTAAGATCAGTGCTTTAATTCCACACCATTTGCGTGATCATGGCACGTATTAGCTATCACTAATTAATAAACCGTATAAAGCCGTGTTGAATACGTTTCGTTAATCGAGTATTTTCGGGCAAGTGGGTGATTAACCTGCTGTACCCTAGTCCGGTGGTGGGGCTGCCACCTCAGAGGTTCTGGACTAGCTGGGATTTTTTCGGGTATCCTCCCCAGTGATGAGATTCTGTTTTCAGGTGCAGAATACTCGCCTTTCGCCCTGCATCCTCAGCTCAGCTGCAAGTCTAGGTAGAAGGCACGCAGAGCGTGGCTGCAGCAGGTCCCAGGGTGGACGACGAGGACGTGGATGACGCGGACTGGCCGGGGTTCTGCTGCATCCGTGTTCCACTACTTAACACAGCAGAGTGCTTCTTAGCATTTTGTAGGCAATGCTGACCTCACTACGTCAGCAATTACCACCAATACCATGCCCCGGCTTCCCCCCCAAGTAAGTCAAGTAAGTCATAAAGCCGTGTGGTGACGGCAGAGTAGAATACATTTGTCACCAACCCCTACTTTTCCCGCGGTCGTTATAAAAGGCGACTTAGGGACTACACATCAAACAGAGAACGAGCAGCAGCGCTTTCTGACAAACATCAATCTTTGAAACTGCGATCTCCAACCCGCCTGCCAAGCGTGGGGATTATGGCAAAACCCTCCACTATAGTGTAGGAGGCTCATAGGCCAGGAGTGGACTGTAAAAGGCTGTTGATGATGATGATGAATAAATACACACGATCACATTAAGCTTAACACTGTGGGGGTCTTATGTAAGTAGTTGTGATAGAACTACATACTTTGCAAAATGTATATAGTTCTATCACAACAAATGTATATAGTCTGAATTGCTTTCATTTTGAAGTCAATATAATAATTGCAAATTTAATAATATAGAAAGAAAGAAAGAAAGAAAAAATATTTAAATATTTATACACGACTCTATGAATAATAACGACATAATCTATTACTTATAATTAAATCTGTAGAGAGGTAAATTCTGTACGTGAAATATATTTTCAAAATAGCTATCAGGGGGTGATAAGTGATCGATACTGATGCCGAAAATGCAATCAGTAAAATGTTTGCCTTTCTGTCCAACTGTATGTTCCTTATAGAAACAAAAACTAGTCGAGGGAGTTTAACGAAACTTGGTACAATTATTCTTCGTACTCTTGTGCAGGTTATAGTAGGTATACTTAGGAATTCCCACGGGATCGGGAATTAGCGGGAAAATCCTTCTGTATGAAAAATCTAAACCGCTTAAGTTAGACGCTTGAAAGGCAAGTAAACTAAACGTTTAGTTATAATAGGATATTGCAAAATTCCCACTAGAACGGGAGTTATCGGGAAAAAACATTTGTATGAAAAAATCTAAACAGCGAAGATAGATGAAGGGGGTAAAACGGGATCCACGCGTACAAAGTCGCGAGCAGCCGCTAGTATTAAAAAAAATCTAGTATGAAAAATTTGTGTGATAAGCAAACACTCTTTTAAGCAGTTATGAATGGAAACCACCTGCTACATACACATATAAACATCAAAACGCATGTGACATAAATCAAATACAATGTAGGTACGAGGTCGCTGAGCCCGATAAATTTAAAAGACAGATGTTAAAATTCGATATCGGTCACTGGGCCAATGCCCGCCGATCTTACTGCACGGAGGCCGCCGCGGCAAAAAAACGTATAAGACAATCGCTGCAACAATGTTGCCAACCGGTCCCGCGGGCCGTACTCAGGGCGGAACGGCGCGTTAATTTAATCGAACGTGAGCAATTAAAATATTGAAATTAAATGTCAGTTAGCTAAAAATAGATGAAAAATGGCGTTTGATGGTTTGCAGTACGGGACGGGCGGTGCCGAAGTCCTTTGCTGTAAGGTGACAATGACCATGTAATGAGGGTTAGGTGTAAAGTCTAATAGTTCAGGAATTATTTATTTTTTATGTGACTGGAGGCAAACGAGCAGACGGATCACCTGATGGTAAGCAATTGCCGTCTATAGAATATGAACAAAGCAAAGTATAGAGATCAAGACACCTCACCATTATTCTTAACCAATGTTTTTTTCAAATAAATCATACAATTACTCTACGGAATAATTTTAAACTTAGGTACATACATTAACGATTTTTCTACCATTAATCCAAATGTTACAAGCATTGTTTGTATAATAGACGACACTGAAGATTCGGGTTAATTCAACGTGGCTAATAATTACTCAAGGAGAAATATGCGAAAGATATGAAAAGGGTCAACGTGTTAGCTCGTTAATTTCTACTTCTTTCATGTCCTGATTCTGACAATCTAGCTGTACTTTTTCAATATTGAATATAAAATAAAATAAAATTTCATTTAACGCAGAGCTCTATTCTGTACCCCCAGTGAAAACGGAGTTAAGTCAAAAATGGTGATTTTTGGGAAATCGCATTTGAAGTTAAAAAAAATCCTGCTTCGTCGCTATTAGAGATAACTTGGTGAAATATTTTTTAAGTGAAAGGTAATGTTAGATATAATTAGGCAGTNTATTGTCGTTTATCTAATTAGGCATTTAAACACAAATACTAAAAGCAACAATAGGGATGTTTCCTGGGTCAAAAAGCAAGAGTTTTAATTAGTCCGTCAGTTAACTTGTCAAAAAATACTCTACACGTATTTACTTTTTCAAAATAATGAAAATTTAAAGAGATAAAGCGCGCCAAAGTTCATAAGAAAAGGCCCGTGACGTCAATGCTTGCATAAAAGTGCCGCACGTTGTGACGTCGTGCGGAACTTCAACGCACCATAACTATGTAATTATTTGTTAGATTAGATTGACAAATAAAAATATGTGTCCAATATTTTTTCATATTAAACATGACGGACTAAAAAAATGTTATTAAGAAACTAGCCTATTACTTGTATGAATTATTCAATTAATTATTAAATAATCAATCCAGTAAATAAGTAATGTCGCCGTAATAATAATTTTAGAGTAAATAACAAATTAAAAACGTTTAGTTACTAAAAATTACTTGTGTAGTTATAAAAAATTGAGCGGTTAAATAAATTATGCCAAATAATTTTATCAATAATATCTAACTAGCGTCGCACGGTGGAGTAGCATCCAAGTTGCAGCAAAAAGAGGCCAGCGTTGTAGCTGCGGTCTAGTATCCTCAGTAAGTTATGCCTTGTATTATTTTAAAAATAGGAATATAATTATTTATAGACTATTTATCTATCAGCCTGATTGCGCGATGAATTTGTGACGCTACAACAAATAGGATGTGTACAGACATGTTCAAAAGATCTTAACGTAACTGGTTGAAAGTTGCGCCAAATCCGGCCCTGACATGAATACTACAGCAATTACACCTACATTATACTTGCTATAAATACCGTTTCCTTAAAAAAACTTTTAACTTATTTAACAAGCCTAGTACCTGGAACCTGTTTTGCAGTTGTCAAAGGCTGCCCATTTGACTCTTTAGTACAAACGCAGTTTTCTTCGGTACGATGACATAACATAGTGGATCCCGTTTTACCCCCTTTATCTATCTTACGCGGCTTAGGTTTTTTCATACAAATGTTTTTCCCGCTAACTTCCGTTCCCGTGGGAATTTTGCAATATCCTGTTGTAACTAAGCTTTAAGTTTATAAGGTAAATCATGCCAAATTTCAAGCGTCTAACGAGATTTCGATTTTTCATACAAAAAAAAATTCCCGCGAATTCCTGTACCTAAAGTTTAGCCGTTTAGGCTGTGCGTTGATATGTCAGTCAGGCAGTCGGTATCTCCTTTTGTATATTTAAGAAGATAATGTTTTGAAAATGTAATTTTAGTTTTAGTATTTGAAACATCTAGATTAAAGAACTGTTATTACACAAGTGGCGCCCTCTTGCAAATGTCATAATGGTACAACAACTTCACCGCCAGAATGCGCGGACCCAATAGAAGAGTTATCAGAAAGCTTACTTCGAATCTCATTCCTTTTTATCAATATTATTTAAAAAAGCGCCTAAATCCAGCCCTGTCCCGTTTGACCTTTTTTGGCTGCGCAAAAATATACCTGATGGTGCGGGCGGGCGCACACGCAACAACACGGTACGCCGCTCTGTCACTTCAAATTGGGATATTATTATTAATGCACATCAAATAACTTATCGCACATCAATTTAAATAACTTTTACATCAATTTTTGTTTAATTGCTAATAAACAAATCGTTTAGCAAAACTAGTACTAGAAATAATTCTAAAATACACATTAAAAGCGTACTCTATTTTATTCTCAAATGCGCAACATAAAAGTTGTTTTATGTGCAAAAATATTATATTCTCATCAAATATACAAACACAGCAAAACCCGAACGCACATCAGTAATACTCATACTATTCTTGCAACATTAATTTTAATAGTTTCTCAACAACAATGTCCCAAAATTTCTGAGAACTTGTTCGGCATAATCTATACTTTATAATAAATCTGTAGAGAAGTCAATTCTGTACATGAAATATATGTATTTTCAAAATAGCTATCAGTGATCGATACTGATGCCAAAAATGCAATCAGTAAAATTTTTGTTGTCCGTCTGTCTGTCCTTCTGTCCGTCTGTATCATCCTTATAAAAAAAATCTACTTGACGGATTTTAACGAAACTTGGTACAATTATTCTTCATAATCCTGGGCAGGTTATAGTATACTTAGGAATTCCCACGAGAACAGGAATAAGCGGGAAAATCCTTTTGTATGAAAAATCTAAACCGCTTAAGTTAGACGCTTGAAAGGCATGTAAATACCTTAGTAAACTTAAAGCTTAGTTACAACAAGGAATTCCCGAAAATCCCACGGGAACATGACGTGACGTCCTTGTACACTTATGCACTGTCTGGCACGATCGATGCCATGCCTCCGGACCGCACTGAGCACTTCGGGTTCACTCAACATAACATCAAAAAATCTAGAAAACTAGCATTGCAAAAATATGGTTGTATTGTCTAAAACGAATTGTTTTATTCCTGTTTATTATCGTATTGTGTCTGTGTTATTATTCCTGTTAATTATCGTATTGTGTCTGTGTTATTTTATTATTTGTACTAGCTGTGCCCGCGACTTCGTCCGCGTGGACTAATGACTTTGGGTAGGCACTTTTAATAATTTAGTCTAATTATTTTACAAAGGTCATCGGTCCACCTTGTGGGTGGACGTCCCACGCTGCGTTTTCCGGTACGTGGCCTCCATTCCAGAACCTTGCTGCCCCATCGGCCGTCAGTTCTGCGTACTATGTGCCCAGCCCACTGCCACTTCAGCTTGCTGATCCGTCGGGCTATGTCAGCGACTTTAGTTCGTTTACGGATCTCCTCATTTCTGATTCGATCTCGTAAAGAAACACCGAGGTGGACCGATGACCTGATAAAGGTAGCGGGAAGGCGCTGGATGCAGGCCGCTACCAACCGTGCGATGTGGAAGTCATTGGGGGAGGCCTATGTTCAGCAGTGGACGTCCTGTGGCTGAAATGATGATGATGATGATGATTTTACAAAGGCCTATGTTCAGCAGTGGACGTCCTATGGCTGAAATGATGATGATGATGATGATGATTTTACAAATAGCTTTTGCCCGCGACTTCGTCCGTGTAGAAGTCGAAAAAGTTCTCATAGGATTTTTAAATGGTTTTTAACGTAATTATCTAAATGTTTGAATACTATTTGATCGTTTAAACACAGTGAATGATTCAATTACATAAATTTTTAATGATACTTTTCACGGCTTCGCTCTCATGAATGTTAACGACCGTCAAAAGCACGTCGATAGATGGCGTTCTTAAGGATATTTCTCACCTCTTAACTATTTATTGAAATTTAGTTTGTCACATATCGTCATAAATTGTAGCCTATATATTAGCCTGGGTTATAAATAATAATACTGTAAAGTTTCAACAAAATCCGTTTATTAGTTTTTGCGTGAAAGAGGAACAAACATCCAGACATCCAGACAAAAAGGTTACAGTGAGCCAACCATAAAAGATAGACATATGCTGTCGCGGACTTTTTTGTAGAACTTTTAAAGGGGAAAATCCTATCATACATAATTTATGCGAAACTTTAACCGTTTACGCAGCGTCAGCTCTCAAAAGGAAAAAAATCACTGATTTGAAACATTCTTCATTGGTGCTCCGCTCCTAGTGGTCTTAGCGTGATGATATATAGCCTAAAGCCTTCAGGGATTAACGGACTATCCAACACAGAAAGAATTTTTCAAATTGGTCCAGTAGTTCCTGAGATTAGCGCGTTCAACCAAATAAACAAACTGTGATTAATAAATTGCGCCACTACAAACCGTACCAACAGATGGCGCTGTTACGATCTTACTATGGCAAACTCCACCGCGCATACAATCCTGCATCGCGGTGACGAAGTTTTTTACCCTGCCCAGTATATATAGACAAACCAAGATAGCGAAATTAGATGCACTAACACCATAGCTTCCTTTATGGTGATTGAGCGTCATGTTCCACAACTTCAGCTTTATAATATTAGTATGTAAGTATGTATAGATTACTTTAAATATTCGTGTCCATGTACCCCGCGACTAATAGTTCTGTTGTAATTTTAAATATAAACTAACATAATTATTTTCTTTTTATATTATTTTCTTTTTACACCAGGCTCGCCAGTAGGGATGCGCAGTAGCTGATAGGGCTTCCTGCTGAAAATCAGTGTTGAGACACCCTATTAAAGTGTCCCAACTAAAACTGAGCAGGCGCCCTATTAACATACATTCGACTCTTTCTTTTAAATGTTTTGTATTGTATTTGTAGGTATAATGTATGTTAATAAAGTTATTTTATTATTTGTATCTCTCCTGTGGATAAGCACGGGGCGCGGAGGCCGGTCCTTTTGGAAGGCGTTCATGGGGATACAGATCCAACACGAAGAGGCCCCTTCAAGATACGATAATGTGTGTACACCTAGATTATTATTTTATTATTGGATATAGTTTTAATTATCGTTCGTCTTTTGGAGGTGACTTTATATACAGTGTGAGTCACGTTAAAGTGTACATATGAAAATAGATGAAACTAGACCTATTTTTATCGACAAAAAAGAGGTAAAAAATTATTGAGTTTTTTTTTTATTTTTATAGATTTTTTTTTCTTCCGATTACTTATTGCAACGAAAACGTAATAACTTTTAAACTAAGAGGTATATCCTGATAAAATAGAAACAGTAATAATGCTGAATAACAGATAATACCAAAAAAATACATAAAATACCCAGAAAATGCAAATAAATAATAAAAAATTATACTTTTTGAAAAAAAAAAAACTACTTTTAAATTCATGTTTTTTTTTTGTTATTTGATAAATTTCTCCAAATAATGCCCCCATAACAGGTGGTTTTAATTACTTTGTGTTATTCTTTATCGTATTACCTTTGTAAAACCAAAAATCGCATGTCTCTATCCCTATCACAACGTTTGCAATGATCTTTTGAACAAAGGCCTACCACCACATTATTTTCCGCTACAGGTAGAGACAATTTTAATTTTAACTAAAGAGCTTATTTTACTTTGAAATCTTTTGTTTTTATTTTAAATCTAACTTGTCTTTATCAAAATTACAAATCTAGAGCCACTTTCAGTTTTGTTGTTAACGAAGCGTTGAATGGCGCGCCCGGAGAGGCTTAGTTCAAACGATCATAGCAAATGTTGTGATAGGGATAGAGACATGCGATTTTTGGTGTGACAAAGGTAATACGATACAGAATAATACAAAGTAATTTGTTGGCCTTTTTTGTGTATTTAAGTATTTTTTTTAGTATCACCTGTTATTTAGCATTATTACTGTTTTTATTTTATCAGGATATACTGCTTGGTTTTAAAGTTATTACGTTTTCTTTACAATAAGTAATTGGAAGAAAAAAAAATCTAAAAAAAAATAAAAATCTCAACAAATTTTTGACCTCTTTTTTGTCGATAAAAATAGGTCTAGTTTCATCTATTTTCAACCGACTTCAAAAAAGGAGGAGGTTCTCAATTCGACCCGTATGTTTTTTTTTTCTATGTTTGTTACGCGATAACTCCGCCAATTATGAACCGATTTGAACAAATCTTTTTTCGGCGTATAGGTAATACCTCAAGGGTGTTCCCATTTAAATTTAATAATAGAAAAAACAACCCCCAAGAGTGGAAAATTGGGGATGAACTTTTTATACGCAATATCTCCGCCGATTATAAATCAATTTGAACGATTATTTTTTTGTTGAATAGGTATTATCAAAAGGGTGGTTTCATGCGAATTTGAAGAAAATATTTCACCACCAAGGGTGGAAAATTGGGGATGAACTTTTTTATACGCAATATTTTTAGTTTTTTTTTGTGTTCACGCATTTGAAGTCGGTTTTATTTTTTTAAAAAGTTAATTATTATCATATGTATACTTTGACGTGACTCACACTGTATAACCATACCGATGTAGTATGTTCAAACTGGTGTCAACCCTAATAAACAAGTCTCCGCCCGCGTAATTGACTGAGACGTATTGCTCTATTGTTGCATTCAGAACTTAGTTTATTTGCTCTGCTTAATTTTAGTCATAACATATTAACATACTCTTGATTCGAGCCGATAGCACGACAAAATTAATTTCGTATTGTATACGAGTGTTGAAGTGACGAGTTACAAATGTACTAGGGAGTCACTTGGATGGTCTACAGGCCTTTCGTTAAGATTATACTGATGATATACTCTGGTAACATTAAATTGACTTTAGACCTTAAGAAACTAGAAGAAGAAAAACAAGTTCGACGACGAATCTTTAAAAACTACTCCGACCTAATAATATAATCCATCTTGTATAAGAACTTGGGTTATAAGCACAACTTCAATACACTGTGCAGTTTCAATAGGACTGTTAATTTATCCGCCGATCCAGGGGCTTGACCTTGTGTAACTAAAACTAAAGTGGGCAAAAATACACAAAATGATTTTTGAATCCGAACCTTTCGAATGTAGAGTCCAACTCTTTAACTATTGGACCACACCCCCTACAACCTACAAAGTACAAAACCTAAGAATATTAAGAATCAGCTGTTCTTTTGCAACGACTCAAATGCCTCCTAAACACTCGGAGGGTGTCCAGTGTCTTGGCCATATGTCGAGGCAAAGGGCAGCTGTATGTGCCCTCCCATATAAAACCTATAAAACACATCATCTACATTGTACCGCAGAGTCACGTGTCTAGTCATAGGCTAAACAGACACGTCAGGATGTTTGCATTTTAAAAGTGGGTTCCCATTGGATACTTCCAATTCATCATCTTAGAGGTACAAATAAAGATACTGCACGCACTGACAACGCGGGTAGGTTTGTTGACGACAAGAAGAAAAATAAAGATTTAAATTCAGCTGCTATCTTAAAGAAACTAGAAAATAAAGAAAAAAAAACCTCAACATGTCAGCGGATGAGATGTTTCTAATACATTGTTTTCAGTTAAGGGGCTCCACTACCACGTCTTTATATTGTCAGTAGATAAAGTAATATTTTTAATAAGAACACCGTGAGTGAGTTCGATCAAAAACAAAAAAAAAGGTTTTTGTGTGTGCCGAATATGCTCCTGCTCTTGATGGATTGCGGCAGTCGAGATCGTTTCAAGATATTGATTTCTTAATACAAACCCGTTGTATGAAAGTATGAAAGAAAAGAAGTTGTCACTGATATGCCAGGCGATTGTCAATATATTGGAACCTTACGAAGCGTACATACAAAGTAGAAATGTTAATGTGATATTTTAAACTTAACTCTTTATTCTGTTACGTAAAGACGTCAATAAAGTTTACCAATTTTTAAGTACTTTTTAAGTATAAAAACTGACTTTGATGTCAGCATCAACATCGGTGGGTGGGTTCAGGGTATAATTTTGCTGTAATTATGGATAATTACAGGTCATTAAGATGCTTTATGGTGAGTATAACGAATTGGTGACACTTTGTCGAATTCGCCCACGATTTAAAAGTCGCATACTTTGTTGGTTAACGCCCGTCAGCGATGGTCGCGGCGCGTGTCGTCGAATGACAAATTGCCTTTAAATATGATCTTTATGAAGCAATGGTGGTGGTTGATGCTTGTTAAAAAGAAGCTGTGGGATATTATTGATGTTTGTCTGCGTGATTGGGGTCATTAAATGAAACGGTATGAAAGAGACGACGTAATACCAATGGAAATCAACTACACGCTCTAAAGTTTTATCCTTGAGTTACTAATACCACAGAATAATAATAAGTACTACGTACAGAAGTTTTACATCGCGAAGGTATTTAAAAAAAATATGCTGAATATTATTAACAAAATGGTAATTTAGTCTATCTCAAGAGTCAAGCAATATTTTGTTGACAAACGTCAGTGATCGGCACTGCGACGAAGCTAAAATATTTTCTCTTTTTTTCTCTTAAAACCCTGTAACTTTGTCAAAGCTGTTTACGTGACATTGGCGAAATCATGGTTCTCAAAACCAAGCCGTCGCCAAAATAAAAGAAGAAGAAGAAGCTATAGCACGGTAATACTATCTATATTATTACCGTGGCTATAGGGCTGACTTCGGTAAAATGATGTCACGTGAAGTGCCAAACTGCGGAAAATGGCGGAGGAAATACATGATTTAGCATGAATTATCATGAATAATATTAACTACTTATTTACCTCTCAGTGTCTTGAGGCAACTTAAAAAGTACATTCTGTGTTTTTATTATTATTTAGGCAGTTAAATACTGCACAGTATTTAGTACACCATTTTCTTTATTTTCTTCTATGTGAGTCAATGTTCGCTCGTATGTGAGGCCTTGTCAAATAGCATCCTGTAGGTGGGCCATCGTGCCTTTTTTTTTCGATGTAAACTCGCGGAGATGAACAGGCCTGCTAATACCATCTTATAGGAGTATGTCTATTCAAAGAGACATTTAAAGTTGTGATTATCGGAAATCTACAGTTGAGTGCTAAACACTCCTATCATTATGACAAAGAAAAACAACGACAGAATATTATAGGTACCATCCAATAAATCGATTTTTGGTCCCCATGGATTTTCTCCGACTTTTTTAACGCGAATGTCGGCATTAAAGGTTCGCTCTACAGATCCGATAAAATTCAATATTCGCTCGTAAAATGAAATATTACATTTATTTACGATTCTCATTGTGCTTGCAGACATTAAGAACGAAGTTTTTAATGTCCATTTTTACGAGGCGATCGCAGGAGACGCTTCTGATCAACTAGTTGGTGTCGGACTGTAAAAATATTATAATAAATAACCATGTAATACATACGAGGAAAAATCTTGACCCGAAACTGAATAAGTATGACTGCACGCCGGGTTAAGTTCCAAGGAAAATATCTTTTCAGTACATACGAGTTAATGAGTCACTTTGTTAATGTAAGTATGTGACTTCAGGACCAAGCGACCGAAGAACCAATGAAGGAAATATAGTTTTTTATATACAGTGTAAGTCACGTTAAAGTGTACATATGAAAATAAATGAAACTAGACCTATTTTTATCGACAAAAAAGAGGCAATTTTTTTTTTAATATTTTTATGGAATTTTTTTTCTTCCAATTACTTATTGTAAAGAAAACGTAATAAATTTTAAACTAAGCGGTATATCCTGATAAAATAAAAACAGTAATAATGCTAAATAACAGGCGATACTAAAAAAATTCATAAAATACACAAAAAAGGCCAACAAATACTAAAAAAATGATACTTTTTGAAAAAAAGACTGCTTTTAAATTCATGTTTTTTTGGTTATTTGATAAATTTCTCCAAAAAATGCCCCTATAACAGGTGGTTTTTATTGTTTGTATTATTTTCTGTCGTATAATCTTTGTAAAACCAAAAATCACATGTCTCTATCCCTATCACAACATTAAAAATATTGCAAAATACTTATTGTAAAGAAAACGTAATAAATTTTAAACTAAGCGGTATATCCTGATAAAATAAAAACAGTAATAATGCTCAATAACAGGCGATACTAAAAAAATTCATAAAATACACAAAAAAGGCCAACAAATACTAAAAAAATGATAGGTACTTTTTGAAAAAAAGACTGCTTTTAAATTCATGTTTTTTTGGTTATTTGATAAATTTCTCCAAAAAATGCCCCTATAACAGGTGGTTTTTATTGTTTGTATTATTTTCTGTCGTATAATCTTTGTAAAACCAAAAATCGCATGTCTCTATCCCTATCACAACATTTGCTATGATCGTTTGAACTAAGCCTCTCCGGGCGCGTCATTCAATGCTTCGTTAACAATCGATCATAGCAAATGTTGTGATTGTGGAAGAAAAAAAATTTATAAATAAAAAAAAATTGGAAAAAAAAATTTACCTCTTTTTAGTCGATAAAAATAGGTAGGGTCTAGTTTCATCTATTTTCATATGTACACTTTAACGTGACTCACACTGTGTTTATTTTAACGCTTGTCACGCAATCAAACTGGTGAAGTTCAATTTAGTCCAATGGGGCATTATGTTTCAGTTTTCAAAAATATTTCAGTTTGCAGTCGTACTCGTAGCAGGTGTGAAATGGTAACAGACAGAGTTACTTTCATATCATAATGTTAGTAGGTATAATAGAACTGGAATTCGTGCAGACCCCCTAAACTTGATCTCTATCAAGGCGAGCGAATGCTATACATAAAGGAATGTTTTCTTTGAGTAAAATTTTCTATCTACAGTATTAAGGGTATTTTCCCTCCAGGTGGCATTACAAAATTCCACCCTGTATACACAACTAGGACGTTGTCATCAAAGTAGGGAACATTCCTTTCGTACCCACTCCATTCCAAAAACACTCTCATGAAACAGTGTTGGGTTAATGTTGGCAAACGACGATACGCGATGATACCACCTTCTAAAATGGCAAATAGTTACAAGCTCCAGCAGGCTTTAGGCTATACAGGTTCATTTTGTAATCTGCGTCCAAATTTTTAGGAGCAACTATAGAATCGGTAAACGATTTAAGTTAAAAAAAAAAATATTTATTATTTAATTATTTTTATCCGCAGCGTGCGGTTTCAAAATTGGCACACGTGGATAATTTGCTTCGTTCATAGAAAAATACGTACACACAGTTAACTGCAAAGATTAACTAGACATAATGGTGCCCGAAAATAAGCTTTAACCTTTAAAAATTAAGATATGGGGAATTAGATTTTCAATTTTTTTTCCCGAAAAATACCACTATTAAAAATAATTAAGATAAAGTTTTAGTGTTAAATTGTTCTATAGAGCTTATTTAAAAAATGGATACTAATTGCAAAGTCACCCTGTATACAAGCAAGATAAGGTCGCCTTAATTTGTTGGTTTTATTTTAGGAAACACACTTTTTCAGTGCCATCTGGATGGAGAAAATTAGTCATCAGAGAAAAGCACAGTTCAGTTTCGTCCAATACGTTTAAATAGCGCTGTAGCCTGGCACGCTAAAGCCTTCCCGATTGAACCGAAACGATCGTCAATTCCAGAAAAAGTTTTGACACCAAAAACTATGAATTACGCTAGTTAAAGATAAAACAAGCTCAATTGTTTCACAATGTTCTCCTTAATTACAATAACATATCATATTATGTGTAACGGCCTTCTCTACTAACATTAGACGATGTTTCAAATAACTGACAGGCTCTGTTTAATAATAACCGCAACGAGTTTAAATTATATGAACCGCGTAAAGCGGGTAATTATAAACATTCTCGCGAATGTCTCTAAATGTTTATAACATTGTGGGATTTATGACTTACTAGACTCGCAAGATTTATGTTTTCACTATCTATCTGTCTGTAATGATGACATTTCTCTGTATCCATTTCTAAGACAGTATAACTAGGTACCTATGTGGCGATTAGGCTTCAGCTAGAGTCTCTAGATGTAACGTTGGTTTAGATTCAATTGAGTGAGTTCATCGCTTATGTCCCAAATAGGATTCATCAAATCAAAATCCATTATTTTTGAGACATCTTAAAATCGAAACGTTACTTTTTTTCACTTTTGTCATATAGTCACGTTGTTAAAACGTTGAAAAACTTCAAAACTTCCAGATGCTGTGGTGTTGTGGAACTCAATAAAAATTGCATCAAAATAAAACTTTAGGCTTACAAAAACTAGTTAATGCTAATAAATAAGACTAAGGTGTTGTATATGGGCTACCGATTATACGCATCCGAGACTACACAATGACACAAAAAACTCATACAATTCATTTATTCTCAATATGGCGGCTTTTAAAGAGGTTCTTTACACCCAATTATCCTATTTTGTTCCTTGGTGGCTAAATGTAAATTTTCCATAACCGTAAATCAATGAAATTGGGACCTATTTTGTGACACCTATTTACATAACCGCAATAAATAATGAGCGGGACACGGAGGACACAAAAACACATTCAAGTTTATAAGTATTGCCATACTGCGCACTATAAATAAGATCACAAGACAGATAGACCGTCTGGTCTAGCCAGTTTGTATGGAGTGTTAAAACTAAAAAGACCTTCATAATCTTAAAAGTAAGTCCCAACTAACTGAGTATCAAAATCAGAACTACGAAAGTGTCATACTTGAAAATATTTCTCTTTTACGTCAACTATATTTTTACACCAACTGAGTGAATCATGTGGCCAAAAATATTTTGTTACAATCGAATTTCCAAAATTTATAGGCATCTACTTAACCTTGCTCAAGTCCATAATTACCCGTCAGAAGTCTAAAAAGACTAATTAGAATAACTCAGTTCTCCCTACGAGGTCGTAAAGGCTACATTCTGAGAAAGGAGCGCGCCCAGATTAAAATTGTCATTTATGAGCCAAAGTTTTATGAGGCGAAATGACCTAAATTACAATTCAGCAGACATTTTATGACGAGTTTTATGCAAGTAAATACTGGGTCTGGCCTGCCTGATAGGACTGAATGTCCTTTAGGACAAAAGTTAAGGAAAATAAATCACGAAGAATTTATAAGTACGAATAGCCGTTTAGCTTTGTACAGATTTTGACACCTATTCTTATGATCATTCATCACTAACAAACAACTAAAATTGTGCTTCATCTAGAGACCTATTCGACTTCGATACCAAAAAGAGGTATCTTACAAAGACATCATTTGTCTACTTATAAGTTACCTTTATGTCAATAAGGAAGCACATTAACAATGAATTCCATTTGCCTAAGAAATACTGTATCGTAAACTGAAGTCTATTACGAGGAGACGGTAGATAAATTATTATCTCTATTATTATAGAAAATACTCAGGATTAGTGGGTTTCACGGGTATAAAAATACAGAAATATACTTATAACAGTATAGATTTAATGGCTCTCAATTTGTATAGGTACAGACGAAACGATTATTTAATCTAGAATCGTCATAACGAGCCTGAAATTTACAATGCTGCGACATTTATGCCTTCGTGCCTACGTCCCTTTTACAACTTCAGCCATTACTCGATGTTACAGTCTAAATTTAACCGTTGGTATTATAACACAATTATTGTAAGGCTGGGGTCACATTGTGTTGTAGCGACACAGGACGCGACGCATGTGTCAACTGAAGGATGTAGAATAATGTGTAAAGTACAGAGATAAAGCTTAATACAATGGAGCTGTGACAGGTACACTACTAAACGCTCAGCGGGGATTTAGTGCGTGGGCACCGGTACCGGTACCTTAGACAATTATGTGACAGTTTGAATTCTAAAATCGCTTCGCTCCGTCACCCTGACGTTTCCTATCGTCTGGCCATAGCCTAAAAGCGTTAATATGACTTTGACATCACACTAATAACGTGCTACGTGAGGGATTCGAACTAACAATCTCTACTGTCTTCCTAAATCAGGATAGGTGGATGTTTTTGTGATTCGATACAATCCAAGATATGATCTTGGTTCTTGTCAAGGGAAATTAAAATAAATTTAGTCTTAGCTTAACAGTCTAATAAGACAAGGTGACAATGATGACCATGATTATTTATTGGTTATTAATAATTAGCACGTCCTATAATTACCTAGCAGTTGTGACGTTAAAATTGTACATTGTGAGAAAATAATAATCGATGTTATATCGGAGGTGTGAATTGAAATTATAACTTACAATTAGTTTCAAGGCAAGTCATTAAAATAATACCTACTTTAATTTAGGTGTAGTAATGATAATTATAAGGTAATTGTTCTCTAAAATGACTTCAAAGAACACGGATTTCTATGAAATTCATAACGTAGATTTGCTTATTATTACAAAATGAGACAATCCTTCTTTCTGATACGATATGCGATTCAACAAAGGAGAGTAAGTAGTAAAATAACAAGGAACCCGATCTTCTTCTTATTCGTTACGCTCTTGGCAGAGCGGTGATGGTCACGTTGAGGCGTTGTACACATCGGTTGTAGAGGCGGATACAACTCTCCGCACGATCTCCCTCCATCTCTCTCTATTGGCAGACTGTCTGGTGCAGTCACATAAGCCGTCTCCCACTGCTGCTTTCACTTGGTCGGTCCAGCGCATTGGTGACCTGCCACGCGATCGGGTTCCTTCGACTTTTCCCTGGACGACCAGCCGTTCTATGGAGTTGTCATCCCGCCTCGAGACATGTCCGAAGTATTGCAGTATGCGCGACTGTACTACGGTTGATAAACGCTGAGTGACACCGAGCTCCTGGAGTATGGACACATTGGTACGGAAAGAGTTCCGTAGTGGACAGAGGTCCATGATATCCCGAGCATCTTTCTCCAGCACCACATCTCTAGGGCATCTATCTTTCTCTTTTCCAAGTCCCCGTCCAAGGAACCCGATACCAATGTAATAATGAAAATACCTACCTTAGTATAACTACTAAGGTAAGATTGTTTGTTAAACAAAAGTATCTTCCTTTAACTATTATATTCAACTTCGTTACATTTCTTAGCGCCTGCTCGTAAACCAATCTAACTCAAACGACCGTCAATCACAACGCTATCTCGTAAAAACCTTGGCATAAACCCCTCCAAATTAATGCTGGGGAATTCAAATTACGACTATGCACGAGGAAGGTTCTCTAGGTCCCAATGAATTTCATTTAGCAGGTTATATTGGCCCGTATCGCCAGTTTAATCATTCTAGTGTGAAAGTTATACGAACTCGCATAAAAGATGACAGGGCCGCATCACTGATAAAGAAACAGGGCCCAATTATGGGGGGGTTAAGCTACATGTTTAAAAGTCAAATTGGTTAAAATGATTTCAAGAAAATCTCGACCTTCCAAAATAAAAACAATTTTCAGAAGTTTTTCCAATTTCAATAATGACAAATAAAGGTTCTAGGGTGACACATAATTCACATTAAACTAAGCACAATGACATCGTATATAATGGGAGTTGTTTTCCATCAAAAATGTATGATGTGCTGACTGCTTCAAGAGCGATTCGCAATTGACCAAGTCACTGGACCCCCCATTACCAGTCATTGGGCCTCACCCCCAGACCTTGTTGCGGCCCTGCAACTCAACTCATAAACGTTGCATCCACTCACTTTTATTAGCAACTACTGGGGGCCTTCGACGAAAATCAACGTTATAACTCAATATTAGAATTCGAGAAACTAACAGGAAGAACGCCTATTCGGGAAAATGCTGAACATAAAGTCTGATTGTTACTCGAATCGTGTGTTATGGAAGTTTTAGTTAAACTGGAACGCTTCGGGATAATACAAGTAGTTCGAGTTCAATGGAACGCGTGATAGTTATGAAGATACCTTTTCATTGGCGTTTCATATTGAAAACTTGTGACTTGTGATTTTAGGGGCGCTACACAGAAGATGTTCAGCCTGCCTACCATGAGTTTACGTTAGGTGTGCTCGCTAGCGACTGCGTAAAAAAATGACATTAAATGTATGACATATTGTGCAGCGCCCCTAGCGGCTACTTTCAAGAAATAAAATCTTCATAGAATTTTTTGACGTATTCGCTAGCGAACTCACCTAACGTAAACTCATGGTAGGCACACAGTATTACGTGGATAAAATCGAATATCCGAAGTACTTATTTTGACAAAGGTTTTGGATGGAGATCAATTCAGAGTTTGAATTTCAGTAGGGGAGACCGAGGAAAGTTGTAACAGAGGTGGGTTGTAACGAAGGCAATTTCTACACCTTAGGCTGTTTATCGAGCTGTTGTTGCTCTTTCGACACTTCACAGTTTGCGTGAAAATGTCAGCTCGCTAACTGTCATAGGCGTAGAGAAATCCCTGTGTGACAACTTACCTCTGTTACAACTCTCCGCTGTCTCCCTTAAATACCATACTATTTTTTCAATATACTTTTATTTAATCTTATTGTTGAAGTTTTGCAAGCGAAGGCGTTCCGCTTGTGGAAATATGCTATTATAGTCCTTTAGTAGTTTATAATTATTTTGTATTCAATATTATACATGTTGTAAATATNGCCCCCAGATTTTAATCTATGATGGAAATCAAGTCCTGCCTGCCCTACGTGTTAATATGTCGGTGGTTTGATGGCTATATTAAACTCTGATGGAATGTACCTGTTTTCAGGATGAATAGTTAATAAGAAATTGGATATGAGCTCCTCGACAAGATGTATATAATTGGCGCTAATCGATTTAATCTGTTATTAAAAACTTAATCGATTTAACCAATTTCATAAACTGGTTAATAGGTATCGGCTTTGTTTAAGCCCTTAATTAATTAATTAGTCTCAAATGATTGCCTTTGTCTATGTACCTATTAGTATTGTATAGAACAGACACATGAATGGCAATTTATCATGTTTTTGTCACTTCTTTGTTATATTGCTCTAACGGAGTCTTTATAGAATTAGTATTTTGATAGGTTACGTTATTGAGTAGAAACAACATCGAAAATTGAACATCGAATTTCATGATTGTCGGCCGTTTGGTGTAGTGGTTCGGAAACGGACTATACTATGCCGAGAGGTCCCGGTTCGATTCCCGGTCGGGCAGAAATTGAAATTATGAATTTTAATTTCTGTGACGGGTCTGGGTGTTCCTATGTATAATATGTATGTATTTACAAAAAAAAAGTATTTTAAGTATGTTTATATCCGTTGTCTAGTACCCATAGTACAAGCGTTGCTTGTTTGGGACTAGAAGCGCAGTGTAAAATGTCCAAGGATATTTATTTATTTATAATTTAGTTTGTATTCCTTTTCTTTTTGCATTGTTTTCATTTATTAATGGAATAGTTGGAAATTGTTTTAACGGCAAGCTCCTTATCACTTATAAAATCTGCAGAGTTAATGAAATCGTGTTGAAACATAAGTCGAATACCCAGTAGATTATATTTTAGATGTTGTTGATTTGATATTAATACAAAAAGTTTCTCCTGGGAAAAAGTGTTTTTCTTAATTACACTTGTTAAGAATTCTTATTGTAACAAAAAGCCTAGGTTATCCAGTATACCTACCACACATGTCTTCTAGATCAAATTTGCAATTACATAGTTGCAGATCTCCTACTTAAACTCCCATTCCTTACTACTATAGTTCAACTAGTAGAAATAGCCGACGATGTCATTCTTCGCAGTTACAATTTAGCTGAACAATACTTGTACCTATGTACATTCGACAGCACTTCAACCTATACTTTATTGTTGCAAATTCGCCTGTATTACAACTGCATAAGATGTGACAGTGTCAAGCTTGATGTGCTGTAAATATTTACTGGCGAGCTGGTGACAAGGTGTTCATAAAATAAAATTAGGTTAACTGTTAGTGCTGGTGCCATATAGCTCTGGCTGGGCGGGAATATCGGGATATTTATATCTAGACTCAATCAAATATACATATGTAAGACTCAATCATTTGTGATTATTACTGGCAGCAAAGAAAAAAAGGAAATTGACTGATGACAGAAATTGCGATGCTTTTGTTTCTTTTACGAAAATAAAGTTCTGTCAAATTAAAAAAAAATACAAACAACTACATTGTGTATTACTTGAGAAGTACTTTAAGGCGGTTATCACACTGCGCTGCGCTCCGCCGCAGAGCGCGGGGCGACAGATTCAATCATTGTATGCAAGTACCTCAGTTTGTAGAGAAAACACGCGTGGCACTTCACACTGACAGCGCGTCCGCTCCGCGGCGGAGCGCGGCGCAGTGGGATTACCGCCTAAAACTGTTTAAAAGTATTTCGAAATTATCTTATTTAAAAGGAAATAAACGTAACAATCTTCCTGAAGACTTTTTCACAGCACAAATTCAGAGAGCTCTCAATAAGACCAACCGCGATTACTGTTTGCGACCGCTTTGAGTTTTCAAGTAAAGTTAACTAAAGCTAATTAATTTCTATTAATCTACCGTAATTTTCCTAATTACCGCATTTTTCATGTCTTTTAAGGCAAAAAGTTGAGATATATCCGGAAAAGTCTTAACGTATGGTAGCCCTACCCCAGAGTGGTCGTAAACGCTGCCCAGTTTGATTTAAGCCCCGCTTCGCCCACCGCCCTCGTAAATTAGGGTTTAGCCGTGCCTGAGTTATACAACTTGTCTAGACTTGAGCACTCCCTGAATGTTTATTTTGGGGACCTACATAAAAGTAACTGGTGACCGGGACAAAGAGTTGATTGGAACACATAAATAATGAGAAGGAAGCTATCCGGAAGATATAAAGTACTGAAAGTTAGTTCTTTGATTCGTTTGAGATCAATGACGTCCACCGTTGGACAACGACCAAGTCCTGCGCTGCCCGTATTCAGAGGCTTTCCGCGATCTTAACCACTCGAAGCATGAAAGAAAATTCTTTGGTTACAATATATTATTACCAGAAATAGCATATATATCACCATCTCTCTATGATAGCTATGTACCTTGAATAGTTCAGTCAGAGCCTTCCAGATTGATCAGGGATCATACACGAGTGGCAGGTTTTAATAAAATGCTGTCTTGTTGACATTTTTTTATGCTAGACAAGGCCCAGGTATTTGACCGCAATCGCACCTGTGCACCTACCATGAGTTTACGTTAGGTGTGCTCGCTAGCGAGTACGTCAAAAATCTCTATGAAGATTTTGTTTCTTGAAAGTAGCCGCTAGGGGCGTTGCACAATATGTCATATAATTAATGTAATTTTTTTACGTAGTCGCTAGCGAGCACACCTAACGTAAACTCATGGTAAGCACACAGATGTTAAGTGAGATGTAGGGTTCTATATTGGCTCACATAAAATTCTAAATCCTATTCTTTGTCTTACTACCGATTTGTGTTCATAATAATCTCTCTTCATAATTTTATTTTTCATACTTTTTTTATTCATACATTTTTATTACTACCATCGGAGCTCATAACGGTTAGTTATCATAATTTTTTTATCAATACTGTTACTACCAAGAACCATTTAAAATACATAATTTTTATTTTCAGATCTTTTTTCTTCCACCTTGTGGGTGGACGTCCCACGCTGCGTTTTCATTCATTTATTATTTTCTTAAAGTGCCGGAAAAAAAAATAGTTTCTAGCTGTCCCAGCAACTTCGTCAATAAAAAGTTGTCTTGTCTTATCTTTAAAATCGTAATATTAATTTCTGAACGTATCCTGTTTGACACCTAATAATATTATTTGACATAGCTGGCTCGGCGAATTTCGGCAAATTAATTTTGACATTGCAGAATATGACTTTTGATAGGTTTATCATAGAATTCGGCGGGGATATCCTCACGGAAATGCAATAAGTGAATGCGCACGCAATAAATAGTAATGTCTGGTAAATACTGGTAATACGTATCGTTCGTTCGTTCGTTTCAGCCGAAAAGACGTCCACTGCTGGACAAAGGCCTCCCCCAAGGATTTCCACGAAGACCGATCCTGCACCGCTCGCATACAGGCACCTCCCGCGACCTTCACCAGATCGTCGGTCCACCTAGTGGGAGGCCTGCCCACGCTACGTCTTGCGGCTCGTGGTCGCCACTCAAGAACTTTCCTGCCCCAGCGGCCATCAGCTCTACGAGCTATGTGCCCCGCCCCGTCTATGTCTATATGCGCTACGATTACAGGGTATCATTTTGCATAGTCGCAAGACTTCACTCCGCTGCTGTCAAATCAATGTCGCATAATGTTATCGCAATGTGTGTGGCCCTTGGCCAAATCACAGANCTACCGAGATGTAGTCTAGGCTACCTACCTACATACCTACTTAGGCGGAGTTGCTCCAGCTATAAGCTATAAATTATAACGATAACCGGTGTTTTTTGTAAGGAATTTAACAGATTTTTGACGTTTGTCAAAGATAAAGTAAGATGGTGCAACCCAGCCTTAGTCTTCATTTTTAAGCCCTATTCAGTTCTTGAGTAAGCTCAACAATATTGAAATCTAAGTACACCAACGGAAACGAGCTAAGACTACTCATTAAAAAATAACGACTCAATCAAACAGAAGCGTTAAACAAATAATGTTTCGCTACAAAATTACTACTTTTTACTCAGACATTACGTTTTAAGTGCATAGATTACAGTAATGATGGTTAGTATAGAAAATATAGGAGCCACAAATTAAGTAATCAATCATCAGAAATGTAACCGGACAATTGTAAGTTACAATTCATCAGAGGTGTCACTAGGTCCCTTATTATTCTACAGTTTCTTTAATTCTTAATAATGACATTTGTTGACGGTTCATGTACACGTCAATCAATGATTATGTTCGAGTGGTCCTATTGATTTTTAACTCGATTGTATTGATCTTTGTCCTATGGTTAATAAAAAGTACATTTAAAAGTATGTACAGAACATCCGTTGTCCTAGATGGTATCTAAGAATAGAATATGAGATTGAAAGTTTGTTTGCAAATTCGAACTTATTCGAGACCATAAAGAAGCCACAGTGTAACAAATCCTTGATGTGCTGTCGGCGATGCAATTTTAACCTACTTCGTTCGTTTCAGCCGAAAGACGTCCACTGCTGGACAAAGGCCTCCCCCAAGGTTTTCCATAAAGTTTTCCCTACTTATTGGGACTAAATGGCGTGAATGGCGTGGTGTAAAATGTCCTTATTGGTAGAAATCTTCCAAGATTTACAATTAAAAATTGGTTTGAACAATCGTCATGGCTAATGGTCGTAATGTCGTAAAGTCTCGNCTCATCTCTAGTACTGAGTACTTTGTTTAAGGAGTTGTTAACCTTTTCTTGACTGCAAGTTTCTAGTTTTTTATCTTAGAGAATACAAATTACATAGAAACGCAGCAGATCAACACCTACTGAGGACTTATTTGGCCAGTTGTCACGTCACGCCCACGACAAGAAGTGGCTCATCATCACTTTAGGATGTAATTTCTTACTTGCAGTAATGACTATTGGCGCATGTGACGCTATAATGTATAGTGTACAGGCGACGGTACAAGGTAAACACTGGCATTTTATTAAGACGTAATAGGTGTGATTTTGCAACAAAAATGTGACTGACTGACTGACATAGTGATCTATCAACGCACAGCCCAAACCACTGGACGGATCGGGCTGAAATTTGACATGCAGGTAGATCCAATGACGTAAGCATCCGCTAAGAAAGGATTTTACGAAACTCCACCCCTAAGGGGGTAAAACGGGATCCACGCGTACAAAGTCGCGGGCGACGCTAGTCTAATCTAATGTGTGACTGTAGAGTTATACTCTTTTGTTTTTTGTTCACAAATGCAAATATAAATGTGGCGACTCGCCTGAGAGGCAAAAAATGCGTTATCATTGGTATCATTGATACGCAGCTAATATAGTCACAGGATTCGATTCAGAAGTTTAATCTGGAAAAGATTAAAAGAAAGAAATATTACTCTTAAATTATTTATTGATCGTTTAATATGGTAGGTATGTTTTTAAGGTCTTTTTTATGATTGTAATTAATGTTAAAAGTCAATTGTATCACTGCTACACCAGAAGAACTTATTAAGTCATAGCACCTTTTCCTTACACCCTGTATACAGAAGTATGCCTGGACACGTTGTTCCGCCCGGTTATAGCCGGATTAGCCCGGTCGTGTGTATGGCCCGTAACTACGACTACAACACACGACGCGACTACGACTTAATGGCGTTCGAACAAATCGTTTACTGACCATTTCAGTTTGACGGCCAGCGTCAATCTCGAACGGTCAGTTAACTATTTTAAGGCCGATTTCTTTGTTTATGAGATGATTTTGAGTTAAACGTTTGGGTCCTGCTGGCAGTATTAGTAATATTTTTGACTCTTTTTTTCCTTCGAAAGAGAAGAGAGTTAGACTCTTAGGTCAGCAAACAGTTGTCTAACTAAATAGAGTTAAGATCTGATCTTGTTGCTATAACCATCAGAGATAAATAAAATATAAACGACACGGAAAACTTAAAAAAAACACGACATGGTTAAAATGTGGTTGATCTGAGAATACTTTATTTACAAGTGCAACCAAATTTCCAATCAGAGAGCCTTGTTTTCCAGCGTTAAGTTTCAATAATAAGTGGTCGCTTTAAAGAAGTACCTAGCTAAATGGAGATCTTTGCATTAGTCGACTCCTATTAGAACTACAACAAAGTATGAGCACTTGATCTCTCTTTTTATCTTTTGTTTTATTCTAAGCCACACAAATATAGCTGCGAACTGAGCTGAGCGGCTGTTATAGCTGCAACACTGTACAGTGGCGGTGAAATAATAACCTTGTCATCTGCAATCACTTCACCTAGCAGCCGGCGATGTTCTGTTCGTTAGTCGAGATCGGTGGTACTCAAACTTTTAGACTTTTTTATTTATTAGTGATTGAGCAACTTGAAACTTAGTCAAAGCTCTTAGACAGTATAACAATTGAAAAGACACTTGAAATGACAAGCTCAACTAGCATTCGAACGAGACAAAACGATACAATCGTATCATCATTATATCGATTTAATTTGATAAATGTTTGGGTGTCTCGCCTGAAAACTAATAATAATAATAATAATAAAACGGCCTCTACGTGTTGGATCTGTATCCCCACGCAAGCCTTATAAAGGACCGGGCCACTTTTGACCCGTGAGCTCCAAAGCGTACAAACATAATAATAATAATATAATAATAAATAACTTTATTATGTCTAATTGTTGTACATGAAAGCCTGGTTCATCAGAAAAGAGCCAGATCTCATGTAAAAGAGAAAAGCAAAAAAAATACGTTTTGACGAATCTAATCGAAACCCTTGACCCTTACTTTGAGATCTGGCTTTGGCTGTGGCAAATAATAATTATCTTCTTTGAAACATAGTTCTACAGCTGTACTAACGAAGTTAAATCTATGACGGCAATTGTACGTAAACATCACTATGGCTAGGTTTGGTACCTTTATAAAGCGTCCAGTAGAATTGTCTATGATATTACCTGAAACAATACAAATTACACAAATTATTTTTTATTCAATTTAATTAACACACCATAATGTTTGGCTAGAAACAAAATAAAAATTTATTCTTTGCAAGCAACACGACCACATACATGTAAACTTTTTGATTATTTTAGCAAGAATGCTCCATGTTAGGGTTGTACGAAAAAGAAGGTCCACATCTACGTAACTTATCCACTCTTCCCCTTAGCTACATGTAAGTAGCAAAATTTCTTGTAAAAACAGCCTACTAGTCTTGCCGACCATAACCCTTGTTCTTCTTCATAATAGCATTATTTGAAGCGAACATTGTAGGTAACTGGCCGGTTAGACACATAACCTTAAAAAGAAAGTTTAAAAAGTAAGTGGGAGCTCAATTTGCGCGCGTAAAAGTATGGGGACATGATTTTTTGTGTTTTTTTTTCCTTTTATGCCAGTGTCGTAGAATTTATTCTCTTTGGTTGCTACTACCGATTGGCGAGAAAAGATTATTCTTGTTTTGTTGAATAACATAGTGGGTGATTTAATCTTTTTCTGCCCTTGAATAAGATTGACGGCCATTGGCTGGTGTTTAAGTGTGTAGCATTAGTTCTTTAGGAGTTTCTTCTGTTTTCACTAACATGGTGGACGGTGATGTAATTTTATTCTTTGATTTGTGAAATAAGCCGATTGATGTAAAAGGAAACAGCAAAAAGGAAATGTACATTCCTAATACGAGTAATAAACGAGCATAATTTATAAAGTAGAGAGTAAATAAAAATATTTTTTGGACACCAAATATGTAAGTAAGAAAATAATAATGTAAACTTCTGAACATAAAAATTACAAACTAAAAACTTCTACAAACAGCTTGTTAGAACACCTCTACAAGTAATGTTTTATAGGAATCAAATGAATTAAACATTGAGTTTATGTATCTTCCTTCTGGGATAAAAATGCATCTTAAATCTCAATACAACAACGTAATCAATGAAGCGTTGAATCAATACGTTACAATTTGTTGAAATAATTATTACAAACTTGTGCGAGCAACTAGAACACAACTTAACATAATAATAAATATTTCATTTTTCGCTCATTTAAAGATACATTACTCAAACTGTATGTTCGATTGTTTTTAACACAACGAATTAGTTAACAATGTTGTTGTACATGATATATTCGTTTCAAACTTTTATTGAGATAAATTGAGCAATAAATTTTGTTGTACGGAAGCACGTCTCGCTTAACACTGTAGTATCTTACGAAATTGTAATAGAGTCGAATTTGCAACAAAATAGTATAGTATAAGATGCTGTTTCCTGTACATTCGTGCAGTTATCTATGATGTTGTTATTGGCTTGATCGCATGTAAGCGCATGCGTTTAGGCATTTACGGTTAAACGGTTAACGCGAGATCAGTTCATGATCACGAAGACGTAGGGTTACTTGGAAGTTTTACCAGAATTTAGGTATTAGGTAGGTACAATGTAATGTCCCGAAGTTGTGGTACGGCAAGCTATATTTAAAACGTGTTTAGGTGCCCTGGAAAGGACCCATGTACCTACTGAATAAACTATTTCATTTCATGAAAGATGGACTTCTAATTCGAGTGAAACGTTTTTTGTACGTACGATAAAGTTACTAGCTTTTGTTTATCACAAAACTAATAAGAATAAATAAGAATAAGAATAAATTTATTACTGTATAAAAACTTAGCCTAAACACGTACAAGTTTGGTTTCGATAAAATTAAGGTTAGTGTGCGTAAGTAATTAATGATACCTAAACTAAGCAAAATTTATTGCCTGTATCTTAGGTATCTGTTTAAAAAGTGCTGACTATACAATATTGGAATAGATTATCAAACTCAGAATAAGTAACTAGGTTACATTTACTGCTATACTTAACTACTTACTTACTAAGCATTATTTTTACATTGACCTACTCTTAAAATAAATAATTATTACAATTGAAATAGTTTCTGTGTGTAAACAAATAATACGATCGCGAGTCACATAACTAAATATTCCTAAGAGTGTAATTGCACATCTTTGGACTGCGTTAAGTAAACGGCCTTTGCGGCGCCCTATGCGCCCTCANCCACGCTGAACTGTCCCGCCAAACTCAATGACAGGGGGGCGCTACCATCGTTCAACTATATGGTTTCCAACATGGCAAAAATTTGAACCAGCGATCCGGTATTGACGGTGGCGCCCCACTGTCAATGTCATCGACAGTCGACAGGACAGTCCAGTATTTTGGAACTATGTATACCAAAAATTTTTGGGAACTTTTGTCATCNCCTGGAAAAGACCCATGTACCTACTGAATAAACTATTTCATTTCATTTCATAATGAAAGATGGACTTCTAATTCGAGTGAAACGTTTTGTGTACGTACGATAAAGTTACTAGCTTTTGTTTGTCACAAAACTAATCGAAAACTGTCGCGCGCGTTGTTTAAAAAAACCAGGATAAAAGTCTATGCCGAGACTCAAACTATCTCTATACTAAAATCAAAATCAGTTCAGTGGTTTCAAACGTGAGAGCATAACAGTCAGACAGAGTTACTTTTTCATTTATAATATGAGTAAGGAATAGTAGGGATCTAGTTCGTATAGTATAAGCTAGTAATTTTATATGACGACAACTTCTAGAGATTCCAATTACTTAGTCATACCTGATTTGTTTCAAGCAGTGGCGTTCATTTGCATGCTAAATACTTTAAAACAGGCAAGAACACCTACGTATAAGCAGACAATCACATGTCCCGAAGCATGGTATTGTAAAGTTAAATTATGTGCATCATATTGGCCCGTATGCTGAATATGAAAGTTTTTTTTGTACATTGTCCTTGGATTCAAGTCCGAATGATTACATTATCACATGGAAATCATGTTTATGTAATTGAGAATTTAAAGAACTGCTCCTGAATAATGTCTTCTACCGTTAAGATAGGATTCTGACTGAGTTTGTTGGGCTTCTCGACGAATGTTTGTATCGAAGAGTAGTACGCCAACATTCATTTTTTATCAAATAAAGCTGCTGACATATGCCGCAATAGTATTATGAAAATAAAGCGACTGGCCATGTGTAAAATAGAAAAAATAAGAAAATTACGTTTCGATGTTCAAATGTGCTGCTCTTCATTTGTTTATTTAATGCAGTCTACACACCAAACCCACCGGCCCGAGCCGACTAGATTCGTCAACTTTTGAGATGTTGTCAAAAGCTAAATAAAATACAAGTCGTCAATGGTGATTCTTGACCTGTCATCCGCTTTGCAATGGAGGGAAGTCGAACCTTAATTTCGAACTCCTCCTATGTTCTTCTGATTAATTTCGTTGCGGGTCCAATGACAGTTTAACTTTCCCCCGGGACAAACTTGACCTTCATTGGTTGGGTTTTTTGTGGCGGTCAAGCTGTAGATCCTGGCTACACAGGAGTTGCAGTGGTGGGAACGAGAGGTGGGAATAGTCCCGTAATGGTGATTCTTTTGAAATACAGCCGCGGGTATGATTCTTTTGAAATACCTTCAGCCGAGGGTTTGTCGACGGGCTTGGTGTGTAGTCCTTAAGGACCACTTCTATACTAGAAACAAAGTTAGAACAAAAATAGCGAATACTTATCATATTATATCAAGTCGCGTCAGTCCATTAGGCACAATCTCCACTCATTTGCCAATGCAGTCGGTCCACGGAATAACAGATGTGGCCAGCGCTCACCGGTTGTTTCGTTGTTTCCGTTAAAATCACGCGCGCGTGACCAAAGCAAAGGGATATTTTCAAAACAGCCCATGCCTCGGCCCTGTACAGTCCGCACCAATAGACACCGGCAATTTTTTTAACTTTAAAAATTGCTTTAGGCGCGAATTGAACCCACGATTGACTAAGCTACTGAGACATCGCGTAAACCCGTCGAAATTTTCTAAGAGGTTGTGGTTTCAATTCCCACCCGACGATCGGTCGACCCGGTAATCGATTTCTTCAAATTTTAAAAAAGAAGTTTGAGATGCTCTTTAAAAATGGAAACCTCCTAGTAACTATGGCAATTTTTTTCACAAGAAATGCAAGAATAGCATTGGCACTGAGCTTTTTATGGTAGGTACCTATTTAGTCACTAAGAGTAGGCGCACACCGTTGATTTTTCGTCGACCGATAGTTTAGTCGGGCAGTTGATCAGTATGGGCATGTATGGGAGTGCGCACACTACGCCGATTCGATTTGGCCGATTCTTCATACAAATTAAAATCGGGCACAACTATCGGCCAACTAAAAATCAATGGTGTGCGCCTACTCTAAGAGTAAATATATCTCTGATTACAAAGTGAAGTTAACTTATGGATACTTAATGACAATAAAAAAAACATTGTTCAATTTCTCTTTAAGTCTAGAGTCAATCATGTTTGCCAGTTTCCACTGGCGCGGAGTGTACGTAGCGCGTAGTACACAATGATTCCATTCAGCACAAACGCGGTTTAATGGGCCCGCGTAAACCGTACATACAAGTGTTTTACGCTTGTTATTTGGATAATAAAGGCTAGGGCCAACATTGTTCGTGATAAGAAGTTGCAGAGTTAATTTTAAAATAAATAAAGTTACATTTCCAATTGAACTTAAATTCCATTTCAAACTACGAAAAGTTAAATACTAATTTTAGAGAAGCACAAATGGAAACAAATGAAGATCTTTTTACTTAAAAAAAACTTACTAATTTATTAAATATTGCCCATTAAATAAATTGAAATTCACAACTAGGTAGGTACCTAATGCTCCCACGAATCGAAATTAAAAGTAGCGTTATTTACTTGTTATTGTCATTTTTATACATTTTTTATATCGTAAAAAGACTCAATCAGCCTAATAAACGCAAGTATGACTTTCTTGAGATCGATTTGTCGTTGCTTGGTTCAAAATATTTAAAACCGTTCGTGTTGAGTGTTCCCAGCCTTAGAGCGAAGTTGAGAACACTTGTGTAGTTTTCTGCTGATTTAAGCCCTGTTTGCACGCCGACATCCGGGCGATCCGGTCGTATTTACGCCAATGTAACCCCCACCTTTATAAATACTTCGTGATTTCAGAATGGGATTCGAATCTAGTAAAGTCGCTAGCCGATTTCAGTTGAAAAATAGCATCTATTATTAATATATCAAATGGCTGTATTTAGCTTGATGTTCTGACGTCTGTACAATAGTTAGCATATATGAGTATCTATGTAAATTATTTATAGCAAAATAACAACAACACCTACACAGTGTTTAGTTCGATAAGCCGTTGCCTGTATCTTTAAGATGTAGGTATCGTAAGTTAACGTCTAATAATGGTACCGAATGAATGACATTATAACCCAAAAAGTTTCCTTCTGTGTCAAATAAGTCGAAACAACCATATTTTTTCTAAAAAATTGCTCAATAAATCACATGATCTCATATCAACTTAAAACAGTGTTTCGTTAAAAACAAATTAAAACCAAGATTATGAATATTTAATCATGACTCAATTCTAACCCGGCATGATGTCACATAATCATAATTTACGATCGAAACCATATTATTCGAATCACATTTAGTCGTAAATTACAACTTTACCACCGAGAATGATGACTTTTTTCGCATAACTAAATCCGTTTGAGCCACAAAGAGGCAGAGTCGGCAATCGCTCGTTAATTTTTACGACTACAGAAGTCGAGGGTTGTTCTAACGTTCCCCAGCGTTGGGAGTCAGTGGCCCGAGTGATGTTTATAGGACCACTCTGGTTGAGGAGGTACATGTCAAAGTTTACTTTTACTTTTGACAGATGTTAACGACCACCCATGAATATTAAGAAGTTGTTATTGTTAGCTTTCATTCAACAAACGCCTTAGAAACTTAAGGCCAGTTTCACCAGCTCCTGAAAAAGTTAAACAATGTAAGTAGGTTACTGGTGAACCGAAAATTGTAGATAGTTTATGTCAGATAAGTCTTAGAAAGTGGTAAAACATGCCCTAGGTATCCCGGCCCCGCCCCGTCACGAATTTGCTTAGAATAAGCTCTAATCCAGCTTTTACCGTACACATTGTAAAGTTTGACTTTGAAGTCAATATTCTCATCAGAAACAGGGTCAAAAAATACAAACAAACAATTTCTCTTTAGAGTTAATTATTTAAATATATCGTTAGATCTTGTTTATAATAAATAGCTTATTGTTTTTGAAACAAAAACTTCTGTTTCTATCTACTATACAATCAATTAGATTTCAATCACGCCCTACGCTACTTAGAAGCGTCGTTCCTCAGCCCTCACACGACATATCCAAATAATGATAGCATCAAACAGCTTAATTATTGTCTATGCTTTAGGCGCTTGGTCTTAACTCAATCGGTACATTTAACTTTTGGTTTGGTCGGCCGCCCATATATAATAACACGAATAATAGGATTGGTTTAATAAATTAACCAATTCTCAAAATAAAATAATACAATAATAATGTTTAAAGATAACTACTTAATTAACCTAAACTAAACCAATTTTCCACAATGAATTATTCATTGTGGAAAACCTTGGAGGAGGCCTTTGTCGAGCAGTGGACGTCATTTGGCTGAAACGAACGAAACCAATTATCTTTTTGTGATAATTTGATGAAAAATAGACAACAAAGAAAGCGATATTCCGAAATCACCCACTTAATATGAAGTGCAAGCGCAGTCTTACTAGGTAACGTGTAGTTACTTGTTACTTATTGGTAGCATCGTATGTTTATAAACTTTAACTTAATTACTGCATTTTACTATGATTTTAAAAGTTTTTTCATATTTACGAACTCGAAAAGCAATATTTGTAACCCAACGTAAACAGAAAAAGAAACCACATGATTAAAACAATCATAAATAAAGTAATACAATAGGACTGACCACCATAGTAAAGTTCTAAATTGACGAGCGCCGCCCCATTTACTCCATCATCAAAGCATTTGCCACCCGTGCGACAAAAGTGGCAACATTTTTCCCAACTCCAAATTACATTTCTCATAAAACATTTGACAGTAGTTTACAACCCGTCAAGAGGTGTAGAGGTGTCCAACAATAATATCGATAAAAGAATAAAGTAGGAATATCGATATCTTAACACGGCAGAGATCAAAATAAGAATCCCGCCAAAACATTTTCATGTAAAAATAAGGTCAAGACGAGTCCATATGATGGGCACCGTGAAAACGTTATCAGATCCCTTGACCCAAGCTTCTAAGGGCGAGTAGAGCACCCTAACTTTACAAATTCTATATTTTTCATAAAGATAACCGGTGCGTTTTACATTATTAAAGAAAAAGCTAACTGATTATGTTTCTAATATTACATTTTCAATTGAATATGTTATTTGAATGAATGTTGTAAAAATTACAAAGATTAGTTGCATTCGAATAGTATCCATTTATTGTCCAACAGTATCGATATATCGATACTAACTCCCCACATCCCTAGACCCGTGTTTGACAGCGTTAAGAACCCGACACGTGTGACGTGTGACGAACAGATTAAAATTCGTTCTCCGGCTGTAAATCAGGCGATCCGTCGCAAAACAGGTCGGGGCTCCCGAATCCTTTGGGTGACAGCCGAGCGGAAATAACGACCACACATAATATAGACGTCCTCGTAAAGAGGGGTCAAGCAAGGAAAAAGAAAATAAAGTGTCACCTTGTCACACACCTTGTAAATATGAAGTAGCGATGACAAGATGGAGTTTGAGAATGCACCAGTTGCTAGACACTGCTGTTCAAATACCGGTTTAATGTATCATTTAATTTTTTCTGCTCCTTTTCTCTACAGTTACATCGATATATTAATAACTTCATACACAACAGTGTAACATACGCACAATAATGGTATTGTCGACTGCAAATCAGACCTTTTCATTGTCAAATAACACCACAAACGTGTTTAGCTTGATATGCCTGTACATTCAATCTGGAAAGATATTTTTTACCTTTATCCCCATAACTTAATATTAAACACGACTAAACGTTTGTGTAAACAAACATAAAGATCGCAAGAGCTTATACGTAGGTGTAGCTGAAGAAATCTATTCTTATTTAACTCTTCAAACGTAAGTACAAAATTTTTTACCCGAATATCTCAGCGATCTCTCAAAATATGAAAAATTATCTCTCCCACTGCCTTCCTTTGCTTATTAAAACAGAATTAACATACTAATCTCTTGCCTAGAGACATAATTAGACATCAAGGAATGCTAGTTGCAATAATGAATTAACGTCAAGATCGTGAAGCGCTTCAGGTTACAACATATTTAGTATTGTACATATTGGTTCATTAAACTATTTCTTTCTCATAAAATTACAGACGGCATTTAAAGCGGAGCAGTTAAGTAACATCTCAATCTTTTAATCTACGTAGGTAGCATTCTCATTACGTATGTAGGAAACACCTTAGTATGTTTTGTTTCATAATACAGCATTGGGGTGTATAAAATGAAACATTTTTTACGATTTTAACAAACTATTTTGGATAAGTTCATTTTGCTTAATTTAATGTTTAATCTTGATTTAATCATGTGAGAGAAAATTAAGAATAATACAAATAACTAACCTACATAGACTAAATATTTACAAATAAAAAATATGTCCCAAATCGCTGTCCAAACAACGCGACATGGTGCCCAGAATGCTGGCTGCATTTCCGCGCTGAATGGCCAAACTGATTTGTTGGCCAAGAAATGATGATTAGATTATTATGATTCAATGTTATTAATATTTCAGTTCTAGTTAGTGACTTAATTGGCTTAAAAGCCAGCGGAGTATTTGTGCGTTGAGCTGGTACATTGACAGCTACTTCAGTTCAAGGGTGTCGTATATCATAACAATGTAACTAAAGGGCCTGAATGGGTTCCAGTCATATTTTAATTTATTTCTTCCAGTTAAACTCGTTATTCTACGAGAAGAACAACACAATTAAGAAGTTTAATAATATCAAAAAGTTTTTCCTTGGAAATGCAACTTTTAAAATGAAATGCATAAATAAGCAAAGTTCATAGGAGCTTGTAGAGCGATGAGATTAATTGAAGCCAGATAAAACTACGCGTTTAACCTTCTTAGAATAGAACGCAGCCAAGTTTCAATGCTATTTTTGTAGGGCATATAATAATGAAAAAGCTATGACCAGATTAATCGAGGGTTATAATAAAACAAGAAAGTGTCAGAAGTTCCCCGAAGTAAATGGCACAGAAGGCGTATGTTTTCGTTTTTTTGTATATGCTTATTATAATTTAGATTTCAAATGTTGTTTTCCTTCAGTTTACATTATTATTCCTTAAGTCCTCATAACTTTATTCTCGCTCATGGGCATTGGATGGGATATTTTTTGTATTATTATTCCATTTTCTTCCATAAACTTCGAATTTTTGACGAATTTCAATATCTAATTACTACATGTGACATATCGTTGGAAAGAAGAGAAGCTAGAGATGTTTTTGAGATCATTGGCAATCCACTATCAACATTAATTTTTTTTTAAATCTAATCCTAAGTTATTTTTTTTTGTAGTTTCTACTTTTGTTAAACTTTGGCGGCTCGTAACTATCTATCCAATCATTATCTGGATCTGAAATTTATTTTATTTGACTAAAGACATAATATATGATATTAATATTAAATAATACGAACGGTTTGAAACACGCGAGAAAAAAAAAATAAAGCAGTTTTTAGGTCAAATTTCGGAAAATATTAAATAAAAACAAAAATATCAATTAAAAAAAAAGTAGCCCACTTAGGGTCAAATGGGCGAACTCGTATTCTTAAAATGACCTTACCTATACACCTACGAAGTTTGTCTAACCTTCCGCCAAACACCCTGTATATGTTTAACTTTCTGTAACTATGTAAATGGTTCGAAGGCAATAAATTATTTTTTTATTAATTGTTTATTTATTTATTATAAAAAATAAATTTAAACCCATTTTCCATTATTCATGAAGCGTTATTACAAAGATGGGTTGGCAGAAGTGATTGTTATCAACATGGCTGCCAGCGCGCTACGTGTAAACTCGTTAGGTGACAGAATTGCTTCATTCAAGCTTTTTATCGGCTGTTTAATAGAGATATAATATGCGTATCCATTGGAAACGCCGACAAGGGTGCCGTTCGAAATGAGTGCCCTTGAGTAGTTTAGGGTTGCCTCCTACGACGAACCTCAAATCGATATGGAAATGCCTCTACGTACGTACTTACTCGATAAAAAATATTATCTAAAATAGGAACCTACTACCACAAACTGTACACTATTTAAAACTCTACATTACTAAGATATTCCAGCTTAAGGTAGACTTTAAAATCAAGCTTATACTTAAATAATTAACTTTTAAAAAAAATAAAACCGACTTCAACTTCATATTGCGTATAAAAAAGTTCATCCCCCATTTTCCACCCTTGGGGGTTGTTTTTTCTATTATTAAATTTAAATGGGACCACCCTTAAGGTATTACCTATACGCTGAAAAAAGATTTGTTCAAATCGGTTCATAATTGGCGGAGTTATCGCGTAACAAACATAGAAAAAAAACCATACGGGTCGAATTGAGAACCTCCTCCTTTTTTGAAGTCGGTTGAAAAATTCAAAGAATGAAGGAAGCACTAAGTGAGACGTAACTACTTATCAGAGGTAGTCTCCTCTAGTTTCTGTAACACGAAAAAATTCAGGTCATCTTTAATAATTGAATAATTTCAATACCTACATCCTTCTATAATAAGTATTGACGACACGACGGCAAAATTATCTGGTTTACAAATCACCAATGTTACTTTATTGAAAGAGACTGACTATTCTACCTGACAGTCACTATCAGTAAGTAATAATGTCATTTGATTGAAGTAATATCATTACTAATACCAGTGGTAGGAAAGAAGGAATGTCGGTTATAGTGATGATGATGAATGCTATTCGTTTGTGGAGAGATACAATCCCGTGTTCCCAAACATTACAATGAGGTCTCATAGTGCGCGTGGACGCACAGGGTGACACATGAACCAATCACAGTGCTATAGACGAAAGAACATCACTATCGTAGGAAGTAATGTTGATGTAATAATAAGAGTCTGGTCCTACAAACAAGACACCCACTGAAACAAATCTTGGCAGTAACGAGTCAAGATGATACTGAGTGGGTGACCTTTTTACTACATTTTTTTTCTATTCATGAATGTGCATGAATTAAGATTTTTCTTTTTTTCGGGTACGGAATCCGTCTGCAGATTCGAGAATGTTCGGCATCACTAGCTAGGAAGTTTTACAGTGCTAGGAGTTGGCGAGACGTCGTAAAAGCACAAAGAGCTTTTGACGAACAGATTAAACCGGGGAGACGTGTGAACGAGTTTTTGTCAAACACGCTATAAAATAACGGAAATGTTAAAAGAATATGTGATGAATGCGACAGCTGAGTTTTTGTTGGGTTTTACTTTGATGGATGTCGATAAATGTAAGTGAAATGTCGTAACTAATATGAATTTGTGAATCGAATCATTTTGTGTCAAGCTTCTATCAATTACAAACAAATTACAATCCAACTCCTATTTTTGTCGAAGTTTAGTTTTGCCAAAACATGTAGATGCAAACATTGTCAGACATAGATATGTCTGATAATGTTTGCATAATGTTCTTATAGTAAGCTAATTTTTGTATTTCATAATGAGAACAAAGATCTTAAACCATAAATTGAAACGTTAATATTATTGAAGAATACCCGACATATTTATGTGTTCCTTAAAGAACAGCCTGTAGGAACATGTCCGGTACTCAGCCAGACACCTAAAGATGATATAGGTAGTAGTCGCGCGCTCGCTCGTCCGCGTTGCCCCAAGCATCCCAACAGATAAGGGGCCATCCATAAAGTACGTCACACGAATTTCATGATTTTTTGACCCCCCCTCCGTCCTTGTCACAGGTGGTCACATTTCTGAGACCCCCCCCCCTCCCTAGTGTGACGTCACATGTTTTGCAATTTCACATTGAAAAATTATTAAATTAACAGCAGTTCTGAAATTACTATTAATTCCATTTAAATTGAGTACTTTTTTTTTAAAAATCAACATTATATCAAATATTTGAAATGTGACNTTCTGAAATTACTATTAATTCCATTTAAATTAAGTACTTTTTTTATGAATTCAACATTATATCAAATATTTGAAATGTGACGTCACGAAACTTAGGACCCTCCCACCCCTTGTCACACTATGTCACACTTTGTCAACCCCCTCCCCCCCTCTTTACGTGTGACGAACTTTATGGATGACCCCTAAGGAATGGGATTCCTGAGTTTTGCATTTAATTTCCTGCTACCACGGCCTGGTAGATCGCAGATTGCTACAATATAGTGGGGGGTCTGCTAGCTACTAATAGTAATGATCTTCTGATTAATTTCGTTGCGGGTGCAATGACAGTTTAACTTTCCCCCGGGACGAACTTGACCTTCATTGGTTGGGTTTTTGTGGCACTCAAGCTTTAGATCCTGGCTACACAGGAGTTGCAGTGGTGGGAACGAGAGGTGGGAATATAGTCCCGAATTTAGCTACTGCTAGTACGAGTATCTTCGACCATACATACAGGGCTCGTAATGTCCTAGACTTCGCAAATTATTATATTTTAATCTTGTTATTTTATTATTAAAAGCAGCTTATATGTCGATAGCATCCGTAAATATATTACGATGACGTCTCACGATGTATGCGTAAACGAACAAGGAAGTACACGGAAGTAAGGCGCAGATGAAATGTTAATAGGACCGTAGCAGTTACAACGTCGCGTAAGCACGTAGCTTTAGACAGCTTTGGGATTAAAAGTCATTTCGCCCATAAGTTATATCCTACTTCTATAACGCAATGAGTCCCGTAAAGATCGTCGGATATAAATCGTGGCGCATTCAGACAGTAAGATTAAAGCTTGGAGTTTTACAAATATACATTATTATACATAAGTCATAAAATATTGTTGCCACTATCAATTTGATGTATTTATTGCAATTTGTACCTAAGGTGCAAGACTTACGACTGATAACGGTGATAAGGGGCGACTCCTGTTGAAGTTGCAAGGACCTGTCGCGGTGGTCTTGCTTACCATTTGTTAAGTGAATTGTTTGAGTGCACTTAAGTGAGAAGAAATTAGTTCAAGGGCTGCTGACATTATGCATTATTAATCTATTTTAGTTAATAATATTAAACAGTAATCAGAACTCAATTTAAAATCAAGCATACTAGAGTCAAAGTTTTTCAGGAAAGTTTAGAGTTTAGATCGAACCGCGTAGACCAAAGTCATCCTACCTCTATTTTTCGACGATAAGTTATTTAGTGAATTACATTACTCGCTACTATATTTTATGACTGAAATATAAATATTTGGTCTGCTCGAGCTATTTCATTGCGTTAGTTTTCGGCTATTTCACTCGAATGGAGGTACCGGTTGTGAAACGTGAACTCCTTTTAAGCATGGGACCATAAACCAGCGCCAACAAGCCCTCGCCTGATGGGTTCCGTAGAACGCCGTAAAAGAACAGCTTGAACCCCGTTTAGTGCTAAACTTGGATTGGTTACTTACTGAACTTAAGTTAAACTAGGAAGCTGGAATTTGAAGTTCCGTTTCTTATACTTTTGACTGAAATGATTTATCCGTTTTTCTTTGGTTTTTAATTTTCTTTATTATGTTAGTAGAGTAAAACCTTACCTATTGTTGTATCTAACGCCCGTATTCACAAACGATGCCCGTAGCAGCGAATCGAACGCACAGCGTTGAATAAGCTTTGTGATTGGTTCGTGTGTCACCCTGTGTGTCCACGCGCACAAGAGACCTCAAAGTAGACGTCTACATGAATACTTAGTAGAAAATTGTTTTTATTCAGTCAGAGATTTTCTTGACAAAACTAAGTAATGACTAGAATTATATTAATGAATTAAATAAAATATTGTATATGTAAAATGTAAATTATATTAATTTATTGAATTGAATATTAATACCTACCTAAATGTAAAATGTAAATTATATTAATGTACTAAATTGAATATTATATATTATAAAATTATTATGTAAAATGTTTGCATGCTTTTATATAAGTAGATTTTGACGAACAAACCATTTTAATAACACCTTACTGTATTACTCAAGATTGATGCAAATAAATATATTTCATTTCATTTCATTTCAAGTAATGTGTAGGTATTGTCTTTGAATTGACTCAAGCTTTTAGAGCCAAACATATAAATTAATACTTGTACCGTGGTATTTTGTTCAGTTATAACGACACTAATTGAAAATACCCAATAATACTCATCCTAAGAAATTTTACACAAAATTAGCATAATCCCTACCGCAAAGTATTTAGATGTTTAGCTAATTAAGCTTCATTATAATTTCAAATTTGTTCGCCGATGGGTCGCGCTGACAAAAGTATAATTTATTATTAATTAGAGTGTCCCATAGGACATGTTATCTGGCAGATAGCGATCGCCCATAGTAATGTTCGTATTACGTATAGTTTTAGTTGTCCGGATACCCTCGGAATTATTAAACTGAACTAAACATTCAAGTTTGTGGCACCTGTTTGGCGGCATTTAACATAATTTGTCGTCATTGTGCAAGGAACAAGTAGTAGCGGGCAAATGGATAACAAGATACTGATGTCTTACGCGAGGTTAATCGCGACGTTTATTAATGAGTTACATTATGTAGTCACGACTAGACCCGTATCTTACTATTTTTTTTTAAATGGAACGCGAAAGTTTTTTGTGGTAAAATACGCAATTTCGCAACCAAAATGTAAGTAATCAAGCAGATGTACTGCAGGATAGCTGACTCTATGTAGCATGTAAAAGAAATATTGTACACCTCATAGTAATGACCATAAGTATAATACAAAGATTATGATTTATATGTATAAAGCGGAGATAGAAAACGTGACGGACTTTTCAACATATTCATGATTTTGTGAAAAAGGGGGATTCTTCATGGCCCAAAATGTTATGAGACCTACGGCTTCTATGGCTTAACCATTCAAAATGTTTTTTTTTTCAAAAGCAGTGCAAAAGTACGCTTCAGCCTATACCTTGACCTTGCTTGCAACAATGTTGCGCGGAGCCGGCGTCCACGCCTTAAATGACGCGTTGCCCATCTGCGGAAGATTTTTTAATACGCCTTTGCAATTAGGGGTGGCACGCGAGCGTGGGTCACTCACCAGTCGATGGTCGATTGAGCGTTCCGTTATTTTTGAAATATGAACGACTCAGAGACTATGATGAGAATAAAGTATGGTTTTTTAAACCTCATTTTTTAAATATATGTTAATTTTATGTTTGCTATTAGTAAGTGACAAAATTATTAAATATCGATGAATATTAAATGGTGTTAGAAAAGATGTATAATAAAATGATTTAATAAATTTAACAAAACACTGCAACCTTTTTTTAATCAGAGAAAAAACAAAGGATACACTCGTTTGTATCATTTGCGATACAAAAACTACGTGCATACAGTTGAATATTGAATTTAAAATTTCTTAACTCTTTTGCACAATTAAAGCTTTTAAATATTAAATATTTGCATTGGCTTTATTTGGAGAGCAGTGACTCTCGAAATAAAGCCTATGCAAATATTTAATAGCTATTTTAACGGACAATGTCAACCCTAATAGCCGGCGATGATCGATGCATCGATGCGAATTTACACGACTCTATAACAACGTATTTTGAATCTTCCGGAGATTTACTTAGGGTCAAATTCACCCTACCATCACGCATCTTTGGGCATGCACACCTCAAACTACTTTGGATCTTCCGCCGATTTATTTAGGGTCAACGTTCAACTGGGGCTCATCAGTAACTTAATTGTTCATACAACGTGGTCAAGGGATAAAGGTCGCTTAATTATCAGCTCGTGCTTAAGAACGGTTGTCTGCCATCTAATATGAATTGATTGTTCCCGATTTCGAAAGTGTGAAACGTATGGCCTCAGATGCGCATACTCCAATCAACTCGGATGTAATCGACTATCAATTACAGCATCGATTCATGGGCTAGGTAACCTGCCTATTGACCAAAACGGATCGGTCACTGACAAAATAATTGTTATAAAGATTTCGGCACTAATAATTAACGTGTCCGCATAGTGCATTGTATCACAGATTGTATTTATGAGAAATGTCAGCGACGGACGACATTTTGGAAAACATTGAAAAAAGTGCCTGTTATATTGGAACCTCAATGTAGGTATTTCGAGAAGGTGATACCCGTTTTCACCATCAATCCCTAATTTTTAAGTGATATAAGGTGACACAAGAATTTTGTTTTCACAGGCGTCACTTAAAATTAGGGACTGATGGTGCAAACGGGCATAGGTCCACGGATTTCTCCACTTTCGCGTAACTTAATCATACATTAGTTTTACAAACTTAACCCATCGCGTACTATCTAAGGGTAGTAAAACGGTATTTTAGGGAGGACCCTGCCAAAGTAATAACTCCAATGTAATCTGAAATTCCCCTATAATAATGAAACCGAAACATCATAGCTACTGCTGAGAAGAGAAGCTGATACATTGAGTTATGTTTCAACTCACGCGCCGCTCCATAGGGGAGCTGGCTCTACAAGGGCACCACCGAACACCTGCGTCAGCTCAGATCATAGAAGGGAAATGATCTGAGTGCGTCAGACATAGTGAAGGGTAGTTTGATTTTTAAAATAAAAAGGCAAGTTGCTAAGTGGTGATGCCAAAGAATAATTACATGGCAGATAGATCGCTACGGTTACTTTGACTACACGTTTTTAATCGAGAATATGTCGGAAAACATGCTTTTATTCGATGCTTATTCGATTACCCGTTTTCAACAAGTGTAACTTTAGCTGCCGCACTCAATTATAAAAACAGAATGAGAATGGTAATTACCAGATGTGTAATTGAAACCCATAAGTACAATACTACTTTTTAAAGAAACGTCAATAAATTATGTAGGTAACAAAATAAAAGAGGACTAATTTCATTCATTTGTCAATTTGTCGGTAAAATGTAATTTTTTTGGTTGTTTTAGATAGGCAATTTTATGTCCAGTCTCTTCTATCAAGTTGGTGAATAACCTGTCAGAGTCAGATCTAGGTTACAGTGTGTCAAATAAGAAGTGTAGATGCAGCTTAATTATTTTCCTATAAGCCTTTTTTAAATGTTTCCTAGTAGAATAAGAAGCTCTTTATGACGATAGACGATAACGTACAAAAAATACATCAAAGCAACCTGTTACGACCTATTTTGCAACTAATACTTAACTAAACCTACCCTCACAAAACAGTCATCTATAAACTAGAAATGAAAACATCCAGACAAAGTAACAACGAGGAGCCAAATTATACAAATAGACAGCCATAAAACCTTGTCGCACTAAGCTCACTTCATCCGTACGCTTTTATTGGGCAATACAATAACCAAATTAGTGTCCGGGATATACTTCGACGAGCACTTGACTGAGACAAAGTTCTAGTGAGTCATAAGGGAAAGTTTGAGAACAAAGACGAAATAACTTCAGAGGATTTATGTAACAAGATAATCCTGTATTGTTTTATTTGCTTTACAATCTGTTGATAGCGACAGGCGAAGGATGAAACTTAATTTATTTTCAGTTGCTCTACTAAGATCTAAACCAGTTTAAATTTTTGAGTTTTGTGTAAACAGTTTTTGAGGGGTGAAAGTATATCAAGCTTTCAAATAGCTTAAAATTATTTTTGTTGTAATTAAACGACTTTATAATTAATTACTTGAGTTTTATTAAACAGAACAATGCACATTACAGCAGTGATGGCGCAGACAAGAAAATAATAGTCAACGACCTGTCATCTGTCATTACGTAGCAAGAACGCGCCAATTTCAAATTACTACAACAATTTTGAATTTGACTTTTCTGTAATTAAAGCATAGCCAGGAAAATTCTCTTCTTTTTCATTCAGGCACTTTTCAAGTTTCCGGTCAGATTCGTTCCTTTCAAGTTCTACCAGAGCCCGTCGATATTTCTTAAGTCAAAAATCATATTCTAATGATTGATGAATACCTTAAAAATTATACATACACCCTCATATCGGTCTATTTTACAACCTGGAGTCNACCCTGCCAATGTAATCTGAAATTCCCCTATAATAATGAAACCGAAACATCATAGCTACTGCTGAGAAGAGAAGCTGATACATTGAGTTATGTTTCAACTCACGCGCCGCTCCATAGGGGAGCTGGCTCTACAAGGGCACCACCGAACACCTGCGTCAGCTCAGATCATAGAAGGGAAATGATCTGAGTGCGTCAGACATAGTGAAGGGTAGTTTGATTTTTAAAATAAAAAGGCAAGTTGCTAAGTGGTGATGCCAAAGAATAATTACATGGCAGATATATCGCTACGGTTACTTTTTTAACTACGAATCAAAAAACCGGGCCTTAGTGAATAACCTGCCAGAGTCAGATATAGGTTACAATGTGTCAAAACACGTGTAGACGCAGCCTAATTATTTTCCTAGAAAGCTTTTTTATACTGTTTAGCTAGTTGATAACGTACAAAAATACATCAAAGCAACCTGTTACGACCTATTTTTAAATTAATACTTGATTAAACCTACCCTCACAAAACAGTCATCCTATAAACTAGAAGTGAAAACATCCAGACAAAGTAACAACGAAGTGCCAAATTATACAAATAGACAGTCATAAAACCTTGTCGCACTAAGCTCACTTCATCCGTACGCTTTTATTGGGCAATACAATAACCAAATTAGTGTCCGGGACATACTTCGACGAGCACTTGACTGAGACAAAGTTCTAGTGAGTCATAAGGGAAAGTTTGAGAACAAAGACCAAATAACTTCAGAGGATTTATGTAACAAGATAATCCTGTATTGTTTTATTTGCTTTACAAGCTGTTGATAGCGACAGGCGAAGGATGAAAATTAATTTATTTTGAGCTTTTCTACTAAGATCTAAACCAGTTTCAATTTTTTAATTTTGTGTAAACAGTTTTTGAGGGGTGAAAGTATATCTATAATATCTATCAATCCACTATCAAGTTTTCAAATAGGTAGCTTAAAATTACGGTTAAAATATTTATTTGACTTTAGTATAATTTAAGCATAGCACGGTAAATGCTCTTAACACAATTATTGCTTGTCATATAATTTTCAGGAAATTTTTACATTGTGTTGTGTGTGAACCCGTCGTGATTTAGGTGAAAAATCATGTTTTGATGATGAATAATAACTTAAAGTTTATACATACATACACCGTCATATCGGTCTATTTTATATTAAGGATTCAAAATAAAGGAGCTCCAAGAACTATGTTACTAAGTTGCTATCTTCTCAACACTCTCAACAGATGTAATGTTACAAATTGTAGTATTATTGATTACCAGTTGTGCATCATAATGCTCAGTTCTTGCCCACAATTTTTAAAGCTAGAAACTGGACTGTTACATTACAAGCGATTGTAGGTAATGAAGGAGTGCCTTATATGTCTCCAAAAATAATTCATACTACACAGGGTCACCAAATTACGAGTATAACCGCAAAGATATAATTTTCAATAAGACAGCCTCAAGCTTGTAGATTGGGTATGCGTAAAATCTTCAAACGGTCTAGCGTATGATATAAACCGAACCTGCAAACCATAACTCTGGGGAATGGCTGACAAAGTCCCGAAATAGCTTTGCACCAAAAGATGTCGCGTAAATTTCGCAACTTTTAGTGGGTAATTAAACTGCGCTGTCATCGTAAAACGCACACAGACGCGATATTAAAATGGCCAAATACAGATGCAGTTGAATCTGCAGCTAGCAAGTTGGAAGCATCGTATGCGCACGTAAACGAAATAAAAACCAATTCAAAACTAGTATAACTAAGTCGTATGAAGTTTAATTACCCAAGGATCTAAGTTACATTCCTAAACAGGAAATAAAACTGAAATAATCAGTTAAGTCTACAAGACTATATTTGAAGGCGACACCAATGTATAGTTTAGTCAAAAGTTTAAAAGATAGGTCTTTAAAAGTTTTGCCTACACTTCACTTTTAGGCTCTGTAAAGATATTCTGATGTCAACCACCTTATTATATTTATGCATGGATGATAAGTTAATTTTCCGCCAATCCTGTATAAATCACGTGATAATTAGCTCATAATTGTAAACATTGACAGAAACACAGCTTAATACTGTAGTTGCGACACTGGATTAGCAGCCAGTTCCAAATGAGCTGGTTTTCGTGGTGTCACGTTAGGTTAGGAGGCCAAATGGCATTCGATACAAAGCAATAAATAATTGCGACTTAGGATCAAGTGTGCTAGAAACAGGATGAGCGAGATAAGATGAGGAGATTACAGAGACAAGAGACAAATTTAGGCTTTGGTCACACGACATGTCGTGTCACTCGTGTGTGTCATGCCTAGTGAGATGCCAGCTACATTTTGTATAATAATACATATCCTTGGACATTTTACACTTCACCATCTAGGCCCAAAAAATACATAGAGTAGAACATAGAATGTCCTCCTTTTTTGAAGTCGGTTAAAAAGCAAAGCTTTGGGCTCTACATAGCTGTAATTAACACACTTAGGCTGAGTTGCACCACCTAACTTTAACCGTAACTATAACGATAACTGGTGTTTTTTGTATGGAGTTTGACAGATTTTAAACGTTTGTCAAAGTTAAAGTAAGATGGTGCAACCCAGCCTTAAATAGATACTTAATTAAAACAGCCAGTCAAATACAAACAGATCATCTTCATGCACTCAAATGTTTGTATTGTGTGAGGATCAAATCTGCGACTTCTGACATAATCCAGTGTGCGTGTACTTAACTACCGATAAGGTTACTAAGCAGGAAAAATTGCAATCAGTGATTGTATTATGTGTATTAATGCACTTTAATCAAAGAATAAAATTAAATAGCAGACTTATGTCGAGAACCACTCACTAACAGTCAACGTTAATTTGATTACCAATCAAAAAGACGGAAGCTTCTTTCATTTAGTAAATGAAATGAAATGAAACGATGAAAGTACAACCACCTGCCGCCATATCCACCGGTCATACAATCAAGGTACATTAAAAAAAGATAAGCTCCATCCACGGCCATCTTTATCTTAATTAAGTCTCAGTTCTAATCTGACCGAAAATGCATTCGCATTGGGTTTTAATTGTATCGGTTGCATTGTAACATTACAGCGAGCATTCTGACCAGGGGAAGGCGGGGCAGAACAATGTACCGACAATATGCTAAGGCATTGTCTAGGTATAAACATTATACCTATTAGATTACTTCACAGGTCTTTCATTTGCGGTCATAAGCCTGGGTAAATACACAGGAGTTGCACTGGCAAGAACTAGAGGTGGATACTTAAAGTGCCTTAAATTGAATGGAACACAATGCCTGACACCTCCACCGCCTCTATGGTTAAGCCTGAATACACAGCAATTGGAAGAACGAGAACTAGAGGTAGTAAAAGTGCCTTAAATTCTTCTTAACTGTAAGCTTTAATACCAAGTTATTAAAATCCTCTGTGGTTCAGTAGACCACCTATTTCAGACCCAGAGGTTCCGGGCTCGATTCCTAGTGGGGCCAGATTTATCTTTTCAGTTAGGTTGATGGTAGCGCTTGTTCTTACTAGCTACTACTATGTACTATGCAATTGTTGTATTCCGGCAGTTTGAAGTAAGATAGCCAGTGCCTCTGTGGTCGAGATTCCGGGTGAAAGTCGCTTCCACCTTCGGCCTGATAATCATTTTCAATTAGGTAAGAGGCAGGCCAAGAGTTTCCCCATTGTGGATAAAAAATAAGTACTATCAGACTATGCAGTTTTATTGCAAAACAGCTATTATTACAATTGCAGAAGCTACAATGTTTCACATGATGTCAAATTTTCGCTAATTATAGAGATCGAAACCTGCCGCTTAAAACATAAAGGTTATTAGACAATTTTGCGTCCTACATACGTGTCGGAGAACGGGGATTTTCAACAATTTATGCACCTACATAAAGTTGACAGTAATGACTGACTATTAAACAGTAAGTTGCAGTTTAACACGCTTTGGTGGCTATTTTTAAAGGTCAGCATTCTTGTGGAAACTATACATAAGTATTAAGTGTGCAAATCTGGAGGCAAGTCGGTTGTTGCCTGTGACAAGACAGTGGCACAAATTAATGGCACCTACGAGAGATCAATTATTGACAAAAAGTGTATTAAACTGGGATAATGGTGACCCTATCTTTAATCTCCTACAGGATTTAGTAGCCAACCCACGAATTTATAAGTGATCGTCTTACAGCATTGGCAAATACAACAAATGAACTAAAGATCAATAAGGCAATCGGTAATCTATCTTTATTACAAAACTCTATCGGATATCGATAAATCTTAAAACCGATCCCAAGCTACACGACAAGATAAGTATTGTGACATTTTTAAACACAATTTTATTTCTAACTAGCTTTTGCCCGCGGCTTCACCCGCGTGAAATTTAGTTTGTCACATATCGATATAAATTATAGCCTATATGTTAGCCTGGGCTATAAACAATAATACTGTAAAGTCTCAACAAAATCCGTTCTGTAGTTTTTGCGTGAAAGAGGAACAAACATCCAGACATCCAAACATCATGACATCCAAACTTTCGCATTTATAATATTATAGTAGGACTATTTAGATAGGTAACGCATTTTCTTACATAACTTTTCAATTCCTATCATTGGAGGTCCGAAAATATTTCTCATACAATTTGATACCATAATGATCATTCTTCATAAAAAATTTAAAACCTACATGTTTAAAAACATAATCATTGATATTTATTCATAATATCACTAATCATACACTTAGTTTTTACTAATATTTGTTTTCATATATTTTTCTATACTAATGATCGAAACTCATAATCATTCGAATAAATAACTATAATATTCATAAATGTGATGTATCCTAACATTTGTTTTCATAAATTTATTACTCATAAGGTGTATTTATCCATATTATTGAAAAAATTGAAAATCATGATGTCTATATTCGAATTAAATCNTAAACAATAATACTGTAAAGTTTCAACAAAATCCGTTCTGTAGATTTTGCGTGAAAGAGGAACAAACATCCAGACATCCAAACATCATGACATCCAAACTTTCGCATTTATAATATTATAGTAGGACTATTTAGATAATAATGATTTAATTAAATAATAACACGATAAGAAAAGGGCAACCCTAAGATCATGCATGGTGTTCAATTTTGGGTGATGCAATGGCGCGAATGCGCACTTGGACAATTTTCTTCCAATCTTGGACCAATTGTTTATTTTTAAAACTTCATTTGTTTCTTCTATTCAACTCTATCGTTGGATTCCTAGTGTAATAGTAGTAGTAAGTAACCCTCCAGTTGCAAGCTTATCCGTGTGGCACGTACTCAGACCTATCGTCGCGCTCAGTCTAGCCAGACTCGCAGCCGTCCCGTCTTCCTCGTAAAACGGACCTAAAATAAGCCGTAAAATATTGTCTGAGTATTTAAATTTATCTTTAGTACGCAGGTTAACTAGGTGCCAGGCAGCCATGTTGTGTGAACGTTGTGCGAGTAATATGAATAATATGAATATGTAGATGAGTTACTGTCTTACATCAACATCATCATCATTTCAGCCACAGGAACATAGGTTCTAATGGTCTAAGTCCACTTCTGAACATAGACCTCCCCCAATGACTTCCACATCGCACGGTTGGTAGCGGCCTGCATCCAGCGCCTTCCTGCTACCTTGATCAGGTCGTCGGTCCACCTTATGGGTGGACGTCCCATGCTGCGTTTTCCGGTACGCACCTTCCATTCCAGAACCTTGCTGTCAAACTTATTATTGGTTAATTCTAAATTTTGTTCATCAATGTCACGGATGCATTTCAATAGATAATTGAGAAAATTAAGGAAAAACCAACTCAGATTTCTCTTGAAGTTTAATAAACGACAGACTACGAAGATGTCTCAGCATAATTTTGACAAAGTTCCCAACGCCAAAAGTAATCTGAATAAATGTAAAAAAATGGCCAAGTGCGTGTCGCGCCTTGCGCAGTGTACCTACGTTTCCGTAGTTGTCCGTCGTCGTATTTCAGAAGCAAGCATTTACTTCATCTAAAGTCACTTTTCATATTTTCTTCTTAGGAATTATTACTGGTTAAGAATTTTAGAGGGCCTACTCGAACAAAAATTATAGAATACAATAGAATAGGTTATAAACCTTAATTGGCACTTTAATAATTTGCAAATAGCTCCTTCAATGGAAAAATAGTCTTAAAAACCCTTATGCCATTTTCAAAGACCTAACCAACGATTCCCCACACGATGGGATAAAAGACGAAAAAAAAAACATCCCTACTTTACATGTAGCTCCCTGGCCGGACCCAAAAGTTTCCAAGCAAAACCTCGGACAGACAGACAGACATATCAAAACTATAAGCGTTCCTTGTCAGCACTACGAAACCCTAAAAAGCGAAAAATTTCGAATAATTAGACTGCCGAAAATTAATAACAAGGACAATAAAAGGAAACCACCAAAACATGTTGCACATGATTAAATTTTAATGTCTATATAAACGATGATGAAGAAACGATAAAAATCTCAACTCTTTAACGACCCAAATACGTTTTATCAAAGTGATCGAAACATTTAGGACATAAAATAGAATAAAGACCGCAATTAAACCACATTAAGTTAATGGAACATCGTCCCCGACGCAAATTCTTTGCCGAATCGGCAGAGGCCGTCGACCTGAGTATTAATTTTTAAGCGCAATCCCGCGGGCTGTCAATCCATAGACCATTAGACAGTCCAACACAAAGGTTCGCTGCGCAGCGCTGCAGCTGCTGCCTAGTGTCAATGGTGACGTTTACGTGCGAAGAGTTTTACGATTCGCAGACGACGCGTCAAACCCAATAGTGATGTCATTATGACACATCGCGAATGTCGATGCGTTAATTTTGATTTAATTTCCATATTATTGCCAATGTTGGGTTAGTAATCATTATAACCAACGTCATTTCCAAATCAATTGTTGTAACTAATTGGTAAAATAAGTGTTAACTACATTTTTTTCAGGATTGTTAATGAAAGTTAACAGTCCTAAAGATTATTAACAACACACCCAAGTAAAACTAGTTTTACTTTATTTGTCAACTTAATAATATTATGTAATAACTGTGGCTAGCTTATGAATGTTACATGACCATGTAGAGAAAAGTGTTAACCGCCAAGAAAACTATTTCTCAGGATTTGTAATTGCATTAAGCATACTTGCACTTTTTAGTGTCCATGTTTAATCAACTGAGTACGTTGTTTATCGATGTAATAAAAGGTGCCACGTCACTAAGAGGTTCGCTTTACGAGCTTCGTCTCGGCCTCGTGTTCCATTTTTAAATGGGTCTCAGTCTGAGCTTGTGGTAGGTCAATAAAAACAATAGGTACCTACGTCAAAATTAAATGAATTTTAAATCCATTGGGAAAGGTCTTTAATCTATATCTATATATATAAAAGAAAGTCGTGTTAGTTACTTCGCTTATAACTCAAGAACGGCTGAACCGATTTAGCTGAAAATTGTCAGGGAGGTAGTTTAGAGCCAGGAGAAGGACATAGGATACTTTTTATCCCGTTCGAAATTAAAAAAAAGTCTGCTTATTTATTGCCATTAAGGCGGAACAAGTTCTCCGGGTCAGCTAGTTCTAAGATATTTGGAAATAGATAGCTACAATATTTACGAAGTACTTACCCTGAACGATATTTTAAAATCTAAATCAATTGAAAAAAATACTTTTTTTTTAGTTACCTATTGAATATTAAAAAATACACCTGGTCACCTGTCTTAAAAAAGTATTGCTAACTGACTAAAAATTAAATTATTATTAAGTTTACACGGATTATTTGTTTGACGTTGTTATTATCAAATCCAAGTGGATTTGGACAAATTGACATACCTAATAATCTACTAAATGTTTCTTGTTTTTTTTTATCCACGAAAAATTTATTCCGCTGCATGTTGATATGGTATGATGTAGCTGAACAATATTTTGTTGAGTGACCTGTATGTATGTACCTACTTTATGCAATAAACGATTTGATTGTTTCTATTTTATGAGTTATTTAAAAAAAATACTCAATACTCAATACTTTTATTGCATAACCAAATAGGCTCATTCTCTTAACTCAAGAAAATCGTTCTACTTGAGTTCCCCCGTAGACTCGAAGTATTTTAAAACAAGAAAACTCTGTTCCGTAATAAATCCGCACTCGAATTTTAGGGCCGATAATTAAAAATGAAACTTTTTCACTAATGCTAAGACTGCGTAATTTACGTATACGAGTAGCCGGTAATAAAAGTTTTTGTTGCGAAAAACGTCGGGCCACCATAAAAGCGTTCCGTCCCTTTCTATCGTTGGTTTACGAGCGTAAAAATGAGAGATAGCTGTATTGCAGTGGTGGTTTTATTACTGTGCGATGCCGGCCATACGCTTCCGTGCGAGCCAGGAAGTTTGAGCAAGTTATAAACTTATGTAAAGCTAGACTAGTCTAGAACTTCTGGTGTTTTCCTGAATATTGTGCCGTATCTGCCTTTGTGGCTCAAGACATCTTCGAAGATTGCGGTTATGCTTTTGATAGCTTTGTAGAAGAAAAAGATTTGTTTATTTTGATTGTTGTAATACACACGCGAACACAATTACATTCTAGTACAGCTGCTGGCATGTTTTGGACACAATTAAACATGAATTGTACTTAAGTGAATCAATATCACGAGTATAACTAAATCCCAACTAATATTATAAATGCGAAAGTAACTCTGTCTGTCTGTCTGTCTGTCTGTCTGTTACGCTTTCCCGCTTAAACCTCGCAACCGATTTTGATGAAATTTGGCATAGAGATAGTTTGAGTCCCGGGAAAGAACATAGGATAGTTTTTATCCCGGTTTTGAAACAGGGACGCGCGCGATAAAGTTTTTCTGTGACAGACAAAATTCCACGCGGGCGAAGCCGCGGGCGGAAAGCTAGTTACAAATATACCGGCCAAGTGCCTGTCGTAACACGCGCAGTATACGGTTCCGTAGTTGTCTTCGTTACCACAATATACTTCAGAAGCAAGCGATCACTTCGTCTAAAGTCACTTTTGATATTGTATATTTTATTTTAAACATTTGTTCATCATTTCAGCCACAGGACAACCACGGCTGAACTTAGGCCTTGCCCAATGACTTCCACATCGCACGGTTGGTAGCGGCCTGCATCCAGCGCCTTCCTGCTACCCTTATCAGGTCTTTGTCCACCCACAAGGTGGACCGACGACGTCCACGTCTCACGCTGCGTTTTCCGGTACGCGGTCTTCATTCCAGAACCTTGCTGCCCCACCGGCCGTCAGTTCTGCGTACTATGTGCCCTGCCCACTGCCACTACTTCAGCTTGCTAATTCGTCGGGCCATGTCAGCGACTTTAGTTCGTTTACGGATCTCCTTGTTTCTGATTCGAATATTTATTAGGTATGAAATTTTATAATAGGTAGGTAGATGATCTATTTTAACTGCTATAGTTTTTTTATATTTTTTTTATGTGATAGGAGGCAAACGAGCAGACGGATCACCTTTCTATTTTCTACTCTATTTTTTTTATTCAGAAAACGACAGCTCTTTATAATAACAAAATAGTTTTCCTTGAAAGTTCATAAAATTGCTTACCATCAGGTGATCCGTCTGCTCGTTTGCCTCCTATCATAAAAAAAGTACTATCATCATGTTTTTTTTTCAGATTCAAGCCAAAGTTTAGTTTTTAGAGTGGACGTCCTACTCGATCAAAAATTGGCATTTTAAACTTTAACAATTTGTAAACGGATCCCTAAATTAAAAAAGGTCTTAGAAACCTCTAAGCTATTTTTAAACCTTTACCTGGTAGTGACTGAAAGCCGTAACATACAGGGTGTCCCAGAATGGGTGAATCGAATTGATAGGGGAGGTAGCTCTCTCTACTAATGTACAGTCGCGGAATGAAAAGGTTCGTCACCTTAGTGTCGGTTTTCGCTTGCACTAGGTACTGTAAGAGTCAAACCTGCCAACATAACCGTTCAAGAAACAGTGCTGCTAACATTTAAATAAATATGACGTTTGCTAACGAATAAGGTTTTGCTTTGGTTTTGCTTGTTTATTTTTCTATCCCATCAGTGCAATGCAATGATGACATTGACCAATTGACAATAGTTTTTTTTTATTTAATAGAAATAATAATGGCAGGTGGAACCAACAAGAAGGTTTTAGTTTATCAATCATATTAATCTTCTTGACAAAATAAATCGTCAAACAACTTTGATCTGAATAATTTTGAACTTTACTGACGAACAGTTAAAGATTATTTTCTCTAACTCGAGATTATTCTGTAACATAGTTTCAAAAGGTAATATGTGCTCGCGATTCGTTGAAGGAATCAATTTGAAAACTGACGAACCTTTTCATTCCGTGACTGTACTATAATTAAAAAATATGAAAAAAACAATTAAGCTCGATTTTTTTTAAATCGAAATCTAGTCATTATTTTCAAAAGTTTGATTTACGATGTATTAAAAAAAACTCCTTACTAGATCTCGTTCAGAACAATTTTCGTTGGTAGTTTTTATAGTAATGTACATCATATATGTTTTTTTTAGATTTTTCATTTTCTTATTTTAGAAGTTAGAGGGGAGGACCAACTTTTTTCCACTTTGGAAGCGTCTGTCACGCAAACTATTCGGTTTAGGAAAAAAGTATTTTAGAAACCTCGATATCATTTTTGAAGACCTATCCATAGATACCCCACACGTATGTATTTGAGGTTCAGTTCTAAGTATGGGGAGCCCCCAATATTTATTATTATTTTTTTTATTTTTGTATCAAAATCTTAATGCGGTTCGCAGAATACATCTACTTACCAAGTTTCAACAGTATAGCTCTTAGTTGTGACATACGGATGGACAGACGGACGGACAGACAGACAGACATGACGAATCTATAAGGTTTCCGTTTTTTGCCATTTGGCTACGGAACCCTAAAAATAGGTTAAGTTTCATCTATTTTCATATGTACACTTTAACGTGACCACTGTATACAGGGTGGAAACGATAAGTGATCTCACTCGATTATTTCTAAACTATGCAAGATATCAATAAACTAGTTACTGATCCTGAAAGTGCTTCATGAGCTCTATCAAACGGTATTAATAATAGGTTACAGAATAAACTGGATCTATCCGAAAATGTAATGTTTCCAGCTTCCATACATTTGGTAAAGTCACGTTATTTTAAAAATTACACATGATATCGTAAAACTGATTACTGATTCTAAAAGTGCTTCACAAGCTCTATCCAATGGTATCAATAATAGGTTACAGAATAAACTGGATCTATCTAAAAATTCAATGTTTCCTTCTTCCATACATTTTGTACTACTACATTCATGACACTCATCTCTTGACAATATTATAGCAAGTAAAGCCTAAAACCATTGTTTTCCATGAATAATTTAAAATAAGAATACAATTTACGAGTTTATTTTCAGTTTATTATTAAATAAATAAAAATTACACTTCTAATATTGTGTGTCTGGCATACATTTAGTATGGAAGCTGGAAACATTGAATTTTCAGATAGATCCAGTTTATTCTGTAACCTATTATTGGTACCGTTTAAAAGAACTCTTGAAGCACTTTCAGGATCAGTAACCAGGTTTTCAATATCTTGTATAGTTTAGAAATTATCGAGTGAGATCACTTAACGTTTCCACCCTGTATGAACAGCTTTCGGTTAAATATGTAAAACCACTACGATATAATTATTCAATTCCACAAATACATTTTAAAGTTATATCGAGATGATTTGTGCATATGAATGAAATTGTGAAAATTATTTGCTGACGCAAATCAAATATTGAATGACAAATGGCAGCCAGAAGTTGTTAGAATTGGCAACACACTAATATTTGTTGTGTAAAGTTGTGCCAAGTGCGTGTTAATTTGAAATATTAACTTCTACAGAAACTACACAAGTATTTGTCACATTATTTAAATAACAACCATTATTTTACACATTTAAGTAAAGTTCTAGATTTTGAAATTAAAATTTTGTTTCTTCTATAATAGAATGGGGTATAATGTAATGGGGTTACTTACATACTAGTTTAATTTCAATTTAATAAGATTGTGTTCGTCAGCATTAAGAATTTAGAATTTCACATTCTTATCGTTCAAATGTTTTCTTCTTTTATCTTTTTTCTAAACGGCCAGTTCGCAGTGTTTGCTCGCGCCATTTACTGATCGTAAGAGTGGCCAGTTTATGGTGGTCATTCGACAGGTTTACCCCCCATCAGATAGGTGACACTGGTGTTAGGTTTCACACTTCAATGCCTATTACTCTAACAACTGTTTCGAAGAAACTGCACTAAAAATAAAACTATAATGGCTACATTGTTCCACGGACATATTGTGGCATTTGCGATCCTGATCTGCAGCTCGGATGATATTTACTGAAGTCATTATAATTTAGCAAGAAATAAAATGAAACTTATTGAAATATTGATCTTAATAATTGTCCAAGTTGCTTTTTTTAAAAAGCAGCAAGTTCTTGCAACATCTATTAAAGACGGTTTAAAACTGGTCGCGGATAATATTATCATTTTGATAGATCGCATTACATACATTTCATTTGAATAGTTTTTAGTTATTTATTACAACGAGGAAGCTCTTATAATCATTATCATTTATTTGCAATTACACATGGTAAATAAACATGTTAGGTACAGACAGTGAGAACGACACATATTTAGCTAAAATTATTAGCATGCAAAAGTTAAATAAGAAACACCACAATATTAGCAACTATTCTAAAGAAGAACAAAACTACAGCAAGTCAAAGAACTCTTTTAAATCGTAAAGTGTCAGTGATAGCAACCATTTACTCAAATGTTTCTTAAAATTGCAAATACAATGTCCTTAATTCTTTGGGTATTCTATTATAGATTTTAATACACAATATGGTTAAACAGCAATTTTTTTTTCTTGGTATGTATCTCACCTGATGGTAAGTGACGATCAGGTCAATCCCCAAATCACCCGGAATCCTCAACCACAGAGGAACTGGCTATCTTACCTCTAACTGCCGGAACACAACAATGCTGTTAACATTGTTGTTATGGCGACAGACTTAGGTAAGATGGTGGAGCTAGGCAGGCTGGCTTGCCTTGCGATTAAATTCCAATAAATAAGGCTCGCCGGTTCTCCCCAATCCGTTCCCCGGCCACGGCCTGAGTCGAAGTCCTAGCCTACCGTAGCGCCCTCCGGCCGCGTCTGTAGTACCCGCAATCGGGCCCACTAGAGTGAGCCCGCCGTAGGCTGGACTTTGGTCCCACACCGCGGTGGGCAACCCTCTCGTTGGGTTCGCCACTGATCGGGCGCCTTATGCGCTCGATACGGAACCGATCGCGAACGTCGGTCTGCGACCGACTCGGACAAGCCTGGGCTTTGCTTCGCGAAGCTCACACTCGGCCTCGTCGGCACGCGCACCGACGATCGCCAAACGGCTAGAGTAGGTACCTTCTGTACTCGCCACTCTGCCCGGTGAAGCTGGAAAAGCTCTTCAAGCTACAAGCGCGCGTTATACCTACAACCATGTGGATCATTGTTGTCTTTAAATAAATAAATTTAATTGAATTGCAAAAAACTGTTCGTGTATATTCTAGCCCATGCTAATGTATTTTGTACTTTTTATTTGTCAATTTTTTTTTATTGACAAAAGGTAAAAAGACAAGTCAGGTATTTGACCGCAATCGCAACTGGTGTTAAGTGAGATGCAGTCTAGCTAGGATGATACATATCTGCCCTGTGAGTGCCTATTCACTCTCGCCTTGAAAAAAGCTGGATTATAGTGTTCAGGAAATATAGCAGCAGGCAACGAAAACCAGTCCATAGCTGTTCGCATTATAAAAGAGTCGTCAACACGCTTCGTTCGAGCTGGTGGAATGTATTTGTCAGATAATCTTTTGAAAAAGCCGTAAGTAGAAAAAACAATGCGGAAATTGACGTCTTTTTTTTTCGCGTGGCCATCGACCAAATCATGTTTTTTGGTTACAAAATAGTGTAATAAACCAAACTTACATGTATACCTCTAGACTCAGTCTGAACTGAGTTTAGAAGTTTGATGATTTGACTATATTGCTTTTTGCGCGCAAATGTAAGAAATTGCAACATTATAGGGGCATTTTTCGGAGAAATTTATCAAATAACCAAAAAAACACGAATTTAAAAGAAGATTTTTTTCAAAAAGTATATTTTTTTATTATTTGTTGGCCCTTTTTGTGTATTTTATGTATTTTTTAGTATAGCCTGTTGTTTAGCATTATTATATTTTATCAGGATATACCGCTTAGTTTAAAAGTTATTACGTTTTCTTTACAATAAGTAATTGGAAGAAAAAAAATTCGTTTTTTTTTAAATAGTCTTAATTTATTTACATCTTTTATGTCGATAAAAATAGGTCTAGTTTCATCTATTTTCATATGTACACTTTAACGTGACTCACACTGTATATCGCAACAAGACAGCAAACCCATTCATCACATAGTGATCTTCAAATCTCCGGCCCATTCATTAGCACATCATCACTCTCCAATTACAATCTGTTGCCGTCATTTTTGCCACAGATTACACAAGGCCGGTTAATTAGTCTATGATTAATTTACTAGTCCCATAAACAATGGTGTTGGTTTCAATGTTCATACATACATATTTACGAAGATTACTGATGCTCGCATTGATACGACTTGGTTGTGGGAAATACCGCAAGAAGTAAGTAAAACCGCTCTCCTTGGGCGATAATACACATAGGACAGTAGAATTAGATTTTAAATCGGAAATAATCCCTTTCTACAAAAGATTTTATTGCTTTAATAGCTTCATTGGTTGTCCATTAAAATTATACTAGGTTTTCGACTTCGACGGAGTTGTGCTTAATGGTAAGGGCCCCCGAAAGAATTTTCGGTTTTCCTGTTATACCGCGTAAAGGATGGAAAAGTGGTCTTCATAATGGTTGGAGGGCATTTTAACCTGAATTGAATAAGACCAAATTCATTTGTTTAGTACAAACCGTTTTCGTGCTTATCTTCGACGAAATAGAAAATGTAGGTATAATTAATAACCCTCTCTACGTCCAATAGCTCGTCACCTGCAGGCTCCCAAGTCTTATAAAAGGGCCACCTTAACCAGCGTATTCCTGTCAAGGCTCGCGAGCTGGATTCACCAATCCTTGTTCGTCTTAGCCGATCCTTAACTACGGTTGCTGCTCTTACTTGCACTCTCCTGAACGACTCTGTGTTATCTACTATGGCTGCCCCTCTTCCTTATACCATCCTATACGACTGCATTGCTTAGCCGTATGCCTGATCCAAGGTTTGACGCCACATAATCTACTTCGTACGCGTGAAAATAGTTTAAATATAATACTATTTCCCCTGCTTGCTACATTTTTCTTTACTGCTTCACTTTTGTTAGTCGTAGAGTGATCGTATATGTGATCGAGTGAGGTATTCAACACAAAAATACAGAGTGGCCCAGAAGAAAGTTCACTTTTGAAAATTCAAGGAAACGAGAACTGTACATTTTTATAGAACTTTTACTATTGCAATTTAAAGGAAATTTAATGCAATGTATTTTTAAATTTAACTTTATTTAATGATATCGCCCAGGAGATTTCTTTGACGCTTACAACATTCGATCAACATACATCAAAATCTTGAAATGCGTTCGTTAGAATTACCTCGAAATCTATTTTCAATTATTTCCGAATGCTCAGCTTCAGTTGCTGCATGGTTGTTGGATTATAAAAGTACACTCTATTCTTAATGTAACACCACAAAAAAAGAATTTTCTGGAATGAGATCAGGGCTTCCTGGGGGTCAGGAGATGTCACCCCTGCCTGAAATTATTTATTTGTGGGAACATGTCTCTTACCATCTAAATGTTCTCATTTGAAGTGTGACACGTCGCCCCATCTTGATGAAACCAAATGCTCCGGTCATAGCCTTGCGAATCTTGCAGCTTTGAAATCAAAAAGCTTTTCAGCCTACTAGTATAGCGCTCTCAAAAATTAATCATCCTTTCAATGCAACAAACCAACTAAATAAGGGTGAAATCTCACTGCCTCTAAGAAGCGCTAAATCTCATTCCAGCAGACTTATTTTTGTGGGTTTACCTTATGAGCAGAGTATAGGTACTCTAATAATCCAAAAACTCTGCAGCATTCATCCATCCTGAATCCATTTCGAGGTAACTCTAACGAAGGTTTTCCAAAATTTTGATGTATGTTGACCGAATGTTGTAAACGTCAAGGGAATCACATGTACAATAAAATTTATAAAAGAAAGTAAATTTTTAAATAAATTCCACTAAAATTCTGAAAAATGAACTGTTTTCGTTTTCTTGAATTTTCAAAAGTGAACTTTCTTCTAGGCCTAACCCTGTATTTATTTATATCAAACTAGTAATTCCTGAGATGAGCGCGTTCAAACAAACAAACAAAAACTTTTCAGCGTTTTTATACTTACTTGTTGTTGTTGATTTTTGGTGTCTAACCTTAAACCAGGCATACGGCTAACGGGACTATTCTCACCTCTCGTACCCACCACTGCAACTCCTGTGTAGCCAGGATCTACAGCTTGACCGCCACAAAAACCCAACCAATGCAGAACAAGTTTGTCCCGGGGGAAAGTTAAACTGTCATTGGACCCGCAACGAAATTAATCAGAAGAACATAGGAGGAGTTCGAAATTAAGGCATACGGCTAGGCGGAGCGAGAGCGCGAGGATGATCCAAACGCGCCCTTGCTCCGGCGACGGCGGAGGGGTCAGAGAAGGCGACAATATGATCGCCTCTAGTTTCCACTCCTCGGTGATGGCCAGCGGGCCGGAGGCGTGGGGGCCCCCCGTCCTGAGGGTCTTGTAGGGCCCGCCGTGTAGGCGGGCAATCGCCGGGAGGGGCTGTGGTAGAGAAGGCTTTGTCCGGAAACCCACTGTCTCCTCTCACTTATGGCGAGTGACGGAGCACCGGGGTCTTTTTAGTGGGTATGCCTCGTCCTTCTGACTTGGTGAGCCCCACATAACCTACCCTGTCCCCGCAGGGTAGGTATGCGATTCAACGCATTTTTTCCCCGTACAAAAAAGCATACGGCTAGGCAACTTATTCGTTCAGGAGGGTGCAAGGAAGAGTGGCAGCCACAGTAGGTAAAATTTACTTAAGATTCGGCCAAACCAACGCGATTTCACGCGATCAGCCGGCGTGCAGCGATGGCGATTAATGCAGTTAGGTTTGGTCGCCATCGCTGCACGCCGGCTGATTGCGGTGTGATCGCGTTGGGTTGACCGAACCGTTGAACTTGAAAATGGCACAAATCAAGTCGACTTCGACGTGTATTGCCAACATAATCAAATAGATGTAAAAATGAGCATTGGCCACTATGCATACCTGGCCAGGCGGCGGGTCGCGCCGCTACAAGTGCGCGGGCGGCGGTGACGGGCGCGTCGTGAGCGGCAGCGGCAGGACGTGCGGCGCATACTCGGGAGCGAGCACGTACCGCGGCGAGCAGCACATGGAGTACGAGGAGCCCTTGCGCGCCTGCAGCTCCAGCAGCGAGCACAGCGACCGCTCGTACAGCCGCCACTGGTGCACCACCCAGTGGGCTGAAACACGCCCGATATCACCCACTGTTCGGTATTGAGCGTTGAGGTACACGCATCAGCGATATGACCCACTGTTCGGTTAGGGTTGTACACGCATTAGCGATATGACCCGTTGTTTGGTATTGAGTTATGCACGCGCCAGCTATGACTATTGTTCTTTGACTACACTAACCACCAGCAATTGCCCCAACGTTCTTTGATGTTCAGGGTTGGTACACATACGCGGGATAGGCATAAGCACAACTGAGCGGAAAAAAACGGATATGCTAGCCGCACAATATGCTTGCTCATATGATATTATGCTAAGAGTTAAGATTGTCGCTCAAATATATACCAACTCTAATGAAATAGGTACCCGATTAGTACTAATTAAATGAAGTCGAATAAGTAAATTTGTCGGCTTTTTTATTTACCAATGCCAGCCCGCTTATATGTTAGCAACCCTTACTATTCGAATTTCGCTTATGCAAATTGTGCTAGCACTTTCGCAAAATTAAATAAAACAAAAATAATACTCGCCACTATCTCGCATGCGATGGACTCTTCGCTTCCTTGAATCGTGCTTCCAGTGTTTCTTCATATGTTTTGACTGTTTTATGATTTTGTATTCTTGTTCTTGTTAACAATTAACAATTCCTTAGAGCCAAAGCACACGATGCGTTACAGCGTCAATGCGACGCCGGAGCGGTATCGGTGCCTCGTCTTACATAGAAATATCTGTGCCCAGTGCCCACGAGTGCCACGAGCCACGAGCGAAATCTTTGCGGTGCGGCGCCGCCGCAACGCATCGTGTGGCTTGGCTTTAATTCTATCGTAGGTACAAAACATATATTAAGATACCCATATCTTGCAGGTATACTAACTATAACGACGAGTAAAAACTTGTAGTGCCAATAAAGCATTTATGTGCTTACTTCGTTTTCTGAACAAGCTCGAAAGCTCTAAAGAAACGTACGATATCTGCTACTAATTTAATGGTACTTAAATTTTTAATGCACTATTACTGTTTATATCTCATAAAGCGACAGGCAATCTATAAAGTGTGCCGTAAAACCACTATATATGCTGAGACATATTGCCTAGAATAGAAAAATTGCTAACTAAATCCTATTTGTAGCAACTGTAAAANGTAGCGACTGTAAGAGCTAAGTCGCTACCTACCTAAGTTACGAGCATATGGCAAGAAAATATTCTACGATGTAGGTTGTTTTCAACCCACACGATTGAAAGTGGATAGTGATCTAACTGATCTAGGAATATTAAGTACGTTGTACATAATTGAGAGCTCCTAATCAGGAAAACAAATTGTTATCTGACAGTCGTTCAGGGCAGAAGTACGAGTATGTTGACTTAACTTTTACATAGTACTTATTTGCTCTTGATCTAAAGATAATTAACTTTTTTTAAAAATAAAACCGACTTCAAATGCGTGAACACAAAAAAAACTAAAAATTAAAAATATTGCGTATAAAAAGTTCATCCCTAATTTTCCACCCTTGGGGGTGAAATATTTTCTTCAAATTCGCATGAAACCACCCTTTTGATAATACCTATTCAACAAAAAAATAATCGTTCAANAAAAAGTTCATCCCCAATTTTCCACCCTTGGGGGTGAAATATTTTCTTCAAATTCGCATGAAACCACCCTTTTGATAATACCTATTCAACAAAAAAATAATCGTTCAAATTGATTTATAATCGGCGGAGATATTGCGTATAAAAAAGTTCATCCCCAATTTTCCACCCTTGGGGGTTGTTTTTTCTATTATTAAATTTAAATGGGACCACCCTTGAGGTATTACCTATACGCCGAAAAAAGATTTGTTCAAATCGGTTCATAATTGGCGGAGCTATCCAGTAACAAACATAGAAGAAAAAAAAAACATACTGGTCGAATTGAGAACCTCCTCCTTTTTTGAAGTCGGTTGAAAATAAGAAATTTTTTGAGTAATTTTGACAAGAAAATCGCTATTTACATGCAGAAAATGGCACTTTAAGCACTGCTTTATGACCTGAATATTTCCACGAGCATCATGAATCCTGGCGTGATGAATCACACGTCCCTCTGCAGTCGTAACAACGAGAATAATCCTTCGATTCAGTTAATTAAGACACCTCGTCTCGGACCCCATAAATAGAAGTTAAAGAGGATTTACGATGAAAAAGTTGTACGTTCGGAAACAGTGTTGCTGGTGAATCCATAGGTTGAATATCGATAGTGTGTTTTCCAGTTAATCGATATGTAGTGATGTTCGTATTATTAAATTTGTGATACCATGACATGATAAGCTGACAGGCAGCAGAAGATTCGTGGGCAGTCTACTACAGGGAAAGTATTTGTTGGAGATTTGAAGGCCAGTATTATATCACCAGTTTTTGCTCGCTTAGGCTGAGATATTAATGATTTCTGCCACCTTCAAGTGACTTAAAATCTCAATGAACTTTAGAAAGAATCGATAAGTATTAAGTGACTCTACGAACAGCACTTTAAACCAAATCAGAGACTGGTTGGGAATTTCGGATCCATCTTGTTTTTGCCATCAAGACCCTCAAGTGGTATTTAACAATCGCGCTTGTTTTTATAAACATGGCCGCCAATTATATCTTACTATGTCGCCGAATATGTGAAGTTTTGTACATGACTTGAAAGACTGCTGAAAAACAATCAGGACTCATTACGTTGGACAAGTCATTGAATATGATGAAACCTAATTGGTTGCAAATTCTCCACTCATTCTCGGAAATAACCTTCAAAGCGGTTCAGTTTGCTATTTTCTATCATTGCCAATTTGACAGAACCAGAGTAAATATAAATGAGTAGGTCCTCTTCATAGAAACGCACCGAGCGCGGTTCGTATGTGAGCGCGCGCCAAATACGTATGCGGCGCGCACGCACACACTGACAAAATTCAGCGCACCTCACCGCGTTTCCATGAAGATGACCTACTCATTTGTATTTACTCTGACAGAACGCCCGTATTCACAAACATTACTATGAGGTCTCACACACAGTGCGCGTGGACGCACGGGGTGACACTCAAAACAATCACAGAACTCTGTTCTACGCTGTGAGTTCGATTTGCTGATTCAATTAAGTAAGTATCATTTGTGAATACGAGTGTAAGAATAATTCATTTACCTACTCTCAGTTTAAGTGCTAAGAGTGATTGATTGCATTACCAATGAATCGTTAATAAACAGGATTAATGCACAAATTGGCCACTTAAAACTTCACAAAGCATTCTTGCTCCTTAATCGCTGCGTGCCGGTTGCGGTGTAGTTAATTCAATAAAAATTCAAAAGCGTCTTCCTTTTGCAAGTTAATCCACTCACAATAATTTGACTTGACTTAACTTACTGCCAACTTTCAAAGTAAATGACAGCATTCGACTACTCGTCAGGGTTCCGTTGACAGCGGCTGTCAATTCAAATTACACCGTATCCTTCTTCAGGGGATATCAATGATACCACATAATTTCAAACTCTTTTTTGTCGAATTTGAAAATGAAATCGCTTCGGTCACGGTTTGGTTTCATGGTACATGAGCAGGTTTAGTCGGCACCGCACACGTTTCAGACATTAATAATTTAATAGTGCAAGCAGCTTGCTTTTGAAGTCTTTGCATCAGCCCTCCGATTATGTGAGAGTCGCTAATCTTTGCATCAGCTTCGATAGTAGCGACCCTCGTTCTTCGATCTCCGTCGATCGCTAGAGTAATGTGAACAACCGACTCTTAACCTAGCTTTATATTAAGCTGAGCTATAATGCTTAATTAATTGAATTAAATGGTTGCTTTTGTACCTATTATATGTAGATCCGAAATACGAGTATCAGTGACATTTCAAAGTTAACCCTTTCACGCATATGGGACACATTTGTCCCCACATAGTTTTCACGATTTACAGTAATACTGGTTAAGTAAAACCATTTGTAGTTTAATATTCTTAAATTTTATTATTACCTTTTATGATTATGCGCTAGAAATAATAAAAAACTCGATTACATGTATAAAAAAATACTGGCACAACATATGAAAAAAAAATTTGTTAGACGTCAAAATTTAAAATTATTTTTTTATTACTTATCGGCTTTCTGCCACTGTGTTTCTTCCAATTTTACATTCAATGGTAAGTATAATTATCGTTTCATTGCATATTTTCGTTTATCTTCTTACGAATTAGGAAAATTATGTAAAAATCTAATTGGGACACGGGTGTCCCTATATGCGTCAAGGGAAACTTGGTTCTTACTAAGGATATTGTTTGCGTCGTTATAATTTGTATGTTTATATTGATGTTTTATTATAATATTCATACATTTATTTGTAAACCATTTGTCTTTAAATCGATATAAAAAAATTCGCTCAGGAAATTCGAAATTTTGGATGTCATGAAGTCATGATAACTGATGATAGCGACAATGAGGATGGTTTCCTCCTGGATAAAAGGGCGTCTACAGCTACTCTGCTCCCCTGAGGACTTCCACAACGATCGTTTCTGTGCTGCTCGTATACATGAATGTATACGAGAAGCACAGGAACATGAGGCTTGCCACACTGCGTCTTCCTATCCGTGGGCGCCACTTGAGAAATTTTCTGTCCTCACTTCTGCGAGCTATGTGCCCTACCCACTGCCGCGAAAGTTTGACAATTCTGCGGGCTATGTCTGTTACTTTGGCTCTCCTGCGGATCTCCTCATCAAAATTTGGGTGACTTTGAGCCTTCTCATGAGGCCCATAGTGAAGGAATACGTCTCCGTTCCGTACGCCATCACTGCCAACACACATTGGTCGAAGACTTTCTATCAATGGGTCTTGAGACACTGCGGTATTTTTGATAAGAAGATGTCGGGAAACTTCTCGGATGTTGTCCCCCCGAATAAGATTCAACGATTATAGTCACGGCACGGCTAAGACCTTGGAAGACCTAGAATCTATGCTATATGGCCTTAGTAGAGGCTCTCAATAAATGGGATTCAAAATAAATAAGGACAAGACGAAAAAATTATGTCAAATATGCGCGTTACAGCACTCCTTTGAAGGTTAGAGACTCTACACTCAAAGTTGTTCTTGGAACAAACAGTCAAATTAGGTAGGTCTACTAACTTCAAGAAAGATGTCTATGATGAGATGAGGATCAAACATACAAGTACGTAAGATAAGACGCTATCTATTTTAAATTTCTTATTATAAATATGAATATCATGCTTATTGATTAAATTTCATTTGTATTTTTAGTTTGGTTTGTATTTATTTTGCAACAAAAGCGTCGGAGTATTTTATTTCCTATATATGAGGCAATGTATACCTTAACGCATATAGGGACATATGTGTCCCCTACTGAAAAACACTGAAATTCATAGCACTTATATTTTCGGTACTACTTTTGTGTTAAATTAGACTAAAATAAATAGATATAACAAAAGAAAAAATAATTTTATAGCTTGGATTAGTTATAAGCGTGTAAGGGTTAAGTCAGTGGCGAATAAACAAGTCCATCACAAGTTTCAGTCGTTTTGTCAACATTTATATTTAGCAAATTACTACTTCTTTGAGAAAGGTAATGCGCAATTGTAAGTTAGATGCCCCAATAAGTCATCATCTAACAAGAGCACTTCTAAAACCATTAATGGCCATGCACAGTTAGCCATAATGATGTTAATGGTCAATGGAGGAATAGGCAATAACAATATCCATTAACATGCGTTCCAAATTAGTGCTTAAGATTTATTTCAGTTACCTATCTTAAGACTTTTGATTGTTTGAAAGTGTTAGTAGAAAACTCATAAAGGCACTAAGTTATCTTTTTTGGAGTTTTTGTGTCCTAATTTCAGAGTATCTTTGTAAATAAGACATCCCAACTAATATTATAAATGCGAAAGTAACTCTGTCTGTCTGTCTGTCTGTTACGCTTTCCCGCTTAAACCTCGCAACCGATTTTGATGAAATTTAGCATAGAGATAGTTTGAGTCCCGGGAAAGAACATAGGATAGTTTTTATCCCGGTTTTTGAAACAGGGACGCGCGCGATATAGTTTTTCTGTGACAGACAAAATTCCACGCGGGCGAAGCCGCGGGCGGAAAGCTAGTTATTCAATAAATGGTATAATTAAGAGACGGCCTTAGTACAATCATTAACTATGAGTTCTGATCTTACATCTTACCAAGTTATTTGGGCAGAATAACTACTTAGGGGGTTAACTCTGCTTGAGAAAACAAAAGAAGATGGACAGATTCTGATAACCTTTCAAAGCTTGCAGAAAGACGCTGGAAGTAGACCAACCGGCTGATCTAGAATCATTGGCAAGACCTATGTTCAGGAGTGGACGTCCTGTGACTGAAATGGTGATGATAATGATGAGCAAACCTACATCAAATACCGCAATATCTAACCCAGACTAAAACGAACGAACGAACGAACTGGATTTGGATTCTGGATGAACAAATTGGAAACAAACACAAAATATAGATATTATACATTACTTGCTTTACCAGAAAAGCGCTGTACTTTCGGGTTATTCTCCAACACCTCTGGACCAACATTTTAATTAATCAGTAATACATTAGTACCAGCCCGTGACTGCTGGTCTATTTAAATTGTGGTCATAACCTATAAGAGGCGTCGAGGACACGCGGACAAATGGGATCTAATCTAATGTGGCGTGGCTCCGTGATGATGCACCATTAATCTTGCAAACTCTGCAGGGTAATTCGAATTAACGTTGATGGATTGGCAGAGACCATTGGACAGGAGCACTTGGAGTTTGAAGATCTATCTTCAAAAGAGATGCAAAAAGAAGTAAACATTAGAAATGATATTAAGATGATGCTTATTACTTGGGTTAAGTTCAAATAAGTAAAAGCATAAATATGAATGCACAGTGAACCAAAAATAATGCTAAATAGAAATCCAGTGACAGTGCACACCTGAAAATTTGCAGTTTTTTTTTAATTTCGTATAGTGGGATTTTCATAATGGCGTTTAAGGAACTGTAAAAGAACTCATAGGAGAAAGATCTCAAAAAATGGTATAATAGACCATGGAAAACGATATCAAGACAGCTGAGCTGCGAAGTAAACCTAAGTACTTATGTATTACTAGTACCTACCAATTTCGTCTTATAGTCAGTCATTTTATCCGTGCGCTGATGGATAAATTGATTCCATCAGGATAAATGAAGAACGATGATAGAAATACATAATTCCGCATACAATGTATGAAGAAGAAACACTGTTCTAATAAGATTAGCAATCCGATGGCGTACTTCAATAACTTTATTGTAGAGTGTATAGAGTATAATGTGTGAACGAGTTAATTAGAACCAAACATATTGAACTTAATAATCCCCGAGCAATGCGTGGATGCCAGACGAATCTATAACCGAGCCGTCGTAACTTAGGGACGTTATTATCAAAATAAGGAAGTTATATCCAAACGACCGACCAAATAGCAACAAGTTTGCTACAATGTCGCACCGCGATGCATATTTAAATCTCTAACGTAATACCACTATCAAAGTACGTCTATTTGTATAGCATCACCCACACATGCAATCATTGCGTAGCTTCAGGATATACATAACTCTATCGAGCGATAATAGGCCTCAATTTCACTCAATCTTGATATGCACTTGGGACGTTTCACACGCAACGTGCCCGTCAATGTGTGCAGTGGTATCATTGATATACACTGCCAAGTCATAAGCAGTTAATATACGTACGTACCACGTGCCATTCTATGTATATCTAGGTCCGATACTGAAGTGCAGTCCAGCCTAGCTTGACCCAGCAAATCTGCAGCATTTGCCGCGGATGTAGAGACGGCACTTCGAGCGCGGGAGACAAGGGGGATCTAGCTTCGTCGGTCAGTTTTCTAGTCGTATAAAGATAGAAAATGTTGCACGCAGACTTATACCGTTTTATTGTAGAAACGATTAATTGCATTGTTATATTTCCTCTTATATGATGATAATTGCATAAGTAAAAAGGGCTATTTTTATCACGTTCGCTTAAAGTAACATAAGAACGTAAATTGAGTAGCTATGCATAAAGTTTTTTTGTCGAACGTTGCGTTAAAGTTAAATATCTCATAAACAATGTTTAACAGATGTCATTTGTTTTTTTTTATCAGATCCAGCCATTAATACCTATTATACAGTGTGAGTCACGTTAAAGTGTACATATGAAAATAGATGAAACTAGACCTATTTTTATCGACAAAAAAGAGGTCAAAATTTTTTTGAGATTTTTTTTATTTTTTTATAGAATTTTTTTTCTTCCAATTACTTATTGTAAAGAAAACGTAATAACTTTTAAACTAAGCGGTATATCTTGATAAATAACAGGCGATACTAAAAAAATACATAAAATACACAAAAAATGCCAACAAATAATAAAAAATGATACTTTTTGAAAAGAATCTGCTTAAAAATGCCCCTATAACAGGTGGTTTTTATTACTTTGTATTATTCTCTATCGTATTATCTTTGTAAAACCAAAAATCGCATGTCTCTATCCCTATCACAACATTTGCTGTGATCGTTTGAACAAAGGCCGGCCACAACATTATTTTCCGCTACAGGTAGAGACAATTTTAATTTTAACTAAATTGCTTATTTTACTTCGAAATCTTTTGTTTTTATTTGAAATCTAACTTGTCTTTATCAAAATTACAAATCTAGAGCCATTTTCATTTTCGTTCTTAACGAAGCGTTGAATGGCGCGCCCGGAGAGGCTTAGTTCAAACGATCATTGCAAACGTTGTGATAGGGGTAGAGACTAGAGATGAAACGGATATCCGGCAACTATCCGGTAGGCCGGATATCCGGCCTAAATTTACTATCCGGCCGGATACCGGATAGTAGCTCACTATCCGGCCGGATACCGGATATTAAAAAATCTACGAAAATTTCCTATAATAAAATGNTAAGTTAGATGCCCCAATAAGTCATCATCTAACAAGAGCACTTCTAAAACCATTAATGGCCATGCACAGTTAGCCATAATGATGTTAATGGTCAATGGAGGAATAGGCAATAACAATATCCATTAACATGCGTTCCAAATTAGTGCTTAAGATTTATTTCAGTTACCTATCTTAAGACTTTTGATTGTTTGAAAGTGTTAGTAGAAAACTCATAAAGGCACTAAGTTATCTTTTTTGGAGTTTTTGTGTCCTAATTTCAGAGTATCTTTGTAAATAAGACATCCCAACTAATATTATAAATGCGAAAGTAACTCTGTCTGTCTGTCTNCTATCATACAGTCATCAATGCATTATTAGGTATTCGAGATTTCAAAACATCTGACCGAAGAGAGACTAGAAGGCAAAAAATACTTTAATGCTACATACATACTTAGTTCCAGAACACGATATGAAATTGGGAAACAACTACGTTTTCTTAATTTCGTTGCGGGTCTAATGACAGTTTAACTTTCAACGAGACAAACTTGACCTTCACTGGTTGGGTCTTTATTTAGCGGTCAAGCTGTAGATCCTGGCTACACAGGAGTTGGGAGGAATGAGAGGTGGGAATATTCCCGTGAGCTACATTTTCGATGCTAACTGTACAAGACTGAATCGTTCGAACTGTATTCACTTGTCGGCTAACAGTTGGGTGCGTGAACAGTTTTATATCTAGTACAAGAAAAGGACATAGTAGTCAGGTTAAATTTATACTAGCACCTTCTAGTGGCATATCTTGAGTTAATATTGGATTCTCCTAACGCTAATTTTGATCCGTTTATCTTAGAAATTTTTTATGCTGCACATTGTCAGTTTCTACACCAAATGTGTTGCCGAAATCTTGTTTTATTACTATATATTAAGTACGGCCTCTGCAATAATCATACTTTAAACATAAACTATGTATTTGAAAATGGCACATATTCGCATATATATTTATCGGCTGGTACAGTATTGATATCATTTTATCTATTTGTGGGTTTCCACTGTTTATTAAAACCACTAGATTGCATTCTCGTGGGATATTATCATTACCATTATTATAATAACGTAACTCATTATTGCTATTTAAAAGAGCTTCGAATCTTCTATGACCCAACATTTACAGAGGTTATTTAATTTTCAATTACATTCTCACATTCTCTCTAATTACTTATTATCTTTTGACCCCAGGGCACATTACTAACTAGTACTCATAAACTCAGTGAAAAATGTCTTTCAATATCAACATTGTGTTACATTTTGTCATCACTCTTGCTATCGCGAGTGCGTACAATTGATTTACTGTTCGAGTAAATTTATACATTGATAAAGTCAAGAGTAACTCTTTGTTTAACGAGTTCGTTCAGTTAAAACAAAAGCACTCTCATACTAAGTAAGATACAAAGCGAGGTTGTAGGTAGTTTCTCGAAATATAAAAAAAAAGATACGCTGTTTTCCAATACAGTTAATAATCGACTGAATAATTCTAATTTAAAATAACTATACATTGAAGTAAAAAACCGGCCAAGTGCGAGTCGGACTCGCGCACCGAGGGTTCCGTACAAACCTGCAAGGTTTACAAAGTTCGTTCATTACGACAATCGAGTCATAACTATGGTATTTTTATTGCAAAATGAAATTCATAAGTTTATATTTATTAAAAAATATACAGTGTGAGTCACGTTAAAGTGTACATATGAAAATAGATGAAACTAGACCTATTTTTATCGACAAAAAAGAAGTCAAAATTTTTTTGAGATTTTTTTTTTTATTTTTATAGACATTTTTTTCTTCCAATTACTTATTGTAAAGAAAACGTAATAACTTTTAAACTAAGCGGTATATCCTGATAAAATAAAAACAGTAATAATGCTAAATAACAGGTAATACAAAAAATATACATAAAATACACAAAAAATGCCTACAAATAATAAAAAATGATACTTTTTGAAAAAAATCTGCTTAAAAATTCGTATTTTTTTGGTTATTTCATAAATTTCTCCAAAAAATGCCCCTATAACAGATTGTTTTTATTACTTTTTTTTATTCTCTATCGTATTACTTTTGTAAAACCAAAAATCACATGTCTCTATCCCTATCACAACATTTGCTATGATCGTTTGAACAAAGGCCTGCCACCACATTTTTCTCCGCTACAGGTAGAGACAATTTTAATTTTAACTAAAATGCTTATTTAACTTCGAAATCTTTTGTTTTTATTTGAAATCTAACTTGTCTTTATCAAAATTACAAATCCACAGTCACTTTTAGTTTCGTTGTTAACGAAGCGTTGAATGGCGCGCCCGGAGAGGCTTAGTTCAAACGATCATTGCAAACGTTGTGATAGGGATAGAGACATGCGATTTTTGGTTTTACAAAAGTAATACGATAGAGAATAATAAAAAGTAATAAAAAATACCTGTTAAAGGGGCAATTTTTTGGAGAAATTTACCAAATAACCAAAAAAATACGAATTTTTAAGAAGATTTTTTTCAAAAAGTATAATTTTTTATTATTTGTTGGCATTTTCTGGGTATTTCATGTATTTTTTTTAGTATCGCCTGTTATTTAGCATTATTACTTTTTTTATTTTATCAGGATATACCGCTTAATTTAAAAGTTATTACGTTTTCTTTACAATAAGTAATTGGAAGAAAAAAAATTCTATAAAAAAATAAAAAAAAATCTCAAAAAATTTTTGACCTCTTTTTTGTTGATAAAAATAGGTCTAGTTTCATCTATTTTCATATGTACACTTTAACGTGACTCACACTGTATATTTTGTAATGTAAATAAAAATTTTAGGTTTTCGGAATTTTTCCTTTATGTGTGCTATAAACGTTGCTTCATGCCAAATTTCAAGATTCTAGGTCGACTGGAAGTACCCTTTAGGTTTTGATTCCCTTGCGAGTANCCCATCAAAAACATTCTGTAAAAAAACTAGCCAAGTCTCGATGGAGCTGCTTGTTTATCTCTAAAAAGTAATGAAATCTAGACAAAGTCGTGCCAAGTCTATGGTTCTTTACTGCGATTTCTTTATTATTATAGTTAACTAGCGGCCGCCCGCGACTTCGTACGCGTGAATCCCGTTTTTCCCGCTAATTCCCGTTCCCGTGGGAATTTCGGGAATTCCTTTCTTAGTGCACCTCTACGGTACCTAAGCTACGTCTCTTCCAAATTTCAAGTGCCTACGTTTAGCCGTTTAGGCTGTGCGTTGATCTGTCAGTCAGTCAGTCAGTTTCTCCTTTTATATATTTAGATGTTGTGTGACTTCTGACTTGGCCGTTGAAGGGTACAACGGCTGTATCTTTTGATTGCGTTGGCTTAGAAGTTTGATTTTTTCACAGCTTCAAGGGACAGTAGACCTGAGTAATTGATATAAATTTCAGCTTCATACCTCCACGCGTTCCTGAGAAAAAGGGTCTTGACAGACGGACGGACGGACAGACGGACAACAAAGTGATCCTATAAGGGTTCCGTTTTTTCCTTTTGAGGTACGGAACCCTAAAAAACAAGAATGCCCATTTAACAAATTAATTAATTTTACTTCGCAGCTGTATGATACAAATGCCATAATTAATATTGTATTGTGCCATTGAAGAACTTAACTAAAATCCTAATAAATACTGCTGAAATAACAATAAGAGATGCCTATTAAAGCTGTGTTCTTATACTGTAAGCTCTCGCATACACTAGCGTGTATTTAGATAAGCATTTTCGTGATATCCATCAACATAAGTTTATGAATGTGTAAAGAAATTTCTTCACCGCATATCTTTTTGCCAGCTGGTAAGGGTAGCTTGTTTACGTTATAGTTTATTGTGAATTCGATGAATAAGAAACAAATAAACCCTAATGATAATGAATATTAATTAGCCTTTGCTCTACAAGCNACCGCGCGACTGATTGAGATTGTCCCAGTGTTGTTCCTGACAAATTTAGGGTTGCCGTATTCTAATTCCAAAATTGCCGGATATTAAGGAAACCTTAGAAAAATTGCCGTATTGTACAAAATGTTTATTTGGAAGGTTTAAATTAAAAAAATGTTGAAGTCTTACATACGTAAACTACTTTTAAACTTACTTCTTCTTCTTCTTCACTTTCAAAGGTTTTGAAAAGTTTAGTCCTAGACCTACCCGAATAAAAGTGAAGAATCTACCAAAATGAGGAACAAATGATTTTAGACATTAAAATCTCGGAGATAAGATTGCATTTGGTTGAATTCTGTTGACGTTTCTTTTCGTGGCGCTTCTACTTCATCTATGGTTAACAAGTTGGTGCGTTTCATTAGACGAAATATTATTTTTTACTCATGAAAAACTCATAAAACTCTACTTTACTCAATTGCCGTATATTTTGATACGGTAATGAAAGTGCTGCCGTATACCGTATTTATGGTGCCTAAGATGCCTGAATGCCGTATATTACGGCAATTGCCGTATCAAGAACTTCACTGGATTGTCCAAGCCGTCATGGACGATTTTTTCCACATTTTTTAACATAGTAACTAAATAAGACGCAATATAAAAATTCCATCCGTTAAAAGCCCTCAAGTTATTTCTGAACTTTAGTTTAGTAAAAGATTTAGAATCTCTAATCGCTTATTTTAAAAATAAAACCATAATTAGAAAACGAATAGAGGTAACTTTGGGAATTTATTCTATCGAGTCAACTTCATCAAATCGTGTTTTCATCCGTTAATAGCCCTAGAAAATATCCTCAACTATGCCCAATAAAAATCTTAGCCTTTAATTTTACTGTTTAGTACCTCAAAAATGAAAAATGAAAACCTCATTTTCGCCATTTTCTCTGCTACCCGGCCTTAAATGATGTACCCACGCCAAAGCGTTGGCATCCAGATGGAACAAAAATTTCCAACATTCGACATGAAAGCGTGCCGAGTGGAACGCAAATAGATCCGATGACTCGTGATCTCCATGAAATCGATGTTGGCTGTCGAAATAATACATTTAAATAAACTATAGTAGCTGGTTGCTATTTTTGTACAAAAAGGTGAAGGTGAAGAACCAGCGAAATTGAAAATATAAACATACAAAAAATATTGGAATAAACATGCCCACGGGTTTGAGCATAAATTTCATTTTTCAGCCCAGAAGGAAAATCGAAGATGGTTCTATTCTTATTTATAAAGGAATCTATGTGGTAAATAAAATATGTATTTATTTAGTGGGTCCATGTTTTATTTGTTGTAGCTGATTTATTATTTAATCGCATAGAAAATTCATTGTTTTAGGGAGTAGGTACGCTAAGTATTTTTTGTTCGTTAAAGCCATGTTCAACGCTCAAACGCTCATACAGTCTGATACCAGGGTTGACAGCGCACATGATGGATGGATGACAGTGGATAGAATAGAAGCCACTTAAATTAGAAACTACCGCCAAATCATTGCAGGCATGGCGTGTAAAGCTTCGTGTACGAATGTGAGGATAAATGAAGTAGCTGTTGAGCGTGAGACGAGCTGTCGGCTGGTAGGGTTGGCACTTTGGTGGATGACTAATTATTGCTACTCGATTTTGTATTAAAAGCCTTTAAAAGATGAGGTGTATAAGAAAAATACACTGATTGATACTTAATAATTAGATACTGCGGTATGGCTATTCCATTTTGAATATAATTAGACACCAAAGTTTTTGTTAAGAAAAATAATATGTAAAGTGAAGAAAAATCTTTAAAAATCAAAGAATAAAGACTGACATTTAAAATGAGACAACTTATTCAAATGCTGTGATGAGTGGTTACAGGCAACTTGATAGAAAAAAATTAGGTAGGTACAATATTTGCATTTTGAGAGCAAAGTTTTTGTAATCCAGCGCGACACGTTAGATTTTTGCATTATATGCAAGGTGAGTAAGTACGTAAGTACGTTAGTTTTCATGATTGTCTGTAATTATTTTCGCATAAATAATTTTCGCATAAATAATCGTGATCAGATAATATTGTTTTGTGACAGCCCTTAACAGTCGCACAATCACAACGCTACTCTTTGTTATGCCTTCACAATTACAAGAACATTGCTTAAACTGTTTCAAGGAATCCGAGCTTTTAAAGATAACAATACAGCACTACTTTGTTTTCAACGGTTAGAACTAACTGCTCACCTTTAGTACGAACTTCTCTGAACTAGGGAATGGTTAGGTAATTTTATGTACCAACATGAAAATAGTAGCTTTTTACCAAAATTGGTTTTACAACGGTCTTACAAAAGCTTTTCGTCAGCCACTTAAAAAGCGTTGGTGAGAAAATCTGCAAAAATACTGCCTTCCCTAGAATATCAATTTGTACAAGATTAAGTTATTACCTGTGTTTCAATACTAAGAATTTTAGTGTCGTTCCGGGGATTGTTTGTTCTTAGACTTAACTGCTTTGCTTGACTTAATATAATGTCTCACTCGGATACCGATGTTGTTAGAAAGGCTTTTGTCGTCACAGATCTTTATGACTGCCGGCTAGAATAGTGATTTACCAGCTACTCTAAATAGAGTTTGTTTAAGCTCAGTGTTTTCAAGGACTTGGTCGCTAGTGTCTTAGGAATTGTGAAGGCTTTTAAAGGTGTCGTGGATTGCTTAAAATTTTCAGGGGTCTCCCATGAAATTGTTCTCAAAGTGTTTGTTTGTTGTTTAGTGCGTACCTAATAAAAATATTGAAACACGGGAGACGGTTTTCCACAGACTTAACTTTATATTTTTTAAATAACATAAACAAGGCAGGAGCCAGGTACACATAAATATACAGCCTACAATAGATGGCGCTAGTGTTCATAATTAATTATTTAGATATAGATCTAACAAAAAAAGATATAGGTACTTACTATGTTACACCATGAATAAGTTTGATCGATCATAATACGAACTAATGAAAGTTAATACAAAAGCTTATGGGAAATCGTGTTATTACTCGAACTTTTAAGATTCTCAAGAAATAGAAAATGCATGGAAAAGTACCTACATTTCATTATGTAGCGTTAGTTCTCTGTAGTTACTTATCTACGTCAAAATCCGTGACGGACGCTGCAGTTACCTTGAGTACTGGGGTTGCTGCATTAAGCCTATCTAAGACGTTTGTGTAAACGTTGGGACGAGTTCCACTTTACAAAGTGTCACTGAGATCCTTGGTAGAATAATATTCGGTATACGAATATAATAATCATGAAAACTTTCACGTAACACGCGTAATCAGGTAGAATTTCGTAGTCCATTTTCTTATAGTAGATGAACTACAACGAACCGTCCCACATGTGACATTGACAGGAGGCACCACTGTCAATACCGGATCGCTGGTTTCGATTTTGGCCATGTCAGAAAACATAGAAATGTCATTTGCAGGAGGGCGCTGCCATCAACACCTGGCCAATTTTTGCTATTTGACGTTTCAAAATCACTCAACTATACTCTATAATTTGGCAAAATTGGCATAAAGACAAATCATCATGCCTAACTTATTTCAAACTAAGATTCTTTTTTATTATACAGAGCTTTTTATTGGTTTTAGAATTTCAACCAATTAGCTACAACCAATTGTGCTCTAAGTGCTATAAAATATTTATTTTAATGTTGTCTAAGATTGGGACGGTTCGCTTGTTCAAAATGTTTTGAGACTCTGAGTGAGACACACCCCAGTATTTGATATCGTGCAACAAGACATTAGGGAAGTCACGCTTGTGACAATGAGTGCTAAATCTTGCTGTAATAAGAAATAATAGATTCAGTGTACCTACCATGAGTTTACGTTAGGTGTGCTCGCTAGCGAAAACGTCAAAAATCTCTATGGAAATTTTGTTTCTTGAAAGTAGCCGCTAGGGGCGCTGCACAATATGTCATACAATTAATGTCATTTTTTTACGCAGTCGNGTGTTATTACTAGGTCTCGCGACCCCAGTTTGTCGAGTGCAGATTATATGAAAATTGAATCTCTTGAAATGACTACATTTAATTAGGTTTATTAACTACAAAGTTACGGCCATAAAGAGATCAAGAACAATTAAATGTGAATTGCTAGTTTGTTACTCAAACAATTCAGAAATGCCGGTGCATAAAAATGGAACTGGCTTTTTAAAATCGGTACTAGGTAATATTTATAATTCAATAATTAATGATAACATTTTTAAGACAATTTAAACACATACTTAATTTCACGCAGCTTAATTTGTATAGTAAAATATTTTACCACTAAAGTTAAGCGGCGATCAAAAATGTAGGTATACTTAAAAATGCATATTTTCGTAAAGCAATAAAGTAGTGTGATTGTATCCATCACTTTGTCGCCGTAATTATAGTTCGGTTTTAATTAATACTTGATGCTTTTGCAACAAGGCTGCCTTGTGGAGACGCCGACTTATTAACATGCAGGTTATCGATAAAGGTGCTACCTCACTGTGTTTTTAGCGAGTAATTTTACAACGAAGCTTCGTGATCAAGTCGCTTTGTCCTTTGTATTGGCAGTTAGATTTTTTCGAACATAAAATTACCCAAATACGAAATCCACTTTTTTTACAAAATAATTTGGACCGTGCAAGCGAATTCGTCACAAATAAATTGACAAAATTAAGTCTAAATGATAAAAATACGAATGAGTCGGTTTATTTGTCGTACCATTTAATTAAAGTACAGAATTAAATAACGAACGTTTGTCTCGAGCCAAAATATTTTTTACAAATGTTCTTAAAATATTTTTAGCACAAGGGAAATTTTAATCTTTGAAGATGTGTCACAACAAATAGGTAACATTCGTGAACATCGCTCTAGTCGGTACCCACCGAGCGTTCCCGATGCGTACGAGCACAATTTATAAGATAATACCCCGAGGTCAGTAAGCCTTTAATTGAATGGCGATTTGATTACAAACCTATTTATAAGGGGCAAATTGGTAAACAGGAGACTGCTAGCTTTGACTGGATATTGGGAATTTAAACCTTCGAAACCTGCAACTGGTCGAGGTCGAAAAGATTAAAAGTAGTCTATATTTCAAAATTGTTTTCATTCATATGACGTTAAATATGTTAAGGTTTATTTTATCTCTCTAAAAACGTCAAACCTATTTCGTTTAATAACAATAACTTTCATTTTAATAACTTGACTTGAATTTCATGGTTTTAACTTTTTTTTTAATAGACAATCTGTAATTTTTTAAGACTAAACGAGTAGGTAGTTCCTTAATAAACGAGTACATACTTATAAAAGAAAATTTACAAAAATTTAAAATCCTTTATATTGCCAGTCACAAGGGTAATTGACTACCTACTATTGACTATTTTGCTCAAACCTGATATAAATAGTCTCTTAGTAAAATCCTACTTAGTTAATCAAGGTTAGTAAAAGTTACACGTGGATAACAAATACCTAATCATAATATTATTATGAATGCAATGTGTTCAACTTGTCATGGTTCAAGATGTCAGACATCAATGATAAAATGATATAAGTACTGTAAAACTAATAATTACGCATGATTCTGCCTGTATAGGTACTATGTATTAAATTTGTTGTCGCTGCCGATTGGTGGAATAGTGACGTCTGACATCGTTATTCATATTACCCATCTTCGCCAAATGTCACAAAGTACCGAACTGTACCTCTAGCATGAACAACTTTCGTCTTCGAATCGTTAGTGTATTTGACAAAATTCGATACTCAACCTTCGAATTAAACGATAACATGACAATTTTGATTCTCAAAATAAGTTTCGTGCAACCATTTCTCATACTAAGTTCACTTTACGACACGTTCACAAAGGCGCTGTTGTAGTTGTAGATTTCAAACGATTCGAACTCAAAAGTTTTTCGTGCTAGCCGTACTGAACGAAATCGTAACACAACGGACGGACGAAAGTGTAACACAAGTCTTCGCACTATAACTTGTAATGTAATGTGCATACAGTTTACAAATACTTAATAAGTGAAGTAACAACAAATTAAAATAACATTTACATAATGATTTATTTATGTATTCCAATCAGTGAATTCGTTGTCATGCGAGTTGCATTCGCGTCGACTTAAAGTGAAACGGCCAATACTATTTCTTATAAAAACTTATCTATCATCTTGAAATATGAATGGTAAACAATCTGTTGTCTAGAAGATTCCGCTTTCTAGAGATAAAACCGCCTAAATTATGCCGTTTCGAATAAGTCTTGCATTTTTTGTCAGTTTTGTGCAATATAAATTGCCGGCTATCTATCTATTCGTACGGATCCATATAAAATGGTCTATAAAGTTTATTAGTTTATTGAAAATCAAGAACTCATTCATACAATGACTATATCACTGCTTGTAAAAGTTGTTATATCAGCTGATTACAATTCCAAGGTCAATTTTGTTTCATTCGGTTACAAAGTCCGCGTTTGTTTATACACTGATAAAATGCGCGGACTTTCATTCATGTTCAGACATTGTTGCATTTGGGATGTGAACGATGCGATACGATCGATCAGCTGTCGAGCGGAACTGAATGAGCTATGAGCTACGAGCTATGAGCTAACATGCTAATAGCTCGATCCAATAGTTCGCACGTGGAGCGCGGTCAAGGCTGCAGTGATAAGTTGCACGCTCAAGTGCAAATGTGCATTGCCGGGAGTGAACAGCCAGCTTTACAATCCTAAGATTGGGTTGCACCATCTTACTTTAACCGCAGTTAACGATAACCGGTGCTTTTTGTATGGAGTTTGACAGATTTTTGACATTTGTTAAAGTTAAAGTAAGATGGCGCAACCCAGCCTAAGATTGTGCATGGGCGATGATAGACGACATCATGTCATTTAGTAATAGTCAAACGGATTCGGTGTTGGACTTCAAATGTGATTCACTAGTTCAATCACCATTGACCGCTAAACTACATATTGTGATGAAATCAAACATAACAAATGTAAAATTTAGCTTGCATGGGGATTCCTTTTAGAACGTAGTAGGTAGGTACTCACTAAGACGGGATTTTGCAAAATTCAACCCCTAAGGGGGTAAAACGGGATCCACGCGTAAGAAGTCGCGGGCGGCCGCTTGTTTGTGATTATTTATGATCGTGCACAACAAACGTATTAAACGGTGAAAAAAATTATCTAACACAGAGCTTTTTTTGTCATGCTCATAACTAAACCTATCCTAAAGTCAAGGATCCTTGCTGGCTGAATTATTTATACTATGGTATTAAGTTCCGAAGTGCAGCAGGTCATTACCACTGATTACAGTGATTACACGATGACTACGGTGGCCACGGGAAACGGTGTAATAAAAATGATAGCATGAATCGAGATCGGCGACCGTAGGTTAACAATTTAAAGGGCTATAGCCATGTTTAACAATGTTTTATACTATAAACGCGATCGAGATTATACCTATAAACTTGTAGACAGTAGACAGACAGCGTATATCTGAATAACTATTACCTACTTACAGGATTGCTACTATGTTCGTTCGTTCGTTCGTTTCAGCCAAATGACGTTCCACTGCTGGACAAAGGCCTCCTCCAAGGTTTTCCATAATGAACGGTCCTGCGCTGCCCGCATCCAGGCTCTTCCCGCGACTCTTACCAGATCGTCGGTCCACCTAGTAGGAGGCCTGGAGGTATACCTCCATTACGAGCCTCCGATATTTCGGCACTGTTACAAGCGCCATGATCACGGAGTAACTGAGGAATGGGGGGGTGAGATGTTAGGTAATATTAATTTTCAATATCACAAGAATTATTACAAATATATCATACTAGCTTTCCGCCCGCGGCTTCACCCGCGTGGAATTTTGTCTGTCACAGAAAAACTTTATCGCGCGCGTCCCTGTTTCAAAAACCGGGATAAAAACTATCCTATGTTCTTTCCCGGGACTCAAACTATCTCTATGCCAAATTTCATCAAAATCGGTTGCGAGGTTTAAGCGGGAAAGCGTAACAGACAGACAGACAGACAGACAGACAGACAGACAGACAGAGTTACTTTCGCATTTATAATATTAGTTGGGATGTCTAATACCTAAGTACAATTCAGATTAGCAGTTAGTGAATAAAATCCATTATTCATACTAAACTTCTCAACGATCGCCCACAAATATCAGTTTAATAATTTCAAAATGCTCTACTTAGCTCATAATACCTCCATCACACCTTCGAAAAATAAAACGCACTGCACGCAACGTTACTTTTTAACCGCCTGTCGAACGAGCTTATGTTTTTCTCACTAAAATTCGCTACATAATTTATAATTGGCTTCCCAATGACTGGAATACCTTGAATGCTTCTGTTCAGTAACAGAAAATTTAAATTCTGGTCAAACAATTTAAAAAAAGGCGTATTTTGGTTAAAAGAGTCATTTTTATTTTGGTACTAGCTTTCCGCCCGCGGCTTCGCCCGCGTGGAATTTTGTCTGTCAGAGAAAAACTTTATCGCGCGCGTCCCTGTTTCAAAAACCGGGATAAAAACTATCCTATGTTCTTTCCCGGGACTCAAACTATCTCTATGCCAAATTTCATCAAAATCGGTTGCGAGGTTTAAGCGGGAAAGCGTAACAGACAGACAGACAGACAGACAGACAGACAGACAGACAGACAGACAGACAGACAGACAGTTACTTTCGCATTTATAATATTAGTTGGGATTGGACATTGCTGCGAATGTAGAGGCGTTAAAGGTTAATTAATACCTAGAATCACTATGAATATTTATCCCAAAAACAACTGAACGTCAGCATCAAAACGTCAATTCGAAAAAAAAAGTGCGCATCGCCTAGAGCCGACTGTTATTTTTTTTCTATTAAAATAAAATGGTCTGGTTTAAAAACCAGAAACATCACCTAGCTCACCCTTCCACCTTTACTGGGGTGAATAACCGCGTGTTGCACGTTAAAAAATGTCGCCGTATAACTCGGTCGTCGATAGAGCACAAGTATTAATTGTCGGATCAATACACTGCAACATTGTTGCGGCCACCTTGACACTAAAAGGTGTACTCGAGGGGACAAGGTTGACCGTATTTACATTACGAGTTAACTGTCCACTACTCTGTGAATAAATATTGATGCTTTCGTTTTACACTTAGCATACTATATTCTTTGTTGATAGATTAAATAAATCGACTGTATTAAAGAACTGAATAGTTTTGCTTTGCCAGAAATAAAATACCTACAAAGCATTTTCAAGCATCTTCATTTTTACAACTAGCCACTTGCTACCGACTCAGCTCGCATGAAATTTAAAAATCTAAGTCACGTATCTCAAATTACAGCAAATATTTAAGTGCATTGTTTATTGGGAATAAACTAAAAACCTCTATTAAAATATAAGTGACTTCAATTTTATTTAACTTGGTTGGGTAGCTTGACCGATACGATCCTTGGGTGTAATTCCCATCATAAGCGACTTGGCCTTTATTTAAATATATTTGCAAAGTTACAAGCCGATGATAATTTTTGAAGATAAGTTTATTAGCAAAATAAATATCTTATTTATCATCCGGGAGATTTCCTAGCCCTTGGTCTATACACGCATATTTAATAACATTCAACTTCATTTTAACATCTTCGTGGGAAGAGCTTCAAGGGCAGGTATGAAATTATAAATCATTATCTTTAAAAAAATACTTGTAGTATTAAGTGAAGCGTATCCAAGAAACGCAAAATTTTTAACTTAAATAATATTACCTTGTAGCTAAGTCTAAAAAATGTAGGTATATAGAAACAACGAAACAAGCATGCATGCATACTAATACAGGGCATAGGTAAAGTATAGAAGGATACTTTATAGTATTTAATGCGCATGCATTAAATTCCTTTAATTTTAGATAGAAATGGTGAAATAATATCAATGCTATTACCAATGCAAAAGTTCACGACTCCCATTGTCCATCGTAAGTCCCATAGATTATGACGAATGTTTCATTATGTTCAAAAACTTTTCTATAAACTAGCGTTAACTACTTCCCTGTCTTCAAGCTCCAAGCCTAGATCCACGAAACTCTACAATTTAGTGATCGCCAATAAATTGTAAATCGTTTTCGCGAAACAAAACGCAACCTGACGGTTGCAGACGCGTTGATTGCAGTCCTATTAACTCCGATTTACAGCTAGGAACACGAAACGCAAACACGAAGCAAGGCTGGAGATGATGTTTGAACGTTTGATGACAAAACACAACAACTGTGAGGACATTGTTGCTATGTATGGAGTATTAAAAGAATCAGGGCAATCGGGAAACTATTGATGATTAGAGAAAACTACAAAAGAAACTCTAATAGCATTAATTTTGAGGTCCATTTGTTTGTCAAGACTCTTTTGCTTTGGAATGCGTAAAAATCTATAGTTATAATGGAAATTAGAAAATTGGAGAAGGGAGAAAATGGTATAAGTCCCAAAATCATTCGGGGGGACTACTATCACCAGTTTTTCTCACAATATCTAAAATTTTGTATTTTCTTATCTCTACCACAAACTCTTCTTATTTCTGAGATCCTGATAATCTGGGTAGGTATAAAATCTTGATTCTGAAACAAGTCTTAGATGACTTTTTATAATACAGATCAAAGACTAAAAATCTCTCTTATCAGAAGTTATCAGTAGAAGTAAGATAATAGATTAGGTTATGGAATTGAAATTATCTTGTCAGAAATCGTTACCATTCCAGATATGGAAATTTTAATATCAAGGTTGTTATTGTAATTTTAATCTCGCTCTCGGGTGCATTCCATTCAAAATGATCCAAGTGACGGATTCTAAATTTTTTCTAAGTCAATGTAAACAATTTATAAATTTCCAAGTTAAACTACCAGTGTAAATAAAGTCCAAAATCCTTCAATCTTCTTCTCAATACTACAAGGCCAAAAGAGTACTCACAGTTGTATCCGTTTTGTTATTAATTAGAAGCTAACAATCGAGGATTGTTGCCCCATTTAGAGTGAAACTACCGTAAGCAAAGCAGTATTTTTACAATTGAAACCTAAGAAAATTGCAACTTTCATTAAATTACTTAACCACAAGCAAAACAAGCGCAGTCACTTCAAAACACAATCTCTAGACTTCCGTGATATGGTGGGCTGGTGGCTAAAAGATAAAATATGCGGAATCCTTAAACATTTACAATATTACAATAGATATTTTCAATTTTTTTTTGGTTTTTAAAAACTTTTTGCAGACCAAAAGTATCAGTCTTTACGCGAAGGCAATGTTCCTGTCAAACAGAAAATTTAATTTTCTCTTTCAGATTTTTAAATCATATTTTTCCATGGAAATTTGTAATTTGTCAGCAAAGCACGCACAAACATTGTAGATTTAGTAGTTTGGAAGTACTACGGTACCGCCGTGTTGACCTTGTCTAGCGACTGTCGCTGGCAAAATAACAAAATTCCTTAGGAATAGGGGTGAAATTTGACCGGTCAGACGAGAATTATCGCTCGACGTTCCACGTTTCTCGTACGATATACAGGTAGAATGAAACGGGCACGCTATTTCGGTTTGTACAAACACCGCGCGTGTCTTACAACTAAAAACTTACAAAGATAATTAGAAACCATGAAAGCCAAATACTACAGGCTACATTAAAAATAACAAGACTGACAAAGTCTAAAAGGTATCCTAAAGATCTTGATTTACGTTGAAGTTGTCATACGCGACGTGGTAATATAAAATGGCGATCGCGAGTTTGAGGTCCGAGCGAGAAGTACGTGTTATGTATGGCTGAGGGGGGGGGGGGGGCAAGCGTGTGTGTGGCGCACTCTGCGGACGGCGCGGGCGCGTTGCTCGTGGTGGTGGTGGGATTCCTCCCGCACGTCTCCTCCCGTGGGTCAAGACCGGTCCTCGACAATATTAGCACAGTAGATATATGAGCTAAAGCAGTACGGAAACTTAGCCCTTTCGGCGAGTTAAATACCTACACCTCAACTGAGTGTTAGGGTTGGCACTCTTAATCTTTATAAAATTAATAAGGTTCTGACTTACTTATTTGTTAAAACGTTTATTTAGGTTTTTTAATTATCAAATAATTAGGTTCTATAATGATTGAATACATAATCGAATAAATTGATTAAGTACTATTAGAGGCCGGTAGAAGATATTCTATTCTCATAAATAAAATACCGGATACTTACTTTCACATAGCTATTGACTCATTTTAAATACAGTTCATCACTTAGTACAAAGGCGCGCGGAGCAATTTATTTTATCAAATAGAACACATTAATTGTTAAAAAGCGTAATTACGTAATTTAAAAAGAACTATTACAAAATCAGATGTAAGCACTTTATTTAAAAAGTAATATTTATTCATTTTTACAATTCAGAGTTATTACGAAGTTTAAAAATTAAAGTTCTGGTTTTGAAGATGCCGAGTTAAAGTTTTGAAAATACAGCGGACAGTGCATGCAATAAAATTATTATTAGAAACACAACGCGCGCGCGCGACACTCGCGACGGATGGACTGCGAGGTTCGCTTAGAGCTCGTGTAAAGCGTGCGTCTGTGTGCGTGAGTCTGATTTCGAGCGTTTGTATGAAGCTTCCGTACTGTTTGATTTATCTACTGTGATATTAGTCCAACATACTTTCATATCAATTTCGCTGTTTTTTTCAAATATACTGCAACAGTACTGTTTTGATATTACAATGAGACACTTCAATATAATTTTTACAAGTATAGCAAATCGAATCGAACCGTCTTAAATATAGAGACATAATAATATATTCACGGAGTGGAAGAAAGCTGCTCGAGCGCAAATGGCGGATTGGCAGGCTTGGGTCGACCGCCTCCTCGATGGACAGGCCTGATAACACCTGAGGGGCTATTTTGCTATTGGGTACGCGCAGTACGGATTGTTAGTGCCGGAGCATGGGGGGAGGCCTGTGTTTACCAATGGACGTCTACAGGGACGACGCTACTCGTAATAATAATACAGATCCAGTACCTCTAGCATGAACAACTTTCGTCTTCGAATCGTTTGCGTATTCGATAAAATTCGATACTCAATCTTCGAATTAAACGATAACGTGAAAATTTTGATTCTCAAAATAAGTTTCGTACAACCACACCTCATACTAAGCCACCTCGTTCACTTTACGACACGTTCACAAGGGCCCTGTAGTAGTTATTACTAAATCTTTTGATGGCGATTCGAGTAGGTACGCAAACGATTTGAACTCCAAAGTTTTTAGTGCTAGCCGTATGCATACTCCATCATTCTGTAGGCGAGCACGAATTCCTTGAAAAACATAACAGCGCAGCTTTAGCTTACAAAACTCATAAAACTTATTTATTTTTGCAAATAGGCTTTTAAAAAGCACCTTTACACGTCCCAATATTAACCCTACCACTGCTTCGGGACAATAAATGGGCCAGTGATGAGAAGAAGCAGCGCAAGAAACTCAGTCACTATAGTATAAAATCACCCATATCAATCCAACAGCTATAATTATCTACCTGACACGGAATATGCGGAAAAAACCTAAGTCGCTCCACGTGTACGTTACATAATCACTGCATCGAGCCAATTACGTTAGTAGGCCAACAACCGGCAACATTGTTGCCGACCTTGACACTGGAGCAGTCGGCAACAGCAACAATGTTGCAGACGCGTGCGTGATTAAACGTTGCACAATATCGCCGTCTGGGACCTTCTTTGTATCATTTTTATCGTTTGTTTTGATATCGAAAGTGGTCTTGAATTAGTCACTCGCTAAATGATGGCAGGTAGCAGACGAATGGGGTTTTAAACGTTATCTTGTTTACAAATTGTTGATACATGTTTGGATATATTCTTCGCCGTGTTTGGAATAGAGTCGCGTGTAAGGCAGACAGGAATTGTGATATTATTTGCATTAGTGGAAGATGAAATTGATAAGATGCATTATGATGGTTATCTTAGAACGTTTGCACGTGTATCATTTGAAGTGGGAAACGCAAACAGAATATTTATTTAATACGGACTCGTGTCTCGATGTTAACTGTAACCTTCTTATAGCAAAACTAGCAACCGTCCGCGACTTCGTACGCGTGGATCCCGTTTTACCCCCTTCATCTATCTTACGCGGTTTGCATTTTTTCATACAAAATGTTTTTCCCACTATCTCCCGTTGCCGTGGGAATTTTGCAATATCCTATTATAACTAAGCTTTAAGTTTACTAGGGTACCTGCATGCCAAATTTCCAGTTTTTCATACAAAAGGATTTTCCAGATAATTCCCGTTCCCGTGGGAATCTCGGGAATTTCTTTCTTATTGCACCTCTACGGTACCTAAGCTACGTACCTTCCAAATTTCAAATGCCTAAGTTTGGCTGTGTGTTGATATGTCAGTCAGTCAGTTTCTCCTTTTATATTTAGATATGACCTTTTTTAACTGAAAGTATTTGGGGTTTTTTTTGGGTTTTTTTAACTAGTTTGGTCCGTCATGGTTAAGCTAAGCTGTAGGGCTCTTCCCTCAGAGACATACGAGTTCGATTATTTAAGGGCAGACAGGTTTCCCGTTAAGCCTTCTTTGAAAAGAAAGTGTTTCATCAGTTATACTGGAATGTCTTACAAATATTTAAATGTAAATAATGTAATGAATATTCTTTANGACTATGACATATATATAAATATATTATCTACATGCCGTACAAAGGCTTGAAGCGAAAGTTGGATTTAAGTAGGTACACATAATATACACATCATTATATTTATTAATAAAAATTTTTATGTGACAGGAGGCAAACGAGCAGACGGATCACCTGATGGTAAGTGATTACCGTCGCCCATAGACACCCACAGACCCAGGGGCAACATGATTTGCAAGTTTTCATTTAAATATGGCCACGATTAAAATCGAGGTTGTAGAAAATGCGTAAAAAAGAATTTAAGATAATTATTTTCCGTTTTACTTGTAGGTATTACAATTTAAGACCAAATAAAGTCTTAATAAGGCTACCGTGCAGGCTTGATGGACGGACGACTGTAGCTCATGGCCAACTGAGGGAAACATGCAGGCACTTGTTTTTAATTGAGCTATAAGTATTTTATATTTAAACTAGTGTCTGCCAGCGGTTTTGCACGTGTGAATAACAATCAGTATCGCAATCAAAATAGTAGGTTAAATTATTACCTGCAGGATTCATTATACATTTTCATTTCGTAGTGTGAAAAATGTACAAGCAGTAAATCAAACAATACCAAGGTAGATCAAAAACAACATAACTAAATATAATATAGCCTGTTCTTACCTACTTGTAATTTACTAAAGGGAAAACTGAACAAAATTAATGTTTAACCTAACTTTTAAAATTTATATTGACGTTCATGTGCCATATAATTGAAAAGATATTTTATATTTTCAAAATGAAACATCTTATCATTTTCATACAACAAAAAAGCTTATCCATGATCGAGAAAACATGAACGGCAACTCGCATTTCAAACTTAGGTGATTTTTTTACAGATTTAGGTAGTATCAAAACTTTTCTGGTTTTCAAACTTCCGTTCCATTTAAACTTGAATGGAGAAATGTCATGCTGAGACTTTGCTTATTCGATCGAAACACCATTTAAAAACGTGTATGCTTCCGGGTCCGATTCGGAATCGGTGCGATCGTGCGCGCGCGCATGCACAAAACTGAAAACGGGTCCACTTCCCGGCGGATTTCTCGTGAGGTGAACGCTCTGCTACAATGTAACGAGATGATACTTTCGCTAAACTTAGAGCTCTCGCACACTCGATACTGCCGACGATTGCTATTGCACCTGTGCACGGTGCATGGCGTTTGACGTCGCAGAATTGCGCGGTTGACAAATTGTTTGATTTTGTCAATGTTCGTTTTTATGGATTGACAAGGTGAGCATCGCAAAGAACTGTCTTTATTTTTGGCCAGTGCACACTTTAGTAAGGAAACGCAACGTCCTCCATAAGATCCTTATTTATTTATTGCATGTTTTTATCAGCATGAATTTGCATTTGCACTTTGAATCAGCTGAAATTTTATCGGCATGTGTTTTCGATTAATTATAAGTGAATGATAAAGAAGTTTGTATCAGCTGATGAACTGGATTTCCGATAACTGATGCAAAAAGAGATTATAACAGATAAACCTTTATACATCGCAGTCAAACTTTTTTTTGTAAAACGTGTAAAAACGAGGAACTTACATTTGTATTATCTTATCTTATCTTTTGACCCATTCTGTCACTGCGATTTATCTCAAAGACGTTTGCGTAAAGCGTGTTTGGGCCCTTAATTTTCTTCTTGTTAAGTTATTAAAGATGGCATGGGCATTTATGCATGGCGCGCTTTGATTTAGAGGCACAAGTCGTGACTATATTGAAACATCGACGTTGCCGGGAGATCAGAGAAATCGGAACAATTGGAATTATGGTTTATACTACATGAATTATTAAGTATGTGGGAAATATTTATAAGGAATTTAATTTGAAAAAATAATAACAATGGATCTTAATTTTGAGTAAGGCCAATATCAAAAGAACTGAGCGAGACAAGTGAACAATCGCAAACCTAATACAGTCAATTATTGGCGATACTCGTATCTTTCGTACGCGTGCTCACAGCGACACAAATAGCTTCATCTGCTGACATTGATACATCACTCCATTCATTCCATCTGAATTGGGATCGCCTTCGATTGAAACGTTATTACTCCTGCAAATATAAGGTCACGTCCAAAAGATTAAGATGATCATAATAATATAACCATATTTTTTTTATTATTTATTNGCATATAGCTCTAGCGACTCCACTCTGGCCGGCCGGTTAAGGCAAGCCAGAGGTGAAAGTCCTGCAGACCCTCTCGGATTCCACTTCGGCAAGCCGAAGACGAGTGTCTTGACCGACTCTCGGGAGCACTCGGATTAACAACTGGCCCCGTGGTGTCGCTACTCACCAACAGCTCGCCACAAAGCTGCCCTGCGGGGCTTATTATTTATTATTATTACAAGCTTTTTATTACAAGCTTTATATTGACTTAAATCATGCAACTGAATTTAAGACGAGTTCGCCTCAATCAATTGAGCTGAAATTTAGTATACTTATACAGGGTGTTAGGTAAATGGGTATATGAGCCGACACTAGCCCATGTTAACATGGTTATATAAATGGTATGGTGAAGTCAGAAAATTGATATCTTCATTTCAATTTATATCCTTGTAGCTTGTAGCGCTAACAGAAAAAAGAGGAATAAATTCCATGCTCGATACACGCTTTCGAAATTTTTTGAACCTAGCATACAATTATTTTGTTCGTTTTGGTACGTACAACTGCATATCAAGATAAAGCTTGTTTTTAAAAAAGATTTTTTAGAATGCTAGTTATCGAGATTTTTTGATGTTATGTCGAGTATTCAGCCGTGTGGTGACGGCAGAGTAGAATACATTTGTCACCAACCTCTACTCTTCCAGCGGGTGTCGTAAGAGGCGACTTAGGGACTACACAATCATGTACACATCAAACAGAGAACGGGCAGCAGCGCTCTCTGAAAAACATCAATATTTTAAACTGCAATCTCCAACCCGCCTGCCAAGCGTGAGGATTATGGCGAAACCCTCCACTATAATGGAGGAGGCTCATAGTCCAGCAGTGGACTGTAAAGGGCTGTTGATGATGATGTCGAGTGAACCCGAAGTGCTCAGTGCGGCCCGGAGGCATGGCAAACGATCGTGCCACACAGTGCATCCGTGTACAAGGACGTCACGTCCAGCAGCTTATGTAAATAATGTGAAAATAACAGAGAGGGTCGATAAACCAAATTAAGTGCAGGGTGCTCTTTAATATTACATTTAGTTTGTTAGGAAAAGTAAAAACAGTTACTAGCCTATTTAGTTTTGGTTTTAATGCTAGAGTCCAATTTTTCTAATATATTATTAGATGCCCTATTAAAATTTCGTCTGTCTTTTGGAGGTGACCTTATATAATAAAGTTGCCTTAATGAAAACATGTCCACAAAAATTGGCCAAGTGCGTGTCGTGCCACGTCAGTGTAAGGTTCCGTAGTTGTCCGTCGTTACCACAATACTTATATTTCAGAAGCAAGCAATTTATTCATGTAAATTGGAATTTTCACTAGTTAACATTACTCTTAATCTAACTCATACAGGTGTCCCAGACTGGGTGAATCAAACTGATAAGCTCTACTTATGTACATATCCCTAAAAATATGAAAAAAATAAAGCGCATAAGGACACATTTTTTTTAAAGTGAAAATAATTCAGCATTGCCTAAGTATCTGGCTATAATTGCTGCGTTTGGAGTTTATTTGTACTTTTTTCTTACTAATATTAATTGTACATGATCGCTTCGTTTATCTGTAATCAAACTTTTGAAAATAATGACTAGTATTTGTTTTTTTTTTTCTAGATAATCACACAATAAACACGCTCATCGAGGGTTCATTATTTGGTTTAATCGTATCTTTCGAAGATTGCTGCTGTAGTTATTAATAATCTCAACGGGTTAGTACTTAGTAGTTTCGCACGAAATAAGTTCACACGAATGTGCGTAGCGTCCTCTTTCAATAAAAAAAATTTTTCAGTAGTCTTTTCGCCCAGATGTATTAAATACGCGTGCGAATCGACTATGAGATTACTCGTTCTCGCAGGAGTCGATTCGCAGGCGATTTTAATTTTTTACAAACAGAGTGGATGCACGAGTACATACAAACATAATTATGATGATGTATTTGTGTTTTCTATGAATAATGTGGTTGTATATTATAATATGGTCGTTAACGTGTTCTCTGAAACACGGAATTTTACTTTAAGTCGAAACATGACTTTTTTTTCTCACAATCTGAATTTAAATCTGTTAAATACTTTATAAATTCTAATACATACAAACCTTATTAAGTAGGATGTATTTTCATAGTCACATACGTACCTAACCGACATAAAAAGCAGAAAGCTCGTGCTTCGCAAGTTTCAATAGAACTCATTTTCAACACAACTGCACCACATCAGCACCAAACACATAGTGTAAAATGTTCTTACCGTACAAAACATTTACAATAAATAATATAATACATACAGGGTGGTATAGTTTAGAAATAATCGCACACGATTATTTCTAAACTATACGAGATATCGAAAAACTGGTTACTGATCCTGAAAGTGCTTCACGAGCTCTTTCAAACGGTATCAGTAATAGGTTTATTACAGAATTAACTGGATCTATCCGAAAATTTAATGTTTTTAGCCTCCATACCTACTAAATGTATGCGAGCCACACAATATTAGAAGTGTTAATTTTTTTTATTAAATAATAAACACCTAAATTGAACTCTAACTTGCATTCTTATGTAAAATTATTCATGGAAATCATTGGTTTTAAGCTTTACTTGCTATAATATTATCAAGTCATGAGTGCCATGACTGTAGCAGTACTAAATGTATGGAAGATGGAAACATTGAATTTTTGGATAGATCCAGTTTATTTTGTAACCTATTATTGGTACCGTTGGATAGAGCTCATGAAGCACTTTTGAGATCAGTAACCAGTTTTTGGATATCTTGTATAGTTTTTAATATTATGTGGTTTTACTAAATGTATGGAAGCTGGAATCATTCAATTTTCGCATAGATCCAGTTTATTTTATAACCTATTATTGATACCGTTGGATAGAGCTCGTGTACTTTCAGGATCATTAACCAGTTTTTGGATATCTTAGGTAGTTTAGAACCTAGTGTCTTAGGTAGTTTAGTTTAGTGGTAGGTAGAAATAATCGAGTGAGATCACTTATCGTTTCCACCCTGTATGTATATACCACGGCTTAAAAGACGCCCCGAACAAACCACCGACAAATAACATCCTACAATACTCTAGGATTATTTATAGTGCACGCCTGCGCGCGCGCGCCTCCTATCGCACACGATCTAAGCGAGCACTGCGGGCGAAAGAGTAGCTCCGATTATATTAACCATTAGTTTTGTAATTAATGTGCAGTTTATTGTTTGAATTACACATTGTGGTCGTCTCTTGTCTGAGAGATTTAGACAATACTGTAAATAAGGCTTAATTTTGTTTGACACAAACGATATAGGTTATTGAAAAGTTCTCCAAAGTTTAGGACGTATGTTCTGGTAATGTAAGCTTAATTGACAAGAAACATTATAATAACCAAGCATTGTCCAATCAGTGTAATAACAAATAAAAGGTGACTCTAAGTGGGCTCAATGCTGATCAATGGAGGATTAATATTGCAAATGCCGTTAAATGCGCTCAATAATGAAGATGCCCTAAGGCCTCTGACTTAGCTTACCGGCTGCGATCAAGAGATATAAGCCAACTTACTAAAAAGCTTTCTAAAGCTCTAGGAATACGGCTGAAAACTCTCTGCGCTCGTTATTTCAGCCAATAAAAACAATCGTTCATACTTTCAATATATTTTTCAAACCGAAGCAAACATCTTTCACATAATAATCTAAGCTACCAAACTACATCTGCGACGCTATATTAAAACATAAACTCATTCACAGCTGACAGAAATTTCACACACTTATCAATATTCCGGTGCTAAATTTCGCACGTCTCCGCAACCATGTCGTAAAATATCGAGTGCCAATAAAGCGCATGGTAATATCACTCACCATTGACATACACCATCAGTGCTCATTACCGTCCCACATTACTCAAAATAATGGTCGCAACCGATCCAATGAAGTCGTTTTCATTAATTTAATGACGGCCTGTCACGTACTAAAATACGAATGATAAATGGCCTCTTGTTTCAGATCAGTTAATAATCGTTGAAACCAGAAAATCGAATTAAATATGTGCATAACACAAGTTAAGAGATCCCGCGCCGAGATTGCTATGAAAGCTCAGACAATACATTGTTTATTGCTGCCTGAGAAAGGGCGAGAAATAGATCCTTTGTAAATATCTTCAACGTCCCGACGCTTTAACAAAACAACACTGTAATTTGATGTAATTTTCAGGCACATCGTTTTATTAAAATGTTCGAGAATAAGTTTTCTTTTATTACTTTAACTTCTGGTCACAGCCCTGGTGTCATACTTGAGACCATAATGAGTAGATTAACTCATTTAGACCGACGGTTTAGCATCATATTAATTTTCAGTCCAGTACCATAATGGGAACATACCTACATCACAGAATACATAATAGTAGCAACAGAAATTGCACTCCTTTGTGTAGGATCAGATGCTGACATTTTAACGGTAATAATAATAATGCGAAATATCCAACGCACATGGTGCATTCGAAATCGCACCTTACTACTACGCTCACAAGAGCGCATTTTTTTTTGTGTTCAGAAATGATCTACCTCGCAGCTCAAGCGTCAGGGTTGTTTAAGCAAAGTAAAATAAATAAAAACTTAATTTTAAGAAGCATTTACCTACTGTATTTACGATTGGTAAACTTTTATCTAGTGATGTTTGTATAATCGTACCATCTCTAAAGTACCCTATTAATAAACTTCAGTTTTAAAAGGGGTAGTGTCGGAAAATAGACACGGTGAATTAAAGTTAAGGTTTTTATTAGCTAAAATAATTTTTTTGCTACAGTTTTTTGTCATAAGTATTTCAAAATTATTAATATTTAAATTATTTAAAAAGTGTCGTTTTTTATATTATTTAATTTTTATTATTTAAATTACTACAGTTAATTATCATTCCTAAATATTACGATTTTCCATTAAAGAAGAATAACAGTGCTGTTGGAACAATAAACCTTGATTGCGATGATGATCGACCGAGTGTGTATAGAAATACGCATGTGTTCACAACGCGTGGCGGCCCTGACTGATTTGCAACTTGAAGTTGTCGCGCGCTGTAGGTAATTATCTCGGCCGCCATAGGCGAGTGACGGAGGCCTGCCTACATCAAATCATTTTACATACTGAAATTCGACGCTCAATAGAACCTACCGAACCGAAAAGATGCTAATAATAAATAAATAATAATAATTCACAGATAGAGCACCTACACCAATTTAACCAAACAGAACATACAATCATAACTCAATCCGATTTGTTCGATTCGAAATACGATTTCATGCTTCACTCCAACGTCACTGCCCCTGGTGTTATATTAGTCTCATAAGAGCCATGTCAGACGCCCGTGGCGCCTCATTTAGTCAGCTACCAGCTGCATTGAAAGGCCGTTGATTAATAAAATATTTTCAAGAAAGAGTTTTTATCACCCGTATGTAAAGTATTCCAACAGGGAAAACATTTACTGCGAATCAAAACTTAAAGACTACTACGATATCTAGTAAGTAATTTGATTTAATACGTCATAAATTGTAAACCGCTACGTTTGTACGGCGGAACCCTCGGTGTGCGAGTCCGACTCGCACTTGACCGATTTTTTTTATATTAGTATGCATTATTCCGAACGGATGCAGTTTCACGCTTTACGTGGGGTTCAAAGGAGATATTAATAATCACTTGTCAAATGTACTTAGGAGTGTCATGATTCCTACTTTTACTGAAGTACCCCTAAATCAAATCCTACATCACTACGCGACGAACTTAAATAAAAGCTTGTAATATAACTTGGAAGCTTTTGCCATAGTTATGCAATGGAAAAATCTTCGAAATGTGTATTTTTGACCTACAATATTATATTTCTGCAGTTCTGACACCTACAACATGACATGTTTTGTATTTCCTGGTACCGTTTACAACTCGACTGTTTATTTCGTTTACGTTTTGGACTGCAATTTTCTTTATTTACCCTTAATTCTTTTACTGCCGGCAACTGCTTGCTAATTTAAAGTACAATTTCAGTGGAAAAAAATAAATTTAATTTGCAGTAAAATCGGTTCACCAGCTGCGGCTCGCAACATTGTTGCAAAAGGCATCGACGCTGTAAATTATAATTTTATAGTTCTACACGAGCTGAAGTTACGAACATACTTAGCGCGGACTTTTATAGAGCAACGTTGTTTTCTATATTTAAAGAATATGTATTTCAATTATTATGTATATTACACACGACCTGTTTTATAATTAATAGGAGTAATTAAAATTAAACAAATACACTAATCGCCGTTGCTTTTACGAGTGTGAATGCATTATTTTAAACGGCTAATTAAAGTTTCAATTTAAATATAATTTGTAAGCAAACAAATTTTACTATCAATTTAAATTATTTACTCGGTTAGTATTTCATACGATATTACTGTATTGACATACACTTTGTTTTTTACTTCCCGTTCGATTTACTTATCCCAACTAATATTATAAATGCGAAAGTAACTCTGTCTGTCTGTCTGTCTGTCTGTCTGTCTGTTACGCTTTCCCGCTTAAACCTCGCAACCGATTTTGATGAAATTTGGCATAGAGATAGTTTGAGTCCCGGGAAAGAGCATAGGATAGTTTTTATCCCGGTTTTTGAAACAGGGACGCGCGCGATAAAGTTTTTCTGTGACAGACAAAATTCCACGCGGGCGAATAAATAATGTATATCTACTAATTTGGTGTTAAAATGTGAATAATTGAGTCATATAGTAATATGCACCTACGGAACTGAATCGTCTGACAGCGAATATAGAAAATTCATTCAAATGACATGCGTGCTGCATAATGGATGCACAATGGGTGACATATTAGATACTATTTTGAACTATTCTAGTTGCTGTATGCACTGGAATTTGCATTACAAGTCTTTGCACATTACAAAATATAACAAAAAGAAAGTTAATATCCTTATTCGCAAATTCTCGGCTTGAATTGAGAAACCCTCATCAGAATTATAGTAATATTATACACAGTTACTCGCTACTGTATAATCATATAAGGCACAAACTATTCTTTAAATATGACCTAAAGGTAATCATGAATCTTGGCCAAATGTGTAGTTTAATTAACTTAATTAGAACTACACTCTGCTAACTACATCATTATCAAGACAAACTCACTGAGAACGCATGCACTGAAACTGTTTGATTAGTCTTATCAACCCGCGACACACTTAACCTGAAGCAAGTTAAACTATCAGTTAGTCAATTTATTGGTCAATTTGGGATCCTATCTTGTATATTCGGTCTTATTAATAACCTTCAATTAAAGCTGGTCTGGGAAGAGCTGTGTTGAAATTATACACGCACACAGAAAAGGCGTTAAAACCACTGCGCGTCCAAGGGCTGTACGCTCGGAGATTTCCGATCACTCCCCGAGCTGCTAGGAATTCTAGAAGCAATCCAACATTGTATCCGTATTTCGTAGAAATTAATTTTATGTTTAAACAGCTCCCATCTGACAGTCATTCAATTGAATTTCCTATTCTGCCCATAGGCTGACTAATATCGACACTGAATTTTCCGAAACACAAATGTGTCTCCATTTCAGTAATGTTGAAAAAATAAAATAAAAAAAAAACTCAAAGGACTCTCTAATAAGATATCAGGTAGTTAAACAAATTGAAACATTAAATGAATATTACGCGTATTCACAACTAATCAATTTACAATGCGCAATGACAGTCCCATTATCCAGTAAAAGGGAGAAAATAAAAAACTTCGGCATGCAAACTAGTGTAATAAATTCTCACACTTGATTCACCCCTACCGCGCTCAATGCGCAAGCTTTACAATGATAATTGTCATTTTTAATAGAAAATACACTTTACTCGGTTATACGTCTGCACGGTGAGAAACATGCAAATTGATGTGAAAAAAGTAATAAGGCCACGCGATTATAGAGGGCGATCGAATCGATACGCAAAGTAGCTCACAAAATGGGCGCATTAATAATCATAATGCTGACTGGAGAGGCATTATTATGACAAAGTGGATCCACAACACTTTACCTGAATTCCATAGAAATTAGGTTTCCAAAAACATTATGCACAGAACTTAGATTAGCGATGGAATTACAGAGATTAAAAGTAAGGAGGTGCTACTCAGGAAGGACTCTAATTTATTAAAGACCTTTAATATTTAGTAATATATTTCATTTCATTTTATTTATTTATTTACACTTTTTCACATACAACTATACAGTGGCGGACTTAATGCCAGGTGGCATTATCCGCCAGTCAACCACAGGTCGAGTTGAGACTACGCCTTAGTGCAATAAAAAATATGATATGGTGCAATGAATATACATGGTGTAATATTTGAAATGTACATAGATAATGAAGTTTTACGATGTGTTTTAACATCGTACTTATGGAAACAGAAGCAAAAGTGCAACGTGGGGAATGTAGGTCAAATCCTACTTTTGCTAGTAAATCACTAGTAAATTAGAAAGGATCGCGCTCCTGCTGTGAACCTTAATTTCGAACTCCTCCTATGTTCTTCTGATTAATTTCGTTGCGGGTCCAATGACAGTTTAACTTTCCCCCGGGACAAACTTGACCTTCATTGGTTGGGTTTTTGTGGCGGTCAAGCTGTAGATCCTGGCTACACAGGAGTTGCAATGGTGGGAACGAGAGGTGGGAATAGTCCTGCTGTGAACACTAAAATATCATAACGTAAGTGCACTAAATGGGAACTTAATAAAAACATATTTTCGTAAAAATAATGCTTCATAGCGCGTTTCGCATCTGCCCAAATGGGTGGAATCTATTCAAAACATTCGACACGCTTCACGAAGAGTAAATCTATACTTATAATAAATCTGTAGAGAGGTCAATTCTGTACATGAAATATATTTTGAAAATAACTATCAGGGGGTGATTAGTGATCGATACTGATGCCAAAAATGCAATCAGTAAAAGTATTGTCTGTCTGTCTGTCTGTATGTTCCTTATAGAAACAAAAACTACTCGACGGATTTTAACGAAACTTGGTACAATTATTCTTTATAGTATACTTAAGAATTCCCACGGGAGCGGGAATTATTGAGAAAATTCTTTTGTATGAAAAATCTAAACCGCTTGAGTTAGCCGCTTGAAATTTGGCATGCAGGTATCTTAGTCAACTTAAAGCTTAGTTACAACAGGATATTGCTTTGCTGAATTTTAAGAAAGCACGTCCCTGATCCACCGTGTGCGTGGCAGCTCCAACAGCCTCCTGCAGAGTGTCGCGGCGAGGTCGGACGTGGACAGTGCCATTATTCAGCACTGGACACGCGTCCATCTTACTAAAGACACCAAATTGTCGTTATTTGTGTGATTTACTATCATAGTTTATAAGACCTTTTTTACTAACACTTTTATGGGCTTTGTCTGATATAAATACCTTATTTATTTCAAAATTCCCACGGGAACGGGAGTTAGCGGGAAAAAACATGTGTATAAAAAAAATCTAAACCGCGTAAGATAGATGAAGGGGGTAAAACGGGATCCACGCGTACGAAGTCGCGGGTGGCCGCTAGTTGGTAATATTTCAATATTTTTCTCAAATAAATAGCTATGATATCGAAAATAATCATGAACGTGTCGGGTTCTACGGTTAATTTAGTCTGTTAATTGAATTTAGCGTAGTTTTATTGCGGCAGACTGCATAGGTCTTTGCACGAGTGCTATAATAAGTAAGTAGTGTAATTACAGAGGCCAATCATAATGCAATACCCACTTATTGCTTGTTACTAAAACAATGTAGTATCGTCTTTTTTATGAATAATGCGAGCAATCGAATTACTGTGACATTGATTCGCAATTAAAATAGGTGCCTACTATAGTCTTTTTCACCTGAGATGATCCGTATGACACTTCAAGGTTATTCATATTACGCATACTACATAATATGCAGAATATTTACGAGAAACTGGAAAAGGGAATAAATACATTAATTTGGATCTCGTTAATCACAGATGAACGGGTTTCGATACAGTTTATCACATCGATAAGCCGTAAATTGTAGAGGACTTTTATCGCGTGAAAATCACTCAATCAATGTGTAGTTGTAATACAGGCTATTTTGTAACAAAGATGTACAGTCTGATGTTCTGTACTGTACCATTTCAGACAGACTTATAATGACTACATTTTTGTTATAAATTATCCCTTTTAATAATATTTTTATAGGCATTTCGCCCAGATGTACCAAAAGTATTAAAAACGGGTGCGAATCGACTCCTTAAGAACTAGTATATTTCGCATACTACTAGTTGAAAAGAGTCGATTCGCACGCGATTTTAATACTTTTAATACATCCGGGCGAAAGGCCTACTAAAAAAGAAACATTATTGAAAGGGGACGTTTCGCAAAATCGTGCGTAACTACTACTAACCCAAAATAACGTTCATGATTGCAAATCAGTTTTGAAATGGTCTACACAGTATATATATGAGCTACTGTGTGGTCTAGGTATTCATGAACCTGCACGGTCAAGGCCGCCGCACAATGCAAGTAGGTGCACGCGCCGCTTCAAGCGTTAGGGGTGGACCATTCGAGACAATAATATTTTATAAACATTTATTTCTGAGCGATTTTTAAATTAACAAAACGAAATCTCTATGAATGTGTTGTAAAATATAAATAATAAAAAAAATCAGAAGCTCTAAACACAACACGAAAACATTTATTCAGTACTTACGCCCTCTAGGGTACTTGTACACGTCCCAAATATAGCTTGCCCTACCACTGCGTCGGGACTAGGTACACCTATGGGTTGATGCTGAGAAAAAGTGGAGCTGAGAAGATTGTTACAGATTTCGAAAAAAAAATAGATTTACAGTAATTATGGTAACAAATGGCACCTGTTATTTTAACTGCATGAGATACTACAATATTTAGCTTGATGTGCTGTCGTTTGTATTTAGAAATCACAGACTTCATTTTTAACAATGTTACTTCTAACTAATTTACATACTTTTTGCTAATTGAGACAAATAAATACTTTCTATTGTATTATATTCTGATTGTAGCATTTGACAACCATACCTTAAACGTATGCGCATAGATCGCTTGCTCTATTTGCATGCAGCGTTTACTTGTGCAATTTGTGCATAATGGCGTACGACGTCATTGCTGCGTCACAGCAACGTCACTTGAGTAAGAAGAATGCGTGAGGTTAATTTATTACCCACTCTGGCCGCCATTGTCGCGCGCGAACAAATTACAAAAAGTCCGAACAATTCACATGCTAACTAAATTGCAGAAGAGATTTATAAACTTGTAATGATGCCTTAACGGGTGATAAACGATAAGTATTCGATAGCGTATTTGGTGCGTTTAGTCCAGCTGTGGACTGTAAAGGGCTGTTGATGATGATTTGGTGCGTAGATCCGATAAGTTTTGGTAAGGCGGTTAGATTTGTTTGTTATTTTTAAGTCAATAAAATAATGGCATGTACCTATTTAAATGATCTTTTTAAATTAGCAAAAACGGCAAATAAAAAAATATAAATGGTCATCTCTTTCTTTGAGTCATAAAATAAATGAAATCGATCGATATTTTAACCTCTTTTGAACTAGGCAAAAAAAAATTGAGATGTAAAAATTATATCTGGTCGTTACTTGTTGATCCTAAAAAATAAGAGAAATGAGCACCAAATATTCAATATTGTTATACTTTTTTAACCTTCGTATACCCGCGCCAAAAAGCATTACACATATACCCGCGCACGGTCTCTCAGACCGAAAGTTGAGCTCGTGTTTTATAGTGTAATTGTGTACTGTATTGTACTATAATTTGCTTTAAATTATACGTTAAGGTATTGATTGCATAAAAAAATAAAAATAAATTTTATATTTATAGATATTTTGGTTTAATCGGCCTTTAAATCAGACTTAAAATTTAAACAAAATTTTACATCAGTCTAAATTTAGTAACAAAAATAAACTTTTTTTCTTTTGAAGCCTAAAAAAATACTATAAAATATAATAAATGGAAGTATCCTTAGTAATATCAAAGAACAAAACAGTATTTATCACTAGTGGTTTCAGTGGAATAATAACCGGAACATACCATAACTGCATGCTCGTATAATGACAAAAATACTTTTTGCATGTGACAAATCACCCTTCTGCTCAAAATCGGTGTTGTTCTCCTGCACTTCTAAATCATCCACCACCTCATCACTTTCACTCTGGTCATCATAGTTGGAGTCCGAATCTTCACATTCTAACAGAGCCGTTAGAATGTGAAGATTCGGATGTCGTTCATTATGACGACAAAAATGGCTAAAACAAATTAATAATAATAAAATATAGTAATACTTAATTGATATGAAACGCCACTAAAATATGACAATACATTTTATTGAGTAATATTGTAAAATAAAACAATAGTAACATACCTGAAGTAGTTACACGTATACCCGCGTCGGTCTCACAGACCGAATAACAGCAAAAAGTGACACACGTACACTTGGCAGAAGCGATCGCCCAACACTAAACAATGGCAGGCCACAAATCATGAAGCTACTAAAAACCGCAAAGTCATAGAGTTAATACTTTTTGAAAAAACTCCGAATTATTAGTTCGTCGGTCTGAGAGACCAACGCGCGGGTATAGGAAGGTTAAATAATGCGATTTGTATAAATTATTTTTTGTCTTTATCAAATAATCTTCAAAATATTTATGTTATGGTACTTATTTTTATTAAGTTGTAGTCAAAGGATGGAAACTATTTAAAGGCATTTGATGTTCAAAGAATTATTTTTTATTAAAAAAGCATAACTTAACACGTTCACACTGCGTTATCGGGTCGAATTGACCTTAGGTGCTGGATGCGTTGGTGCGGGATGGATATATTCGGTCTTTTCAGTAGTACGAAATACAAATATTGTTTTGCAATTGTTTAGTCAAGCACAGTAAATATTTGGAAAAAAAAACTTATCAGGTCCTTACGACCCGATGTCGCACTAAAAGTAAAAAAATATCGTTTAGTGCTTTTATCGGGTCTAATCGACCCATTGACAGATGACTATGGTCACTGATCACGGTCGTGATCGGTATACTAAGAGAAAATCAACCTTGAGATTTGAAAAAAATAAACAGGTAAAAATTATAATGTCGGGTTCAGGGATGTCAGAAGTAAGAAATTATTTTACATAGCGCCTCTAGTCCCAATGTAAGTAAAGCTTGTAATTTAAACAAACATGGCAATGTACCATTCTGCTTGCTTCTTGGCCGCTAAGCCCTTGCCTTGGCCAACTCAGTAAACGACCAATGACGGATGATTGTTACTCAACCACAAAGTTATTTTAAAGTTAAGTTATATTTAAATCGAAATGTATTTATTAGGTGATCGATAAAATCATCAAATTAACAAAATTAAAGATCAATAATTAAAAAAGTGGATCAAATATTATTTTTGTTTACTACTAAATATTAAAAGAGTATGTGAAACATAAATATTGTGTTACCTTAAATGTAGATCATTCATAATAATTTATCCGTAAATCAACTAATATGTATAGACCCAATAATTAATATAAAGATTAAAGATACAATATGTATAACAAAACACATCATTTATATTTAAAAGTGCACATACAAAAATGATCAATTAGTTTTTAGAGGATCAAATATAATATTGTCCCTAAAATAATTTCCACAAGTCTATCAGACCGTCTACAAAGGATAAAAATAAATATCAGATATCATTTCCAAATAGAGAACTAAACGAAATGGTAAAGTTGAGTAAACTTTATCTGCTAAATGAATTTATTACGAACGACTGAATTCCGTAGTTTTATAGCCACGATATAAAGTATTAAATAAGCAATTTATAGTTCTATAAAACTACATCAAAAGGGTAGAGTTATAAAACTAGGACAACTTTGTAAGCGAGTGACGTTGCTTAAAGTGAAATGTCTTTTAGATCGAAGCAATGAATGTCCTTGAATGTCATACCTGCTCAGTGCCAAGCTCACGAAAAGTTCTGAATTTACCGGCACCGCAAAACTATCAATCATTTTTCCTAATAAATAATAAATGCAATTATTTTCTACTTTTTAGTGCAGATTTTTTGGAGTCGGGTTTTTAATTTAGTTGGTTTTAAGTTGATTACTTCTTGTTATTCTCACTGAAGATGGACATCACCTATGTTGCTTACCTATGTGTAAATAATCTTCCCTAAAAAATTCAGGCTACCTACTTTAAATATGGGCAACTAAAAAGTATCATCTAACTCCTAACTAACGAAGTTTGACCGGTCATCATCAGCTCACCTAAAATACCTGAAGAAATACAAATGTACCTATGTACATACTTACCTAAAATATTTAAATAGTTATTCTCCAACTCCTAAGCGTTAAGGAGTTTTACCTTCCATCATCGCCTCATCAATATTAGATGATGACTACCAGACACATATACTTGAATAACTTTAGAATAAATATTAAAAACGATATTATGTGCCTACTAAATTTGGGGGTTGCCCTCGATTTCTCTAGGATCATGACATCAGATCCTAACATGGTGGCAATGGGACCAGCTCAGAAGTGTACTCTACCGAACAAATAGGAATTTTGAAAATCGGTTCACAATTAACGAAATAATTAGTGAACACACAAAAAATATACATACAGCCGAACATATAACCTTCTCCTTTTTGAAGTCGGTTAAAAATAACAGGTAATCTTTGATTTTCGTTCCTCTCTAAAAACTAAACTGTTGGCTTGAAAAATCTGGAAATATTCATGTAATAGTGCTTTTCATGAACTTTCAAGGAAAACTATAACGGTTAAGATACATCAGTCAGTTCAAGAGTGATTGATAGTCATTTGACTCACGTAGTATACAATTTGACGAAGAAATATAAAAGTGACTTTAGATGGGTGTATAATTGATTGCTTCTGAAATACATTGTGGTTGCGACGGCAGACTACTACGGAAAACTACACTGCGCGTGGCGCGACACACACTTGGCCAATTTGATTAATGGTTACCAGAGTAAATACAAATGAGTAGGTCATCTTCATAAGGCGTTGACCTACTCATTTGTATTTACTCTGTGGTTACTAACCCAACCAGTTGTTCCGCGCTACTGTAAAGTCCCGCTCAATTTGTAACTAGCGCACGCGCAGCTTCTGAAAATTTTGTGGTTTCGAATCATAACGTGGATGGGTGTGACGATCTTCAACACGAATACTCCTACCATTAATACTGATGCGGTTAACAACACTGTTTGTTTTTCTGTTAACACAGCCCTGATAATGACATTTCCATAAGGAAACCTCTAGTGAAAATATTAGATTTGATACAAACTAAGGCCTTAAGTACACGCTCAAGCAATTAATAAATAAATAAATATCTTTGGACAATCTCACACAGCGCCATCTAGCTTAACGGAATATACTACTTATATACTTTTTTTAAAATACATACATATTATACATAGTAACACCCAGACCCGTCACAGAAATTAAAATTCATCATTTCAATTTCTGCCCGGCCGGGAATCGAACCCGGGACCTCTCGGCATAGTAGTCCGTTCTGAACCACTACACCAAACGGCCGAAAAAAATTCAGAAACTTCAAAACAAAATAATAGTGCAAAATTAGCCAAGTGTGTGTCTTTCCACGCGCAGTGTAAGAATCCGTAGTTGGAAGTCAGCCATAATATATTTCAGAAACAAGCAATTACTTCATAAAAGGTCACTTTAAATATTTTCTTCTAAATTTTTTATTTGGTATGTAATTTTGTAATACATGATTTAATCCTTCAAGGAATCAAGGATCTAGACACAATAGATAATCAATTGTTATGACATTAATGAATGCCGTCTGGGACTCAAGCGGTAAACGACTATTACTTTTAAACCAGTTAGATCTATCTTAACCGTTATAGTTCTCCTTGAAAGTTCATAAAAGCACTATTATTATGAATTGTTTCAGATTTTTCGAGCCAAACAGTGTAGTTTTAGAGGGATGATTCCCATACGATGGTGTAGTAGAAGATGAAAAAAAACAGGACAGTCAGACATGACTAAACTATAAGGGTTCCTCGTCCGGACTACGGAACCGTAAAAATCTCCTGGACTTCGCCAGACATATTGTCACCGAACCTTCCCCTTAGCAACGCCAGCACGTGTACTGAAACAGTTATAATCTTAGGCTGGGTTGCACCATCTTCTTCTTTTCGTGTCGACAACAAACCTACACAGTGTCAGCCCAAAACTCCGCCACAAGAGTGGCGTTGTCAGTAGCACTCATCAAATCCACCACCAATGGTTGCACCATTTTACTTTAACTTTGACAAACGTCAAAAATCTGTCAAATCCCATACAAAAAACACTGGTTATCGTCACAGTTACTGTCAACATCAGGTGGTGCAACTGAGCCTTAATAGTCCAGATCGTCAGATCGTGGGTAGATTTCTCGAATAACTTATGAGTTATACCACTTGTACCTCGGGCGCTGAGGTTATCTGTAAAATAGACGAGTATTCAAATAAGTTCTGGGTTTATGTAGGACAATCATAAATATTATACCTAGGTTCTAATCATTTTAACAAGGGCTCAAATATGTATTAGATAATCGTAGAGTTGTGACATAACGTAAACTTATAAATTATTTTAATTAAAGGCTCCCCGCGCACACAGCTTACTATAGACTGCCTCTTTAATGTTGACAGCAGTTGACAGGTGTCCAAATTATATTCAGATGTGCCGTTCTTTTGAGTATGCCCGAGAGACTCATAATTATGTAAGTATCAATATATCAGTGTTGTTAATCAAAACGACAGAGATAATCCAAGAAGTTAATGACATAGACAATAGACTCGCCAGTAAAATAATAAGCAACACTGGCTACTAAGTGACATGCTATACAAATACATATACCTAGTTGGATGGTTGTCAATATAATAACTGCGAACCGTGGAAAATACAATAAACCCCAAATTCAGTAATAATAAGTTTGTAAAATCCAGTGGGAACGGAGGGACGGCATAGCGCATTAAATGGCAAAATTGTCGGCGTTTTGAGAATCAGAGGCGGGCGCAGTAGCATGTTGCGGTCAGCTGTAACGAGTAGCTACTACCGGCCCCATAAGCGCGACAAGTAAAGTATAAAGTTACGCGTTGCTTGTCCCACTTGTGGCTGCCGCTAGTGTTTCTTTTGCGCTCACCCTAACACTACCAGCATTCTGTGCCGGTTAATTATGGCGGATGGCTAATGTTGTAATAGTAGTAATTTGAGCCTTATAGACAGATTTAAAGTCCTATAAACAACTTCGGAGGATCGTAGATATTAACAATGTAGCCGATGTTTTATTATATTGATTTGATATTGGGTTTGATGCCCAGATATGGCAAAACAAAGTGGCGGAGAAATCAGTTAGTTACCTATAAATAGTTAGGACCCCGGGGGCTTGGATCATCCTGATCATTCGATAAAGATGATTCGTGCTTCGGAAGGCGCTAAGTCCGACGCCTTTAGGTTATGGCTATACAATTGAAAAATATGGAAAATTATATCATTGTATTGTATAACTAATACTGTTAAAAGCTCTTTCTGCAGCAGACTGAAATCCACTAGGGCAAAAGCTGCTTAACGAATATCATGATTTCATAATTAAAATCTGAAATTATTAGTACATTTTTAGAGATTAAAAGTTATTGAATGAAAGCCGCAGGTAAACGCAGCGTGGGCCGAACTTGTCTGAACTGATAACGCTTAGGTAAATTGGATGCGTGATACTAAGTACAGACGACAGCACATCAGCAGGCTATACATTTTCGTTGCAAAGTCGCCCTTATCGCAACTACGTAAGATACCACAGGGTTTACGTTGACGTGCTGTACATTGCCGGGATATGTAGCCATAGGAGGGCTATCCCACGCCGGACGGTGGGCTGAAGCGATGATCGTCGATTAAGTTACTATGGCGGACGAAAACACTGGTTTAGATAACTCGAGACATGAGTCAGGTGTGCTCACAGCCTTACATAGGGGAGCCGTCACGTACTGTTCTTGTGGTGTAACTACATCCGTTACAAATGAGTTTAAAGGATACACGAACTACTTTTGGCTTACCCTTTTGGCATATTTTACTAGTGGACATCAGCAAATTAATTTGGGTAGAGTTAAAAAAATATATTCCTTCCGACTCTATTTGTACTCTTTTCATCTTTGAATGGTATTTTATAAGACTTATGTCGTTCAGACTTGTTTCAGTACAGATTCTGTTTCTGTTAAAGTTACTAATAAATTCGTTAATTCTTGCAAACTTTCGCTATTTTACCTACTTAGGGTGGATTCGACCAAACAAGAGTAAAAATATTTAACTACTCTTGTTTGGTCGAATACACAAAGATTAATAAATCTCAGAATAAATCGTCAGTTTTGATATATGTATTTCCCATACTGAAACTGTCAATGTGCCAGTTATACCAGGAGTTATTCTCAGATAAAAGTTTGATCGAATCGGACCTAACTCGTATGTTTTATTACGACAGATTTAAGTAAAAACATTAAAACATACAAACACTAGCTAGTATATTTACTAAACCATTTAACAAAAAGATACTGCAAAGCCATGTTTTGTAAAATGCTATTTAAAATCAACAATGTGAAATGACATTATTTCCACACCTGTAATTGCTGTAGTTATTTTAACCTCTGCTGTACCGTCGGCTTTTCTCTAGAATTAGCTTTTCAGTTATTACGGTGTTTTGATCACCGCGTCGATACCTAAATTGCATTCATTATTTCATTTTAAAAGCATTTTTTCTAAGTTATTTATTTACTTTGTGCTGAAACTGTTATACAAATAGTACCTACTTGATTCTCGTATCACGAAAGTGTGTGGAGTTTGGGTCAAGATCAAAAGCATGTTTCTCTGACTCGAAAAAGTCCCTATTATGAAATATCCATTAAGTCAGATAAATAATTTTGATTTGATAGATTTAAATACGGAAAATGCGCTTATAGAAAATGTCAGCAACAACCTTTTTTTTACATGGCGTTACATATAACTATTTTATCTCTAGAAATATATTTGTAGTCTTGCATCTATACCTAGATAGAGAAGTATGTAGCAGTAGATGGTACTTTTGGTTAATTTCTAAATATTTTTTTTTATCTTCAGACTAAACATACAGGTTAGTTTTATATGACTCCAATAAATCTCTAAGCACTTAGTCCAAATCAAAGTAACCGAGTGGCGGGTAAGTCACGCGCCGCGTCCATTCGGCGTAGCCCGCTTTACTGCCAGATTTCACTCAACTGCAGAAAAGAGTATGTTTTATAGCTATTTTGAAGTTACGGCTTGAATGGTCTTTCCAGGACAAGCCGGAGCTGGTATAAGCCTTCAGTTCTAACTCAACTGAAAAAAAACCGGACCGGTTACGTCATACGTCGGTTACGGATACGTCAAATTCGAGAATTTTATAATTTTTCGTTATTGTCCATCTTCTGTTAGTAAAAGTTATTGCGCCTATACGATTACGAGTAAAAGGTACTTAATGATATTCTAGTTTCTTTAACAAAATAGTCCTGAGAGCCGAGAAAAATATAGAAAGTCACGTGCTAAAATGAGGGTATGTTGACTGCAGTAAATTCATTTTACAGCTCGTCTACGACCTTCGGCTTAGCGAGAAGCTGTACTTATTCATGTACGGTCAAAATTAGTAACTAAATCTTTTATACACTTTTGGAATTAGTAAGACACGGGTCTTAACGCGACGCAATAGCATAGCATAGGAGTCAAAAAGTAAAGCCGTGAGTACATAATGTAACTCATTAATAAACGTCGCGTTAAGACCCGTGTCTTACTAATTTTAGTTAAAATGGAACGCGAAAGTTAAATTCTTAAAGTTTTTTGGAATTTAACTAAGAAAATCAAAACTAAAATAATAATAATCTGGACATCCGTTTGGGAGAATAGGGAGACACATAACATTTAAATCCCTCTTAGAAAAGTTTTTCACGGTTCGTTATAGCTTATCTTTTTAAGTGCTTGCTAATTCTACACTAAATACGTAGGTACTTTAATAGCTCTATAATGACATAATATGCTGTAACGAGCTATGAAAATAATCAGGAAAACTTTACCTTACTTGTGTAAGGAAATACTCTCATGAAAAGGGTATAACAACGCCTCGTGTGGCCGCTGCCTTACATGCCCCGGTCTACGTACAGAGTACAGACGTCGGCAAACAAAACACTGTGTACCTTAAGTCAAAGCAATAAAAGCGATTTTGAAACGAAAATGTGCAGTCAATTGTTGTACAATGGTCGTGTTCAGGCTCTTCCCGTCTGCTTTTACCGTTCGAGATCCGAGTGGGTGTTCCTTGACCAGAAATATTAGGGATGTATAAATTATCGATACCGAAATATCGTAAAAAACAGGATTGATCTTAGCTAGTCTTCCCTTGAACTTGATGTCAAACAGCGTGTTTCTTCCATCGACCAAAGTCGTATTCTCACTTTCTTTGGTCATTTTATACGTGGAGACGTCGCTTCTGTTGAACGACTTGTCGTGCAAGGGAAGGTTGAGGGCACAAGACCGCGCGGCAGGTCGCCCATTCGCTGGACTGACCAGGTCAAAACCTCACTCAATGGTCCACTCCACGAGTGTACAAGAAAGGCTGCAGTGCGGGAGGAATAGCGACGGATTGTGAGACTTGCCACCGGACCTGGTGGGACGACCACGACCACTCTGGCAAGAGTGTAGCGACGAAGAAGAAGTCCTCTCTTGAATATAGAGCCCACTCTTCTCTTGAATGTCATAACAGGTGATTAGGGGCAAATATACGACTATCAGGCCTCCCTAACTCGTCTGGCCAAGAGACTTAATACTAGATTTGCCTGTAGTACCTATTTAGGACCACCCTACTACAGGAGTAGATAAAGCCTAGATAGTATTAATTAAAATAATTTATAAGTTTACGTTATGTCACAACTCTACGATTATCTAATACATATTTGAGCCCTTGTTAAAATAATTAGAACCTAGGTATAATATTTATGATTGTCCTACATAAACCCAGAAATTATTTGAATACTCGTCTATTTTACAGATAATACAGTGTGAGTCACGTTAAAGTGTACATATGAAATTAGGTGAAACTAGACCTACTTTTATCGGCAAAAAAGAGGTCAAAAATTTTTTTAGATTTTTTTTTAATTTTTTACAGATTTTTTTTTCTTCCAATTACTTATTGTAAAGAAAACGTAATAACTTTTAAACTAAGGGGAATATCCTGATAAAATAAAAACAGTAATAATGCTAAATAACAGACAATACTAAAAAAATACATAAAATACCCTGAAAATGCCAACAAATAATAAAAAATTATACTTTTTAAAAAAAAATTGCTTTTAATTTCGTGTTTTTTTGGTTATTTGATAAATTTCTCAAAAAAATGCCCCTATAACAGGTAGTTTTTATAACTTTGTATTATTCTCTATCGTATTACCTTTGTAAAACCAAAAATTGCATGTCTCTATCCCTATCACAACATTTGCTATGATCGTTTGAACAAAGGCCTGCAACAACATTATTCTCCGCTACAGGTAGGGACAATTTTAATTTTAACTAAAATGCTTATTTTACTTCGAAATCTTTTGTTTTTATTTGAAATCTAACTTGTCTTTATCAAAATTACAAATCTAGAGCCATTTTCAGTTTCGTTGTTAACGAAGCGTAGAATGGCGCGCCCGGAGAGGCTTAGTTCAAACGATCATTGCAAACGTTGTGATAGGGATAGAGACATGCGATTTTTGGTTTTACAAAGGTAATACGATAGAGAATAATACAAAGTAATAAAAACCACCTGTTATAGGGGCATTTTTTTGAGAAATTTATCAAATAACCAAAAAAAAACGAATTTAAAAGCAGATTTTTTTCAAAAAGTATCATTTTTTTATTATTTGTTGGCATTTTCTGAGTATTTTGTGTACTTTTTTAGTATTGCCTGTTATTTAGCATTATTACTGTTTTTATTTTATCAGGATATACCTCTTAGTTTAAAAGTTATTACGTTTTCTTTACAATAAGTAAATGGAAGAAAAAAAAATCTATAAAAAATTTAAAAAAAATCTCAAAAAAATTTTGACCTCTTTTTTGTCGATAAAAATAAGTCTAGTTTCACCTATTTTCATATGTACACTTTAACGTGACTCACACTGTATAATCGTAGTTCAATTATGAGTTCAATTCAAGTCTAATTACCTACAATTATTGCGACAGCGAAATACATTGCCATTTAAAGACATATTAATCTTACTTCGTTTCAATTGGTACTATGATAATCGAGTACAGTAAGACGAAAATTTTTTGATTGTTGTTACTAGATTGTTATGTAACGCCGCGCCCGTATTCACAGACATTGATATGTGTGACAGTGCGCGTGGACGCACAGGGTGACACACGAACCAATCACAAAGCTCTATTCAACGCTGTGCGTTCGATTTGCTGCTTCACTTAAGCAAGTATCGTTTGTGAGTACGGGTGTTATACCCATACAAGATCAGTCATACGAAGTTGCATGCCAATAATGTAAACATGTAAAACCTCAAGTACTTAAGGATCTGCTGTTTATAATTTATCCTAAAATAATGTAAAAGCAAACAAATAAAATTCATAACAACATACTTTCATTGTGGTTTACTTTATTTATTGTAAAACCAAACAAATCTTTCAAAGACAAATGATTTGACGGAAGCACATTCTTCCAAGTATTATAATAATATTTTTAAAGCCCACTGTACAACAGATTTTTCAATATCTACCATGTAATCACGTATCGCGGTATCGTGTTAATATTTATAACATTTTGATCTCACATTGATTGAGATTCAAAATGGCCGTAAGTACGATAAAGAGGTGGGCAAATGTCGCTCGCCCTGCTCATATACACGCCCCGGCTGTATATTAATGAGTGTGACAACGATCAGCTTCCTGTCATTACTATATCAGTTATAATATAAATAATCTACATTATTTTCATAAATAATAATTATAATAAACACTTTGCCTCTTATATGTTAATGCTGTGATGAAATCTCACACTTCGCGCAGAAACTACATGACAAGATTACACTTAAGTCGGACAACTTGAGATCATCGTCTTCGCTCGTGTTCTTGAGATAGATTCGACTGATACACCTAGTAGCAATTATCTTAGATGCGAGTAAATACGTGCATGCTATACAAGGTGTTGAGCCATGCATCGTGCAAAAACTGCATTTTCCATACATTTTTAAATGGTAGTTCATTTTTCTGGTGCATTTACGTAGTCCATGCAAATGGGTCATTTTTGCATTTTGGGTAAAAACTTTGGGAACCCAAAAACTCTACACTGTATATCATTCTTGTACATGGTGTTGGAAAAGAAAAACCCGAAAAAGCAAAACCATTTGTCGTATGGTTAACCCTTAACCACCTACCTGCGGTCTCAGAGACCGCAACGATTTTTCAAATTAAAATATTTCCGCGTGTGAGTGGCGTGCCACAAAGCGCGTTCATGTACCTTTTCTACACACCATTCGGTGTCGTGCTAGTGCTCGGTAAATGTGTACGTGCACGCGTTTGGCCAGGGTAAGTAAAATAAATTCGCCAGCGGTCTCCGTGACCGCACGTAGGTGGTTGTGTGACTTTTTATTATTACTGTTTTCGAATCAAAATGAGTAAAAATGACGAAAATATTATAAGATGGCTTCAGCAAGAAATCTCGGACGAAGATGACCTTTCTGGCGACGATTGCATCCACGTCAAAACTTATGTAAGAGCAGGCTGAAGAGAGTGGATCTAAATCTGAAATTGAGGGTGACGAAGACGAAAATGATGATGATGATTACCTGAAGTTCGTAAAACATGCTTTACGTATCATCCAAAAAAGAAACGCAACACGGCTTACCTATGTTTCGTGTGTAAAGTACCTATTTGTTTGGAGTGTTCGCAAAAAATGAGTTGTTACTGCCCCGAAAAAATGCATAAGTTGAGGCTTTGCAATTTTGTTATTTTTTTAATTTTTTGTTTAGTTTTTTTATTTGATTTTATTTTTAGTTTATTTAAATTATTAGAAATAAGAAAAAGAAGTGAAAAAATTAAGTATTTTAGAATAAAGATCTCATTTTCTTAGTATAGTTATTTTTGGTGCCATATTCCTTATTTCATAGATATTATTCCATTTTTATAAAACTTTTATATTACTTTTGCTAATTTGTGACGCTTAAATAAAGCAAATAGGTATAGACATGCATTTTATTTAATCGAACTTTAATTTCTTATCACACATTCCAAAATAATCGCAATAATTTATTAGCGGTCTCTGTGACCGCACGTAGGTGGTTAAAGGACAGAAATAGGTGCTAGGTGGTTAAGGGTTAAAATACTCATGTCGTGGGTTAAGTTTAATAAATTTTAATTTATTTTTAACCTATACCCTTCTGTTTAAACGAATAGCTGTAGAATTACAGTAATAATTTAGACGAAGCTAATGAAACGCAGGACGACCTAACCTCAAAGTGCAATTTAATCAATGTAACCCGCTACGAATTTACATAAAACAAACGACCTCAGAGAATCTATTACTTGTACTCAATATTCAAGTAAGTCAGAATAAAGGCACTAACACACTAAAAGTAATCACGGCGTTTTTTAAGCGCGCTGGATATACACAAAACTTGGACCCAATCAACCGCACCATTGACGCGCGTTACACATTTTCCAAAAACGCCGTGTGCTAGGGCTCTAAGGCACTAATACACTAAGTTTCAGTTTGCCTTTACGACTATGAGCACCTGAATAGTCTGGTAGGAACCGTCAAGAAGGGACTAAACGAGCGTCCCCATTAAAAGAGGCATTAAACTGAACGCAAACTTTAATGATTTGGCGGTTGGCAAACTGAAATTAATGTACTGAAAGCGCAAAGTTTATACGCTTACGGTATATGTAAATGCGCCCATCTTCTCAATTGTATGATTAGTAATAGAAGTTTCGGATTCTTTTCAATCTAAAGATCTGTGTATCCGTGAAAAGTAGAGACATTTAAACTCGATAAAGGTATACAGGGTTACTGGTAAGTGGACGTATTCCCATCAAGACCACATAGAGGAATTCAAACGCAACAGATTTTACCCTATATTATGTTTAGTCTAAAGTTAACGGTTTTTGAATCATTGTAAGTGTTGTTACTTTTGGAAAAATATCCCATTTTTCTTCTTTAAGGGCATTATTTTACAAAAACAGCTCTGAATATCATTCAAACTGAGTTTTAATTGCCAGTAACCCTGTATAACTCTGACACGTGCATTGTAGGTACTTATAAAAGTCGCAATCAAGATGGCGACCTATACAGACGATCGTTGTAGTACATCTATTTTTAACTCGCGGGAATCTTGTGAAAATTGGCACGCGCTTGTAACATTTCGATACAAACCAATAGTCGTGTTTGTTTTTTGATTGACAAAAGCAATCGTGTGTTGCATATTAAGTTGCCCCTGTATTATAAATCGACGCTAGGAACTGAAGTGTTGTAAAAGACATCAACCTTTACTAAGTATTACTAAGGTCTTACTTAAAGTTTTGCTACTTACAGCATTTGATTTTCCGTCGCGTGTCGTTTACAACTCTAGTCGATTGAATATTAAAAATGGCAGCCTACAGAAAATGTAATTTTCAATGTTGTTTGATCTTGTTTTGTCGCTAGTTAAAATTAACATTGAAGTTCTTTTTAATATTGAAATAATAAAGGTAAGTTCTGAACAATAGCCGCTAAGCCAAGTGCGAACTTACCACTAAACAGACAAGGCGCTCATATCGTAAATAGTGATGTGCAAATGGTACAATATCGCAAGTCGCAACATACGAGTATTCATTGCGATGATTCTTACTTATAAGATAATAGTTAAGAGTAATTACTATTGAGATGAGAAACAAGTTTCTTATCACCCATGTTGTAGACTTTATGAACCTGCAGCAGGAAGGACTCAGCGAATTAAAACAGCAGGATCTATATGAATTACAATTGATAGGATTATACTTGAATGCCATTAATCATAATTATGATGATTTTGATTGATATCAGTGTTTCGATCATCTTGTGGGTAAGCTCGCACAGTCTGCGTCAATAGTTCGTGACACCCAAAGTGGCCAAAAAGTTGACAACACAACCTTATTCAAATTGTAACAAAGACGTGTTGCGAACTTGTTGGCTACTTTGAGTGTCACAAACTAGTTGCTACTTTTGGTGAAATTGTGAATAAAAGCAAACCCGATTAAAAAAGTATTATTTTTATAAATACCTAGCAAAATTCGCGTTCAAAAAATTCTCGCGTCTCACCCCATCACTACTCGTAAACTGTATTTATGACTACGTTGTGTGCACTTTGAAATCCTAATTGGGCAGATACAAGAGGCCGAGTGGCGAGAGAAGTGGCCGTATTGTTCGTCGACTTTATGGCTACATCTAGAGGATAGAGGATAGAACAACTACCAAGTTTTTGTAAACAGAAGAGCTAGTTCTGAGAAGCGATGGGAGTGCAGAAAATTCATTAAAAAGCTAATCAAAAATCTAATGCCCGTTTTCATAAACAATCCCTAATTTTTAAGTGACCCTTATGAAATTCGTCTATGAAAATAGTTTCACTAAAGTGATACTTACTTAGAGAACGTTTAAAGTATTGATCGTGAAAACTGCTATAACTCTCTGAAAATGCAAGTACTTAATCGATCCTAAAATCGATAAAAGTTCATGATTACTGTTTTACTTCAAGTCACTTAAATTTGATACTATAGTGTATTTAAGGAGAGAAAAACGTCTTCTAAAAAAACATTTACGAAATACGGACTACTATCGTAGTTCAAGCCAAACACTGTCGGGTTAAATGTTATGTAGTTGTCACAGGTAGGATTTTGCAACAAAAAATAATTAAATGAATGTAGTGGCCAATAACAATACAAGCAAGTGTAATAACACTAAATGCATTTGCACTTTAAACCTGAAATAACAATTACCTGACCCATCAGAACTCGCAGATAGTCAATAAGTTATCCCAGCAGCCCAGCTCTCCAGAGACAAGATAAATAGCATATTTCATACGTTCAGTTAACGCCACTGCAGACATTACTACACATTTTCCATAAACTAGTGGCTCGTAAAATTGCACATATGTTTACCGGAGCGAGGTGCAGCACCTTAAAAGCATTGGTAATATAACAAAACGTCTGAACCGAAATTGCCCATAAAAGTCCGACGGCGTTTTCTAACTAAAGCCATGAAACTGAAACGCCGGAGGAATTTACAATGGACGCCAGACTCCGCGTTTAACGTTCGTGACGTACGTCTTAGTTTAATTAAAGTGCCGAAGCGGACTTAAAAAACTGGTAAGTTGACAACAGAATGCGCAGCTGAACTTTTTAAAACGCTATTCCAGATGTAAATCTCGCTTTTAGTGTTTTTAAGTGCTCAGGCTCACTTGAAGATGAGTTGAAATGACTGATTACTTAAAGGCAACTTATTTCCTTGTTGATAACGGTTTAAAAATTGGAGTGCCGAGGGCCGAGGAACTCTGGTTCGAACCCCGCCGCCGCTAGAATTGTGGTGATCCCACTCATAACACATTTATTTATCTTAGTAATTTCTGCTGTACAGTTTAACTCTTTTAGCTGAATAAGATGCACCTGTGCGAATATGACTGTTGCCTTAGAATCAGTAGGGTTGTCGCCTTAAGAATCGGCAACAGCTGCATTCCACTGGGATTTGTTTAAACGCTTCAAATTCTCAAAAAAAGTTTATTGTAGCACTAAATCACTTCCAGCGACTGCACCTATTCTACTTTAGTTAGTTAAGCGCCGCGTTTTCCATTAGTGCCAAAATGAAAATTTTACGTCAACACTTAAACTGCCGCGCTAATAAATTCACGCTGGCGCTTATTCCGCCATTAATGGAGTGGAGTGACGTCACAGTTGTTGTTTATGTTTAAAAAACAGATTAAATATTCACGGAACTAATTAGAAACAAATCTAGTTTGTAATAGGTGTTTTAAATAAATAAATTAATGCGACCGGCTTTTCCCGCGTGAGTTTCGAACTATCATAGAAGTATTCGCTGTTCTTCCCGAAATTTCATTTAAATCAGTTTCGTTGTTTATCGTGATTCGTGACAGACAGACACTACAGTTATTTAAATACATTTAAAGTACCTATGGATTTAAAACGTGAAGTTCGTTTTTCTACATTCCATTCATAATTTGTATAACATGCTGTAAAGTGAGCAACATTGAAACTTACATTAATTCATTAATTGATATTTTAATAATTTTGCAGTTTAAGAAAGGAATATGAGTCAAATATTCCAGAACGTTCCAGACAATTCCAGATTTGGAACCCAGACGGAAGCAAAGCTAACATTATGTAGCCTGCGTGGAGTTACGAGGTCGGATGTAAAAACCTTATAACCGAATACTACCATTTTTATAGCCAGGAATATATTTACGGGATTCGCTTTCAGAAATTGCACGTAAAACCTGCCAGTGTAGCATTTTTCATTACAGTCTGGAATGAACGTTAAAAATTATTCACTTTTATAAGACGCACTGTGATTTATTTTGATTTTTATGCAAAAGCGTGGCATATAAATGTTGATTTACTTTCTCTTATCTTTTTTTAAGATCTTGTTGAGAAATTGATAAAACAAACTGTCGTTTACTAGTACTTTGTATTATGAAAATATAGTTGTTGTGAAATGTTTCATTAATATCGACAGTGTTGTTGACTACTATGACAAATGACTAATAGGCCGGGTATTATGTCGCCTAATTTGGGCTTAACTGGCGCCATGTAAAATCTCTTCTAATGTATTTATTACTCATTGACATATAAATACCAGCTGTGCGTTGCAACTAACAAGTCATTATTTTATATAAGGAATTTCAATATCCGTTGTAAGTAGTTACAAGCTCTACCAAATAAAGTCGTAGATAAAACAGAACAAGCCCGAAAATGTGTAGCCAGACTTATTAAGGGAAGTTGGTTACATCAAACGGGAAACATCTCAAGCAACCCATTTCCCAAAGATCTACTCCCGAAAGCTTTTCAATCCAAGACGCAATAAAAATATGCGATCCCGCAAGACACATAAAACTAGCAACGACAATGAATTCCTGAAAAAGATAATACCGCCCGCGTCATCTCTTTATAACCGGGTTAGAGTGAGCAGGACAAAAGATGCGGGCAATAAAACTTTTGATAGGATCCGGCGGAATCCACGGTATCGGACATAGCCGGTTTTAGTGTCCTCCCGCGGAGCCCTTAACTTTATGTGCGTTTTAAATTTTTCAACGATTTTATTGTGTCCTTTTTATGCGAAATCCGAAAGGTATAAATATTGCTTGAATGGTGATGCATGAAAGAATTTCATGATGCAACTGTAGTATAAACTAGACTTTAATCTCTTTACAGACATCGTGTAATAAATTCGTGTAATACCTTTATTCAGCATTAGATCCAACAACAAGGACTCCTAACTCGGTTCTATAACAGTAATATTTGGTTACAGTAAACTCCAATTAATAACTTTAATTTAAAGTCAATTTGAACGTAAATAGATAACAAAGCGTCCCAAACACATTAGAGCGGACATGTATAATTACACAAGACCGCAGTCGCCAACAAATTTCAACTTGTCCGTTTGTCACTGTTTTCCGAACATGAGTTTATTCGCGGTTACACACTTTCCAAACTCAGCCGCAACCTGTCCGTTGCAAATCAGACAAATTTAAACTCTATTATGTTGTTTTAAACGCCTGTTTTGCGTAATTTATACAAGGGGTGACCCCCAATTGAGTGGCGACTACCCACGCCGCAATAAACTTGCTCGCATCAGTAACTTAAACTTGTCTTTTAGTTAGTTTAGTAGTTTGTTGATCATAACCTTCCCCGGTTATGAAAATGTCTAAGGGTAAACAAAAGACAGTGTACAGACAACAGAACAAAGATAACCGGTGTTTTTGTGTGGAGTTTGACAGATTTTTGACGTATTGTAGTTAAAGCATGATGGTGCAACTCAGCCTAAGTAAGTACCTAGTAAAAAGTCCAGTAAGGTTGGTAGGTTCACCTGTCACTACATTTTTAATTTTCATTTTGGTATGACCGTAATATTCATATACAGAAATTATACTGGGAGACATAATGCCCTAATGACAAGTAATAAGAGTGCTTTTGACCTAATTTTCAGCACACATTTTCCTTTATCCACCACGACTCTATCCAATTAGTCTATCTTACTCTCCATCAAAAGTAATTTAACTGAAACCAAGTGAACTAAACAGACCACCATTTAGACCTTAAAATCAGGAACCCCGTGCATTGTTGTGCAGATAGCATTGCAGTAGCGTGTCAGTGGCGCACAAGGGTGAACCGCCATTTTAGATAATGTCTGGCTGTATAGCCCATTGCGGGGACTTTATTTTACAGCTGACTAGGGCTGCTACACATGCTACTTAAAGGTATTGTTATAGAATTGGATGGTTGAGATTCGGTTTTAATAGCTCTGATATCAATAAAACTTACTCAATTAAGTTTGCGAACTAGAGTTTTGAGAGTTCATTAAAAGTGTGTCTATCAATTGACTAGAGATGTTAAACTTTATGAAATGGTTACTTATTACTTTGAAATGAATACCTTATTTTTGAAAAAAAAAAACTTCTCTGTCTTATTACTTTAAATATTTTACTGATGAAAAACAAAACAAGTTGTTATACAGATGAAGGCAAGTAAAAATAAAGGTTTTTAAATCATAATAATATTTAAAAAATCACACTGAGAGCTACTGCTACGAGTAAACGCTACGAGAAAATTTCGTAGCACTGGTTATTATTTTTAATTTTTAATAAGTTTCTCATACTAAAGTGACAACCCTTGATAGCTTAACCCGCGCTTTGCAAGTAAGTAGCTTCCTTATCGTATGCTTATTGAGATTTCGAGTCTGTCCATTCAGTCGCTGAGCAAATTGTCAATTCAATTGAATTTGAATTAAAATAAATAGTAAGTTTTCACACTATTTTGTTTAGTACTATTTTGATAATATTATTTACAGTAGGTACTCGTGCTTTATCACAATATGGGATCTGTGGAGGAGCAATTATGTTACGAAATAGGTTAAAATAGGTTAATGAATGTGAGTGCAATAATAGAATATATTTGTATCTTTAACTTTAAGGCTGAGTTGCACCACCTAAATTTTGTCAGTAAATTTAACGATAACCGGTGCTTTTTGTATGGAGTTTGACAGATTTTTGACGTTTGTCAAAGTTAAGGTAAAATGGTGCAACCCAGCTTAAGCGTCTCATCAATTTTAAATGCTTACCGAATACGTCAAGGATCAATTAGGTTTATTACTTAATAATGTCATGTTATGCTGAATAAAATATTTACCTATCTAGTTATTTTGTTACGACTCACATAAGATAGAAAAGAAAAAAATAAACGAGTTAAAAATACAATTTACCTATACAAATTAAAAAGAGTACGTTTTAATCAATTTGTCCTTCTTTCACATTTCCAATAGCCAGAGCAATTAATTAAAATTAAACACAATCGTGATTGACCGACGACCCTTCTGTTGTTTCAACAGTTTCAACATTGAACTTGAGTGACTAGATAAGACACAAAAGTATTTATTTATAAGCATTGTATGCAGGTAAGTTTTAAATGATTTTGCTGCTATTTTTTAATTTCTGAAAATAAGGTATTTCAGATAACCTTCCCGATATTTTCATGTACTTATTAAATTATGTTGTGTAAACATTTATAATATTAAAACTATTGAATCTAATTTCAAAGAATATTAAAGTATTTTAGTTAATATAGAACTGTGAACCAATGACACTCACTCTCAACCTGAGCTGGAATCGAGTCTTGAGAGTCGTTTCAGGACAAGATCTTAAGTGTGTGGTGTAATCAGTGTAGACTTAGGCTGGGTTGCACCATCTTACTTTAACTTTGACGAACTTCAAGTCTGTCCAACTCCATACAAAAATCACCGATTACTATCGTTAAAAGGACTGTTAAATTTAGGTAGTGCTACTCAGCCTTAGTTGGCCAAATTGATAAAGCTTGCCTGAGATTTCGCAGTGATAAGATTATCAGTGAAAATACTATCTGAAGGTTAACCCAAGTAAGGCGTTAGTTTACCGTGCCATTGTTTTCCTGAAACATTTCATCTTTCATGCGATAGTACATAAATAAATGTATAAACCGCCATTGTTAATATCACTCATCTCTAGATATGGAAGCGTTTCCACTACATCTACATTTCTTTTTTGTTTTATTTAAACCTCTTATGATTATGAATCTGTAAAATACTTATTATAACTTTTTTTTGTCTTTTTCAATGTTCTCTACATCCCTGTAGAAGTAGATTGCATTTGACACAAACGAGTCGGGTTCCGTCGCCGGGTTCAAATGAGACAGCTGACCACTAATAATTGCCACCTTTCCTTGTCCGGCGTTGTACACATCAGAATACATTGTCATTGCAAAATGGAACTTATCACAAGCACATAAAATGCCAGTTAAGATGATGTGCTTGTCTGTACTTACACTGCGTGGCAGTTGGCAACGGAAACTGCGCGATTACTTTGAATTTAATTGTACAATTTAAAAAGGTTATTGTTGTTGTCAGAGCTGGGTTTGTCTTTTGTTTCTGAAGATAAAATGTGGTGAGTACATCAATAATCACTACCATGATTATATTCAATAAGAAAGGTTTGTGGTGAGTCGAAAATCTGTAAAAAGCCTTATAAACTTGAACCAAAAATGTAGAGAATCCATTTTGACTTGGGACGGTTTAATTTTAATGGATTTATTTTGTGACTTTTAGTAGTTTTTAATACAACGCAGTTTTTTGTGAATATGTTACGGTAAAAGTGATAAATGTGAAAATTATGAATAATCGCCGGTTATTATGAATAATTACCGCATGATTTTGTAAATGTGATTAATATGAGGTCATTTATGTGTGTATAAAACTAAAAAGGGCCACCCCCGCACCTTAACCTATTTTTCACTTTAAATCAAAACATTGTGTTATAGGCATCATGGAAAAGTAATATTATGCAAGAAACATTCCAAACTCATTATGCCGAATTATATTAATATATGATATCAAAACGTTTAAAAGTTTGGCTGTACACGAGCACGTACACAAGATGTTGTTCTCTTTTATGAAATTTGTTAGTACTAAGGTTGAATTATCAAATAATCACTGTTAAATGTGATTAATTTATCACTTTTACCGCGACTGTCGGTAATTATTCATAATAACCGGTTATTATTAATAATTTACAATTTATCACATTAACCGTAACAAATAGATTAGAACGTTTATGCTTTTAGTGTTTTATTTTAGTAATTCAAGAAACGTTCTAACTACATAATTGCAAAATTTCACAGAAATCCGTCCATTACAAACCAACACAATAATATTTTATAAACCCAGAAGGACAATACAATCATAAACATTGAAATCAGTTATAAATTTAACTATTCGCGTGTTTTCGTTATAACTCCGATATAAAACATTGAATGAGCACTGAGTTTTATAGTAGCACTGCTGACTTTGTTGCATCGCATACAAATGGATGTGCTAACATTGGCTAGGCTCAGGAGCATATGGGCCATAATTGTAAAAATATATTTGTATGGACAGGAGGAGTACCTAACATAATATATCGTCTATTCAATACTTAAGTTATTATAACTTCCCACCTCTTTATTTTGTTATTTATCAAGATGATTTTGAATTCATTTTATTATTGATTGTGTTTAATATTGCTCTATCACACTGCCTACTTGCATTTGGATTAAAAAAAACATTAAAATATTCACACTAGACATAGATGTATGTAAGATGGCAGCTTAAAATAACTATCTATTGCATCGCCTATCTCAAGATGGCAATGCAGATAACTAAACTAAGAAAAGGGTTATGATAATATTGTGTTTTCAATTGTAATGTAATGATACTTTCTAATGTTTCCAAGACAGCATTGCAATTGGACAGTGTATTTAGCAAACAGTTTCTATTCATGCTAGGTGCTTACGAAAATTCAATTTGCATCAAAAGCCACTTTAATAGTATCCATCGGAAGGTATAGAATGTCTCGGAATCTTTCCCCATCGTTTTGCTATTGGCATAAAATTAGTCACAGAGCAAAATAAGCGATGAAATTGTTTTAGACCTTGCAGCTATTCACGAAGCAGAATCGTAAAATTTCACTTCCATCCCTTTCCAACTTGTACAGAAAATTTAAAGCGGGAAAGAGACGCACGCACCTCTGCAACATTGTAACATAATGGTACATGTCAATAGAATAAGAGATGCTATGTGTTTTAAAATAAAAACAATAATTTCCATACACGAGTTGGATTTGTGATGTTTTTACTTGTTTTTATCATAAAACGGTGGACGTAAAATGTAAATAAACTAAATAATATGTCAATGACCTAATAGGAGGGTATAAAGATTTTATACTGGCTATAAACAAGGAGATGCTGTAGCTAAATAAACAGAATAATTAGTTATTACATGAGGTCATGTTGAGGAGATAAGGAATGGATGGTATTAAATCAATTACCGTCTCTAGACATACTCGTATACAAAGTTACGAAAGTTTTTCTTATGAACGTTAACTCGCATGTTAAGATAACCAAACCTAGCTGCATTTTTATCAGTGAAAGAAATTGTCATACCCGAATCAGCAAAGACCAAAGATCAAAGGTGTTTAATGCAAAATTAACGTAATTGGCGAACCAAAATCGATCTTATCGTTAATGTATTTCTATAAAATGATGTTGGTCAGTCAGTCTCGCTGTAAAGTCTTTCACTGGAGGTTAAGTATGAATCAGAACCTCAGTTCTCAAATCCTATTGAAAAGAGGAATGACTAAACAACCAAACAAAAACGATAGACCTATATGTTGGTAACTTTAACAATAATAAAGGACTGAAAAAGTTTCATAAGTGCAATTTTCCTATTTTTTTTTAAAAAATTCCACAATGTGTACTACCTACATAACATGAACGGTTTTTTAATGGAGACGACTCTACACAATCTCATGACCCTTCATTCTTGAAAAAAAAGCTTAGTTTTCCTTCGGCGCTGGTTTTCATAAGTGCCACTTGTGGTCTAAACTGAATAAATAATTTTGATTTTTTTTTTTTTTTNTGAAAAAAAAGCTTAGTTTTCCTTCGGCGCTGGTTTTGACACTCGCACGGGAAGACTTTAGCCTATTCCCCATCCTCTCACAGGTGTTTTATAGACTCTATAATCCTAGATGTACTGGACTGAGAACATTTGCTGTTAAAACAGTTTTTAGCATCATTTCATCTTAGCTAGACAAAACTAGATCACTAAATCCACCTACAGAATATAAGTTAATAATGTAATTAAATGCCGATAGCTTATCAGAGGTTGCACGGTGCAGTTATATCTTGCACATTAGTAACATTGACGATAAACTTATTAATAAAATGTATACACGTGGTGCTGGGTCAAACCAGTTAAGATAATGTGGGGGACAATATGTATAATGAATATAATGAATGCAGTTCTAACCTATCTCGAGAATTATGAACCTAAAGTAAAGTATGTCAAATAATGTTTGCCTTGAACGGTTTGTTTACCAGTTGTTACAATTTAAAGATGGCTAATGCCCTTTATATTGAAGCTTGGCCTACAACCTGATGTCATTGTATCACAATTTATATAACATCTGTAGAGTAATTTCAAGAAGTGGCGCTACTGGCAACAGAGTAAATGCAAAGATTTGTCTGTAAATGTCGCGAATGGATTATTATTGGTAAGTATGTAGATAATACTAGAAATTTTAAATACGGAAACCGCAGCGTGCCTAGGACTTTCACCAACAACTGAACCGACGACCTCATAGAAGTGGCAGGAAGGCGCTGGATGCAGGCCGCTACTAGCCGGGCAATGTGGACATCATTGGGGGAGGCCTATGTTCAGAAGTGGACGTCCTGTAGCTAGGATTTTAATCTAAATGAGACGATTAAAACCTCTTAGGGATCACAAAACTTAGGATAAGACGTTCACAATCGGCTGACAATAGTGACCGAGTTTCTTGCGCTGCTTCTTCTCAGCATTGGCTCATTTATTGTCCCGAAGCAGTGGTAGGGTTAATACTGGGACGTGTAAAAGTGCTTTTTAAATGCCTACTTACACAAATAGAGTTTTAGGAGTTTTTTTACACAATATTAAGATTTGGAAACATTTCACTAACTCAAATCCAAAATACAAGAAGTAGAGCTATACTCTAATATGCATTGAAATGTGCAACAAACCGACATACTTTAACATAGTAATTTATATGGGAGGTGTCAGGTCATGCGCAGAGACATAAAACTTTTGAGACAACACCGCGGGACCTACCGCAGTCGCCCTGCTCAAACAAACCAAGGGAAAGGGCGAACTGAACACAAAGTCTTGGGTTCCGTATTTAATTTAATTTTAGCTAAGAACTGTGTTTGTGTTTTGGCACAGGCAATGTATTTACTGTCGAAATTAGAATGCAATGTCCATGAAATGACATTGAAATATAGGTTTAGGGTTGGCTCTACAAAGAAGTTAGAAAGTTTGTTAGGTTGGATGTTTCATTCATTTCCTGAAATTGTTTAAGCATTTTCTAATGGTGATTATTAGAAAATTTCAGGAAATTAATGAATAAATAGAATCTCTTAAAAATTAGAAACAATAGTATTGTTATCTACGAATTGCGAGTTTGATTTACCTGTCAAAATCTTAAAACAACAAAAACAAAGTTTTTGAAATAAAAATTAATGTATAATTGTCCTAATCGCAATTTGTGTTAATACTGAACCCTAAAAAGCAAAGAGTTTCAAAGTAATCTAGCGCACATTTCTAACATAGGGGAATACGGGTAATCTGTTTTGCGGTAAGGGAGGAAATTATAAAATGCGCGTACGCAGCTTTACGAGCGCGCGGGTAATTGAAAATGAGCTCCTTCCTACATTTTTGTAGTTGAACGCCGTATTTATGGGCTCGCTTTTGTTTGTTTCGTTTCGGCTACCTTAAAAAACGCCACTCTTTAAAGTTGAGTGCAAATGAGAACTCTTTTGTTGAAGTCGGTTAAAAAAGATTAATACTTATTACATTTTTAAGGTTACACATTTGTAATTATAATGACAGGTGCAAAAATGTCGTTTTGGGGACTTTGTTAAACCCAAAAAACTGCTATCGAACACAATTTCAAATTGCAAAATCATGATTTGATTTTAACACATAGTAAAAATGAAAAATAACATGATACCTTTGCCTACTATGGTAAAGAAATCATCAATCGTTGGTTCATTTTGTGTAACATTTCTTACGCTTGATTGTTGATGTCCAATTAGTTTTGGGATACAAAAAGCAATAAAACTACAGTGACTTCGTTATCAAGAAAGTTGAAAATAAACCATCTTAGAGCATTTGTTCGCGAATAAAACCGCTAACAAGTGTGCTGCACGTATAAAATACGACCATAACATAATTGCAAATTTTTATTACATTTCTGCGAATCGGGAACTAAATACAATTTGCCTATATCCTTCATTATTGCGGGTTTACAACGTACGCCATTACGAAGATCCATTTAACATTTTTACAATCTGTAATTGTATATTATAAAACTGTAAACGAGGCTGAGTTATGGGAATGGGGGGAGGGGGGATGGGCGTTGTGATGGGAAAGTGATAAAAGTAGAGTTTGTGGCGCTTTGTTTGTCTCAGACCATCTGACTGGATGTGTATCTTGAAACATAAAGTATGTGAAAATAATTACTATGCATTTTCATATGACTAAGTTGATAACGTGGTAATCATTGTAACGAGAAAGTTACAGTAGTTTATTTGTGTTCTAACTCAGTATGAAACGATACTAAAGAACCTACCTACACTCAAAAATTTGATGCGTATTTTAGAATGAAACTTAGAACTAGATTCAATATCAAGTAATTTATATTGAGGCTTTTGATCGGAATTTCAATATTCAAACAAGATTTATGTTTATGTTCGAACCGAGTCTTGAGAGACGTCTTATGATACGGAATATTTTTTTTGTTTGTTGTCAAAGTAAACATAGGAACTTTATTCCCATATAAAATTCATAGTTGTCTATAAAATAATAGATTTTCTTGTATCTAAGTTAGTTTACAGTATAAATAAATGTTATTTAATGTCATTTTAATCAAACGTCGTTAAATCTGGACGACTGTTTTATGATGCGCAGTTTACCCTTGTTACCGCGGTATAGAATTAACTCAATAATTAAAATAAGACTGTGTTATTTTACAGTCCACCAGTATGGCAATGCGAGATAGTATTGAAAATAAAACTTAATTCTAAAAGCAATAAATGTACTCTTAAATCTTTAAAAAGATCAGAAAATGAAACTGAAACGCCTAAAACACCTTACAAAAACACCTAAAGGCTACGGGTTACGCCAATCCTTTAATTAATCCCTAATAATATGCTTAAAAATGTTTTTCTTGTCTTATTTATCAATCCATAACCTAAGCCCCATCGCAATGCGAGATAGTATTGAAAATAAAACGTACTTTGAAAAGCAATAAATGTAAGTACTCATAACTCTCTGAAAAGATCAGAGATTTATGAAACTGAAATGTTACAAAAAAGACCCAAAAGTTACTTAACCTCAAATAGCAAGGTTAAAATTTACGTCACGTTTTAATTATGTTATAAACGATAACATAGCTTTAATAATATAAGTGTGGTTTCACGATTCCGGAATCGGGAGAAGTAGCGATTATAGATATGGGGCTCATTCCACAATTCAGTTCTTGTATTTATTGACAATAATATTTCAATTCAGTTCTAAAAAAGCTAATACCTACCGGTTCGTAAGTCATTAAAAAGTAGAGAGCACTGAAATATTATGCTTGAAAATCTTTTCATTTTGTCGTTTACACAATAAAACTTTCATAAAAGTTGAACTGTCAAAATTACCACTGAATTATGGAATGTCACTTCCACGAGTAAAAGTAATTTATACACATTTAAGCACTTACCTGATTTATAACTAAAATTATAAATCACATAAGAACGTAATCGGAAAAGACAAAATCATAGGTTGAAAAATTCAGAAGACATTTTAATGAAACATTAACTAAAGAGAAGACAGCGATTTTTACTGCCAATTTTTCGCGGATTAAAATTCAGAAAAATGTCTCCTAAATAGTTTACATTAAAGTCTAAACTCACCTAAAAGTCCTTTGTAGCTAGCCGTTCACAATTCTTCTGAGTTCGCAACACACAGCGACGCACAGCACGCGTCCTCACAACACACACTGGTAAAACTAAGTATCATTCGCAAAACAACTTCATCGACGATGATAGTACACCACTTATATTATTAATTTCGCTTTGCAGCATTTTCCTACAAAAAAGAAAATTAAAATAAAATAACATCGACATCACACACTATCACAACACTGTCACTTTAAATTATATTGCAAATTTCGCCACCTTCGTCCGGTCACTGGAAAGTGGAAATCACTACTGGTTAGTGTACGATTGATACTTGGTCAGCCCACTTTTATCTGACTAGTATTGTTATTACATTGTTTGTGTAGACAGAGACAGATGGTAATTATGTGGAAACCGAAGTTGCAATGTTACAAAGTTGCTTTGCATCGGCGGTAGGTAACAGGATAGCTGATGCCTTTCTGCATTGTGCTGTTACCTTCTGGCACGACTTTATTCGAGGAGTGCCTTTAAGACTGAAAAATGTGCCTAAATATCTCAATAAAACCTTTATGGATATCTATCAAAAATATTAATGTCACAGCAAAAAGAGAACAGTATTTTTATTTTTATTTGAAAAGAATATTAGTAATTTGTATTGCACAAATTATTTACTAATAGTCCCGTTAGACCTTCGTACTGAGCTGAATATGCTTTGGTCTTGTGTGGGGTTATGACAATTAAAAACAAAATAGCCCTTTTAAAATCGCTTTCATATTGTTACGACAAACGTCAATTTATTATTCTCAAAATTTTGATCAAAGTAGCAAAGGACATACCAATCGTATCCCTGTCAAAGCTCATTGCATTTTGCTCGTTAGATCGATTAGGTGCAATTGGCTAATGTCCAAGTTCAAGATAAAGACATGAGACGCAATAATGCGCGCGCGCATCGTAACGCTAGTGATGCACCGGTCAAAGTCTAGTCGGACGAATCGGTTACATTGTAGATACTAACACTTTTGCTTCTTTACGTAATGAGAAACAGTATACCATTGTTGTTTCTTAATAGATCTGCGATTTGTCACTGATTCCAACATTACTAGAGCGAACACAGATTTTAATGTTTACACTATTGATCTAGCTGTGCATTTTTTACCTTGAGAAATGGAGATTTGTACTATTCTTAGAATTATTTTAAGTTAAAAGTAAAGTGTATGATACAAGTATACTACCGAAAGCATGGAAAATGTAGGTACTGTTTAATTTATAAAAGCTTACTTTACGTAGAGTTCTGCAAGCACACAATTCATTGGAGTGCAAACATGAAACCTGCATCATTCCGTTATTAACTGGAGAAAACATTTATAGTTTCCTTGTATTTGTGTCGTGTAATTTTGAAAGTATTCGATTTAAATTTAATCGATGCTCTTTCGATTTCTGGCAACACTACCAGCTTCAAAGAAGCTGCATCGTAAATATTGAGGGGGCAATAGACGTCGTTCTCTTTACCGTCCGCCTTTCAATAATCTTAGTGTTGAAAATAAATGCCGAGGGTTGCCAACTTTTAACACGTTTACCCTAAGGTGAAGTCAAAATTAACACATGAATAGTGGGAAATACAAAATGAGTCAGTTTGCGGTAGCTACTTCGCTTTAGATTAAATGACGTTGCAATGTCGGTTACACCGGATTGATTATTTCAACCCAGCTACATTAAAATAATGTAGTTTGTTGACACATAGTAGGGACTAACTGAAACGACATGACTTGGTGGTGTTATTCTTATTTGTATTTTACTATTAAATGGTATATATTTTCAACTCTACTTAAGTCAATTATTATAAGTTGGCAACACTAGACTGGACTTAGTAACTCTTGATTTAGGCGGCGAAGATTAAAATGTCAGAAATGTCATGGTGAAGTCAAGAAAACTTTTCCAAGGCTTTTTGTTCAAAGCACAATTGAAGTGTTTATTGAGATATTTAGGGACACAGTATGATTGTAAGTATTGCAAATTCAGATTCCGAATGCATTTTACTGTTTGTGTTTATAGCCTTTGAATTGTAAACAATGATACTTTTTACTTAACTATGCTAACGTCTGAATAAGGCGTGGAGTTTATTCCATACTTGACATTTACTATGTTCCATTCCCATCTTTAGCTATAAAAGTCCTCATCAAAGGACGTATACTGTAAATAGGGATCGCGTAAAATTATATCATTGTTTTGTTTGCAATTCAAAGCGCACTGAATCATCGCATGCGCACGAGTGTGTGTTGTGTGATATTAATACATCGACGTGCGAGACAGACAATAGATAAATCAATTGGCTATAGCCGGTGGCTTGGCGATCGTCAATTATTAATTTGCCTTTGCCCTGTGCCATTAAACTGGGAATCAAATCTCGCGTCTAAAGGAGACACGTTCTCGATCCTTCTTTTGCCTGGATAATATATTTTATCTCATCAGGATCTTGCTGTAAAATACGGAAACCTATTCTATTGTTTTATCTTTGTTACTTGGTAAGTAATAGTTGCTGTGCTACATTTGTAGGACATTAGAGAATTAGATAAGGACTTAGGCCACCGGGCATACGAGTCTTCCAGCGAATTGGGCCACTTTTAGTTTGGTCCACGGGCCAAGTCGCCGCACTGATTTTTTAAATATTTTTTCTTCCGGCATCTGGGCCCACTCTAAGATTCTAGAGAAGATTTTTGTTGATTTGGTATTTATCGATAAAACAATAGGAGGCCCAGTTACAAATCAGACCAAGCTAAAAGTGAGTCAAGTCGCTGGAAGACTCATCCACCAATTTTTTATTTTTAGTTCAATATTTTATTTTAATATTTTCATACCAGTAGTACAATCAATCAAGACAAGATTAATATTTATATATGGGTCTTATTCAAAATGGACAGGTAATGAATATTCATAACTGAAATCGAAATAATGAAATTGAAATGAAAATGTCTGTGCATCACAACAGCTTTTAATTTCTTTGTTTTTCAATAAATTTTCATGCCGAGCAAATAAGTGGTATTTTTATGCTCACATATATTATGTTTTATTACTACTTATTATTCTGTACTGCATGTGACTAGTAACGATGTCTCTACAAATAGTGTTTAAATCTATGTATTTTTGTTCTACGTTTTTTATTAAGGTATTCCCATTGAAAGTATAAAAGAAACTTTTTACTTTTTTTTAATAAAAACAAACTAAAGACAATTAATATTTGGAGATAATTTGATGTATTAATTACAAGGAAATTATTCAAAGGTTTGACTGTGTGTATTTCGTATTTCTGTTTCAAGGCTGTTATCAAGTTATCATATTAAGATCTAAATAAAGATAAAGTTAAAATCTAATTTAAATTACTAATAATAAATATCACAGAATTGAAACAGCCCTGAAAATAATATCATCATGTCTCTGTTGTGTGTCATGTCAGCCACAGCGTTCCGACTTGATTAAAAATACAAATACTCACGTTATGAATCTAATTTAAATGGATCTTGTGATATTTTTTTTGTAATGAATCATTGCAACCCGAAAGATATCGCTTTGTAATGATGTTCTTCTTTGATACTGAAAAACAACATGAAATATTTCAGTTGTTAAAGTTAAGGTAACCGCTAAGTTATTAATTAATTTTAAACTAGAATAAACTAGAAAAATTGCTAAAGTAAATCTGTGAGTAAAATCTCAATACTTTGTAAAATATTATTTTATAATTTGAACGCAATACTGTGGCGGTGTATGTATTTTTTGGCTGTTTGTTAGTGCGTGTATTTATGTGTGTGTGTGTTTTGGAAAAACTATATTACTATTAAAGTCCGTACTGGCGAGTCGAGTTCCTCAGCTCTAAGCCGTCGAAGATGTTGAGGTTGTGCTTCCGCGCGTACTCGTTGATGATCATCTTCCCTGTGGACAAACGCCAGCTATCGACACTCGCATAGCACAACACTATAATGGAAAAAACTGCACATTTTACACAACATAAAAATAATTTAAACATAAAAGCAGCCGACTCGATAACATTTTTTATTATAATTTCATAATAAACAATAATTTCATGGAAATGACATTATTTCAACACCTAGTGAACATCAAAATAATTATAAATAAAAAAATACTAATTGTGCTCCGAGCGTGTTACGCGTGTAATTAATAGTAAGTAGTGGTATATTAATAAGGCATATAAAATAACAATAAAACATAGCTTCTACTAAGATATTAAAGATTATTTAATAATGAATGATGTATGAAATGGAACGGAATTAATCAGTGAATCAACAAGCGCGATAAGTGAATATTTAAAAATCAAGGATTTTCCCAAGTCATTATATTCGACGGATACAGGATTATCTTTTTGTGTTGCAAATATGTACCTAGATAGGCTATTAAATACTGAGAATATGACTTTTGTCGTTTAACTTTTGCACGTTGTTAAATTAACTATAATCGCACGTGAATGGGCCCTCGGAAACGATTTGCTCAAACATCATTACATAAAGGAAAATATTCTTGAAAAATTCATTTATAAATAAATAATAAATAAATCTTTGAACAATTTCACACAGCGCCAGCTAGCCCCAAAGTAAGCAACTTAATGCTAGTGTTATGGGTGCTAGCTTAATGGATATACTACTAATATACTTTTTTTTAAATACATAAATATTATACATAGTCACACCCAGAGTACCCAGACCCGTCACATAAATTAAAATTCATCATTTCGATTTCAATTTATGTCACTATTCTTGTGGTCGTCGGAACAGCAAATTAGAAAACGAAAGTGGATCGATTTGAATTAAGAACAATTATTTGAAAATATAGAATGTCACTTATTTTTCTAAACGTTTTATGGCTTGGTTGTTTTTTTTCGGCCAAAAGAAAATAAAACAATGGAATAAATCTCAGAAAGTTTCCAAACTTACTATCATAATTACATACCAAGCCATAAAACGTTTAGAAAAATAAGTGACATTGTATATTTTCAAATAAGCTACCGAACAAGTGGCCAAGCATGCTCGCCAAGCTTATCCCCCGAAGGACCGTTTGCCCAACCACGCCCAACTTATCGACAAATAATTGATAATGTATTATGCATGAACGAATCAGGAATACATTAAGTAGTTATATTGCCCGGCTGATTTCCAGTTTTCAAGTAGTTTGTTATTTTTAATGGAAAATATAGTAAGTACCGTTGAAGAGAGGAATTTACAAATTGATGTTATTTTCTTAAGTAAAATCTCGTTTACGCTACAAAGAGCACAGTTAAGTGAATCATTGACATAGCACTTCCTTATTGAAACAACATTAAATATGCAGATGAGATTAATCCATGTAAGTAGGGGGTAATTTTAGATTAGGTACACTACACTTTATAAGATTGATACTTTTATAAGAAATAAAATTGAAAAAAATAAGGCAAAGTTCTGTCCGATCTTGTGGCAATATTATCGATTATCTTACTTAATCGAGATTTGCAAATTAAATATATTTATATTTTCTTGTGCCTATTTATTCTCATTGTTGTATCATTTTTTTATTGATACGCTACGTAGATATTCTGGATTGTCCGCGGGCTAATTACATCGTGGCCAGTCGACACTGAGCTTTATCTTTTAAATCAGCTAAATGGAAGTTATGTCACCAATTCGCCATGTCAGGCACAAAACGTAGCTTTAAGTGCCTTTTCAATATTCAGACAAATGTAGCACAAAATTAGTTTTAATAACGCAATTATTGTCTATTCTTAATTTAAAGAAGTGATACTTTTATTCTTGTACTCATAATAGTGAGGTAATCAAGCTATCATTTCTTCTTCTTCTTTTTTGATGATGTTGGCAATACACGTCGAGGTCGACTTGATTTGTGCCATTTTCAAGTATACTATAAGTGATACAATTTACAAAAATCAAGTAATGATTTAATAAACGATGATAGATGATATACCTATATATGATGATACCCCTCCCACCCTTTGAGTCTCAGTAAAATGGTGGTGCTTTACTGAGACCTCCTATGGACAACTTGAGAGAACCAGAAGAATCACAATGCACTGTTTTGCTTCACTTGCCCACACTCATGCACGTTCACGAACACTCAATGGTTAGTAATCCACCATTATTACACATTAATAGTCGCCCAAACACGAATTTGAGAAAATAAAACAAAACCGCTAACATGACGCTTCAGATTCCCGCCAAGAAGTCAGCTATCATTTTATCAACACGAGCGACTCCGCAGTTAAAAGCAAGTATTTTTTAGTTAAATTGTCTATGTTGCGGTGGTCCTCGAATCGCTGGCCGGTTTGCCCATAACAGAAACATTGTGCATGTTTTTAATTTCTGTGACGGGTCTGGGTGTTACTATGTATAATATGTATGTATTTAAAAAAAAGTATATAAGTAGTATATCCGTTAACTAGCACCCATAACACAAGTATATTAATTGCTTACTTTGGGGCTAGATGGCGCTGTGTGAGATTGTCCAAAGATATTTATTATTTTTTATATTAAGGAGGAAACTATAAATAGCATATTAAAGATATTTATTTCTCAAAAAGATTACAATGCAATCACTTACAGAGAAACATTAATTTGTCTTAATAATAATAAACAATACAAAAACGATTTAGCGTAGCAGTTCTATTAAAAGTGATTTTTTATTTTTATAAAGTAGGTAGGTGCAAATAAAATACAAGCCATTCAGTAAGTCACTGCGCGGCGCGGCGGCGAGCATGAATAGGTACAATTCGAAAACATGTTTTGTACTTTTTAATTATTGAAAAATTAAATTATTTACAAGCAAAGGTCCATTTATCATTTAATATATGTAAATAAAATTGGCCAGTGACATTAGCGTTGAGGTAAAGTAAATTTAATAAACTTTATAAATAATATGAATTAATTTTGGATGCGGTTGAAAAAAATGTCTGACGCCTTTTTGACATTTAGGCGACAATACACCGACTTGATAATTACCACAGGCGCCAGTGCGGGCCTTATTATGTATTCTGTGGTACCTTCCAACGTCCTGTGAAAAATTAATGTTAAAAAGCTACTTTCGAATTTAATGAGCCACTTAAAAATGAGTTTATTAATTTTTACTTTTGGTAATTAGACTGCATTTAAATTTTAACGTACAGTGATTTATATTAACACAAACAATGCTACCGCGTTCATTTGTATAATTTCAATAATATTGAAATTAATTTTACTATGAAATTTCAATGTTTCAATTAATTTCCTAAACTTGCTGTTCCTTTACTAATAAGACCGCTCAAATTTTTGACGTATTTTACAGTTTTAATAAAAATGTTAACTACTTATTTCGATTAAGTACAATTTCTGTAACTTATTAAATATTTAATGATCGGAATCGTTTGCCGAATGATCCTAATTATTGTATCCTGCGATGCTTATGTTAGCATCAGATTTTAATTGAATTAACACATACCAATGTTTTACAAATGCAGTTTTTTCCAAGTTAAAAAGTGTACCGATGAACATGTTATTTAGCAGTTTAAACAGACTGTTCTCTGATACTTCAATTTTCATGAAAAAACAGTTGATTAATAATGTATTAAAACTTGTAACAAATGCATTGATTAAATGTTAAATAAAATGTTCACTGGTACAAAGCTACAGTCGCGCTTGACAGAAACCCTTATTTTTCTCCACTGAATTGATTACCCATTATGACTAGTATGTTCGTCATTGAAGATCAATGGAAAAATAAAGGTTTTGAAATTAATACTCCTTTTCACGCTCTCGTACGTATTTAAAGAAGAATAACTTAATTCTTTTGATAGAATATAAAAGATCTAAGTAAAAGCAGCGAAAAGGAGTATGTAAACTTTCGTATCTTAATAATAATATTCGGTATTCGGTGAAGATGTTTAAAAACTTGAAGGTCTGATTGAATATTTGATACAATATAAAATTCAATGTGTATAGTAGGCAGAAGGGTAGCCGAAAGTAAAGCTCCGGAAGTATAATTTCCATAAGTTCCTGACAATACTTTTAACAACCACAGTTCAGTCACATATTTTAACCTTCGGCCATGTATCTCGCCGCAGTAACGACTCCATAGAGCGTCTCGTAGTGCAGGGAAAGGTTGAGGGCACTAGACCACGTGGTAGATCACCAATGAGATGGACAGACCAGATCAAGGCCGTAACTAAGTGCTCGGAACGAAAGAAAAACTGCAGTCCGCGAGGAATGGCGCCGTATTGTGAGGAACATCACTCATCGTGATTCACAATGATGACCACGGCCACTCTGACAAGAGTGTACCGACTGAGAATAATACGTAACAGGGGGAAAATCTGGTACTTTCTTAATTCAAAACCCCTGAGCCTGCATCTCACCTGATGAAAAAGTGAAAGTACAGAAGAACTGTAACCTCACCTCCAACCGCCGAAACACAACAAAACATTGTTATGTCCACAAACTTAATGGTACTTAATAGTAATCGTTTCCTAGTCCGTACAAAATCATCGTTTATCACAAAATGTCCTGAAATGTATGAAATGTGCGGAAGGCTATTTTTGCGTCACTTCAGAATATCTCATAAAAGTTTTACTGCACGGGGGAAGGGAGGTTTCAAATCAAGCTCACCTCAACCTACTAGGTTACTAACTCTTAAAATTTAAATCGTTTTCTATAGATTTATCCGGGCCCTAGTTTTTTTTTTGCCATGTAAAGTGATTTTTTGAGATATTAACATCGTCACCGAATACCTAAGGTGGGTACAGACGACAGCACATCAAGCTAACCTAGTGACATCTTAAGCGTTTGTATTAAGAGCGAATTACCAACAGAAATGTAGAGCCGATGTGCTGTTGTCTATACATTTACAATACCATGAGGCATGCACGAAGTTCGTAGATGCGTTCAGTTCGTGCAATGGAAACTGACAACTTTGTAAGTCCAGTCAGCGTCAAATACTTGGCTGAGTTGCACCACCTAACTTTAACGGTAACTATAACGATAACCGGTGCTTTTTGTATGTAGTTTGACAGATTGTTGACGTTTGTCAAAGTTAAAGTAAGATGGTGCAGCCCAGCCTTAGTTCGTGACACCCAAGAAAGTTAACAACTCAACCTTATACCATTGTAATAAACCGTTGCGAACTTTGTGGCTGCTTTGGGTGTCACGAACTTTTGACGCTGACTGTAAATCTATATATATAAAAATGAAACCCGTTTCGCGTTGTCACGGCATCACGTGTGAACGGCTGAACCGATTTCGATAATTCTTTTTTTTAAATGTTTGTGGAAGTCCAAGGATGGTTCTTACGGAAAAAAATATTAAGAAAATCTCTACGCTAAGGCGGTACGAAGTTCGCCGGGTCAGCTAGTTGTGAATAAAATCGTCTCATAGAGACATTGAACTATCTCAATTAGCTTAATTTTACTTTGAAATGAAAGATAGCTTTACTCATACAGTCAGCGTCAAATAATTCGTGACACCCAAAGTAGTCTAAAAGTTGACAACACAACCTTATTCCAATTGTAACAAAGACGTGTTGCGAACTTATTGGCTACTTTGGGTTTGGGTGTTACGAACTATTTGACGCTGACTGTATCACTAGATAGGGGAGACTGAGGTAAGTTGTAACAGAGGAGAGTGTACATAGTCGATTTTTTGTACCTTTTATTAACTACCAGCGAGCTCGTAACAGTACGATTTTAGTTCAAGTTTCAAGCTAACAAATACGCTTTGTTGCGAGCTCTCTTAGTTGATAGGTTTCCAAAAATCGGTGTCACAACTCTGTTACAACTACTTACTTTTGACATCTCACTATCAAATTTTATTCGACTTTGTTACAAAGATTGTCAGTTTCTATGGCACAGAATTAGCACGCTCCGTACAAGTCACTTGGCAATGTAAACACACCTTTATCCGACATACAGCGAGAAACTCCTCTGTTATGTTAGACAACTTAATTATAAGTGTTTCGTTCAAAATAAGTATTCCGCTGTGTGTTGCGTCGGACGTGACTAAACAATAGAAGGAACGTTCGCTTAGCGTATCGTTCTTGTAAACAAAACTTGGAAACGCACGAGGAAACAGTAATATTGTATGCAATTTTAACTTCACTTAGTCTAGACAAGTTCCAGGTTCTAAATAAACTACTTTCATATGTAAGAAGTTACATAATATTTCTAAATGCTTTTTACTGTAATCTCGTGAGCTTTAAAATGCAAATGATTTAGCAATGAGCAAACGACTTTATTTTAATCATTATGAAGGCGTAGTAGATCTGATCTATGATTAAGTGAGCTTTAAAATACATGAAAAAGACGAGTAAAAAACACAAAAAGTAGTCGAAAATGTTGTCTTATTATTTCAGCAACTTGTTGCCGGGTGTCATCTGTCCATCTTTGGCGGTCTTCTTCTGCCGCGGGTGTTATTGTGGGTCTCCACTCCAAGGTCTTTCTGGCCCAACGATCCTGGTTTATCCGTGCAATGTGTTCTGCCCATCTCCATATACGGCTCTCAATCTCTTCCACCACGTCGCTGATGCAACTGGTCGCGGTCGGTGGAAGGTGGAAGAGAAGGCCTATGTACGAAGACGAACCCCAAAGGCATTTAAAGATAGATAGATTTCAGCAACTAGATATTTCAGGGATCCAAGAATAACTATTATAAAGAGATCACTTTATGTCATATTGAGCCGGAAGCATTCGCGCAGGAGAAAGGATCGAATTTCGTGTTCGTTGATAGCTATGGCATCTGTATGAGATAGTGCCTCCAAGAAAACCCATATTATAGTTGACAGAATGTGCTTAGAGTTCTCTGAACGGGTGGAAAGCAATTTGACACTCTACAGTGAATCATTATAATGACCCATATCAATCTTGTCTAAGACACCTATTAGATGTTCTACAAGAGATACTGAATTTCAAATATTGACTAAGAAATGCTTAAAGTAGGTAGCCACTATTTTCAGGGTAATAAGTTGTCCATCACAACTGGTGGATAAAAACGAGTAAAATATCGCCAATGAGTTTTAAAAATAATCAAATCGATAAATTGGATTCGATCAGTTAAAACAAAGGTTGTTTATTTCTTTTCAATGGTCAGGGCATAGGCAAACAAAGGCCAGCAGTAAAATCACTTAATCCATTCTTTAGAAGAATAAATAATCTTGATATTTTGGCTCTTGCTGATCGAAAAGGACAGATGACCTCATAAAGGTTGTAGGAAGGCGCTATATGATTAAAACTAACTAATACGAAATGGGAATCTGGGAGACTAAAGGTATTTCAACCGAGGATATTTCATCCTCAGATGAATTGTCTCCCTTTCAAATTGTTAAGTGTCGAATCATCTACAAAGTATTTATCTTGAGATGAAAAGTCACCGCCTATGGCCAAAGGCCTATGTTCAGCAGTGGACGTTCTGTGGCTGAAATGATGATGATGATCCAAAAGTTTCCATACAGAATCTGACCGTTTGCTCATTGCTCTCACTGCTCTTAAAACTAAATTATCATCTATTCAATAGACTTACCTTCATCAATCTTCCTCGAGGCTTCGTCCAGGTCGCTGCCCGCGTAATTCAGGATGACCAGCACGAGGGGCATCATCTCCCAGGAATAGTGGAACTTCTCTAGGAGTTTGTGACAGTTTTCCACCAGGGTTTCTAGGGACACCGCTGGAAAAAAAGAAAGGAACACGTTATTTACGTGTAGTATTTAGTACCTACTATTAATTACATATTTTATTACTGTAGTAGGTATGTAGTTACTATTACTATAAACTCTTCCTATGTTCTTCTCATTAATTTCGTTGCAGGTCCGATGACAGTGATCTTTTCCCCGGGAGAAACTTGGCCTTCACTGGTTGGGTTTTTATTGGCGGTCAAGCTGTAGATCCTAGCTACACAGGAGTTGTAGCGGTGGGAACGAGAGGTGGGAATGGTCCCGTTAGTATTTAGTACTAATATAACTGGATGCTGGAAGTAGGACCGGTTAGTTGTGGAAATCCTTGGGGAGTTCTTTTTCCAGGCCTGAGGACGTCATTTGGCTGAAATGGATGAACGAACTTGTATAACGCAAAGGCGTAGGGCTACATTTTTTTAAGAACTAGTAATTTGGGATAGACTTAATTACAAAGGTTTACCCCTCTTAACCTCTAAATAAAAGCGTTTTACTTTACATTTTAATTATGATTTATCCTCGCCAAATTGAGTGTACTTATCACAAGCCGATCTATCAAACTTGTCGAATTTGGACAGGGCTTGGTATGCAAATAAGACGAATAAAATCTTAAAAGATTTAACATCAGAAAGACAGCTGTCCAAGTGTTATTGACTCCAGGCAAAGAAGCCTTTCTGACAATTAAATCTTAAACAAATAAAAACCCAATATTTTAATTTTAAAGTTTTTAGGCTCTTACTAGCACACAGATCCTAATGTTTTGAAGCTATACGCCCGTATTCACAAACATTACTATGAGGTCTCACAGTGCGCGTGGACGCACAGGATCACACACGAAATAATCACAGAGCTCTATTCAACGCTGTGCCACAAGCTGTGCGTTCGATTTGCTGCTTCACTTGAGCAAGCATCGTTTGTGAATACGGCGTTAGTCCGCTTACTTATAATACCCAGTTTGCATTGATCTTTCCGAAAAGGTGCTTAAGATTTATTTATTTTCCTTCAAATCCTATTAAGTAAGTAAAATACATACGAAAGTTTATAGATGGATTGTTACTCTATGACGCTAAAAGTCATTGAACATAATATTTTGATGAAACTTTACAGAACCTAAGAATAGTAAGTAAAGTATTCATTATACATCAGGACAACATAGAGGTTATAATTTCTAACTCAACGGTTATTGGTCAATTACAACGATTCTTACGTTCAAGTAAGTCGGTCTTCCTGTAACAAATTGAATTTCAGGTGGGCAAAGTCGCTGACAAAAGCTAGGTATAATAATAAAACGGCACTTTCATTCAAGCTTCTCACAGCGCGACTTCTGCTTAAGCCGTCATGTAAATATTTACATTATATCCAATGGCATTGTTTACAATAGCCGTGAAATTGTCATAATGTAAATATACAGTCGTTTGACGGAACTACTTCAGGATTAATTCGGGGAATGTGCAACTCAAGAGCTATGGGAACAAAGAGTCGAAATAGTTTAGATTACTGCTATGACTCAAGTGTTACAAATGCTTGCTTTCATTACACTTATTTATATTATTAAAAATACCAGAATGATATTATTTGTTGTTAGACATTAACCTGGATTAATCTAAAAAGTTCAAGACTAGATAGAGCTTTTCTTTAAAGTTATTTTAACCAATTTTACTAACCTTAGATTAAGTTAATTTTTGTATTACTAACCCACAAAATTATGGATTTAAATTATCGGAAAGAAACAATATTTATTTTATTTATTTGGGTATTAGAGCTTATACGGACGGGAAGACGTTAAACGTGGGCAGGCCTCCTACTAGGTGGACCGACGATCTGGTAAAGGTCGCGAGAAGAACCTGGATGCGGGCAGCGCATGACCCTTCATTATGGAAAACCTTGGGGTAGGCCTTTGTCCAGCAGTGGACGTCATTTTTCAAGAGCTTTTTGTTATTAGGTAAAACAATAAGGCACGACACAACCACTTGTAACTTTGAATTACTTACAAAGGGGCTTGCAATACATATAGACAACTGAGCAATATTGTATACTTTCCTGTATATACGCCTGAAGCAGTGTTGCCTAGCTCAGAAGTTTAAAATGAACTGTAACTCAACCCTTTACCAAACTCTATCAAAATCCAGGTGGCCTGCCAATCAGAATCAAGTAACAATATGTCAGCCGTTATTATTATTAATCTTATTGTTTTACTGACCACTATCATAGCTTTATAGAGCACTTAAGTATCGTAGGTGATCACAACAGACCGAAACATAATAGTCGATTGACATTTATATTCCTTGGCGGCCATAATTTGTGCAAAACACTGATCTGATTGTAAAATCGCGTTGCATTACTTGTACTGCATTGAGATACCAACGTTAATAGCTGTCAAGTATTTATGGGCCGTTTGAAAAGCTATTAGTTATGTTCATTGATTTAGTTTCTGTAGATTTACAAAGAGTTTACACTATAAATAAGGTGACTAAAAGTTTCCTAATTATGTATATGGTTGTTGCAATTCACTAAGGCGGGTGAGCTTTACATCACTACTGTTCGTTTTTCAAAAGTTTTGATAGACATTACCCTATCGTAAAGATCACTCGCCTTTGTGAGTTGCAAGAACTATAAGGTAAAATACTTATTTATTTTATTTCGTTTGCCTAACACCTATCAACGATTTGCGTCAAAATTGACTTGAAACAAATCTATCGATGCGATTGCGGTCAAATACCTGCTTGTTCTGCATAAAAAAATATTTCTATAAATCTAGAGTGACTTTTCCTGATGTCAATTAATATTTTTTGTTTTAATTTTCTTAATTGATCTAATAAAGTGTCACGTTACAAAAATAAAAATGTCTTGGAATAAACGACAGCATAAAAACTTTATTGTGAATTAAATACAAACTACGTTAGTGTTGGCGATGTATTTTATATTATTTAACGGAAGTAGATACTAGGTGTAGATCTGTAGATCCATAAGCGTTGATAGTTCTCGGAAAGTTTCTCACAACTTTACAACGTGAACATCGTACGATCTCCGCTTCGTTCCCATCACTATACAAGAACAAAGGTGCGTCGAGCAACAAAATCGACAATCGTCAGCCGTGAAACACAATCGAGACCGTAACCATAAACAAGGATTAAACATAATCGAGGTAGGTACGTCACTGCCGTAAAGCCGAGGCAGAAGGTCGCGCATCACGGCAGACACTTAGCTTTTTATGACTTCCTTTTGTCCACAAACGTGGCCGTAGGACATAAAAACGCTATTCAGCGCTAGAAAGGACACTTGGGCATACTTCGTCACGCTCTGAAGTGTACTCCTACGAGTACATATCACACATTTTCATGCAAGTCTTTTTAGAAACAGACAATGTCACTGCAGCGCGCTCTTTCAATACTTATTTTTAATATTTGGACCAGAGCATTCACTGGGCCCTTTTTTATGCATAAAGAAAGATGGTACCTATGTTTATTTTGAAATATATTACTGTTTGTCATTGTTTATTTACTCTATAATAATTATATTTAAGTCAGAAAGATCACTTTTATATTGACAGTAACAGTGATCCAATAATGTAGGCTGTAATATTTTTGGACTTAATAAATATCAATTTTCATTTTCAAAGTCAAGCTGGCTTTTTCTAACTAGCAACCAAAATGGAAGGTTTCAACCGTTTATGAAGATTCTAAGTAATGCCCGTTCCCGAAGTAACAAATGCAGCAGCGACGCATTGCGCCAGACATCGGCCGGGTTTTACTACATCGCTTTTATGGCGAGATGGCTTTCCACTGTTCGGTTTACGACGCAACATGGCGTATCGCAGCATTACTTCATTAGCCCACGTCAGCTTTATCATGGATTGTCTGCCAGCAATCAAGCAATGCTACACATAAATCGATTTGGAAAATACTTACTTAAAGCGGAAAAACTATTATGATCTGTGCCACAGGCTGGGTATCGATAACTACAAATTACTGGCTGTTAACTTTTCATTCCAAGCTCATTTAAAAAACATAACTTGCATTTCGAATAACTCTAAGACGTTCTTTTTTCAAACTTAAGATTCCTACCCAAATTTTGGAATAAGCCCTAGGCGTCAAAACTCCCGCCATATTTCCCCGCTAATTAGTGCTGCTACTTTGTAACTCGGAATCGATATAAAAGAAATCGATTATGCACCTCACGTCGAAATGGTAGTAAAACTTTATTGACTTAAATTTTATGGTAGGAAAATCGAGGAGTGTGACGTTATACAACTTCGAGTGACTTTTATGGCTAAAGTAAGTCTCGCTGGGAATAAAAAAGTTAGTTTAAAAGTAGATACGAGCAAGTAGAGTATTTGGAATACATCTAAGAGAATTACATTAATTACAAATATTATGGCTTATAACTTCATTTTGAAGGTTTAAATCTAATGACAAAAATTATTAATGAAAATGCTTCAACTTCTGCCTGTGCCAGCTATAAATTACGGTTTAAAATAATTATGTTTTTTGGTTGATTCGTTTACCTTTTGTTTTGTTTTTTCTGTATAAAGCCTTAATTCTCGCCTATAAGCTCACAACTGCAAAATTTGAAATTCAGTGATGATTTAGTATGGCACTTCAAAAGCAAATCCAGCATAAATTCATTCCTGTCACGTTTTTACATAAAACGCGCTTTTCAAGTTGTCCGAGCGCGCATTAAGTGACATAAAAACTCGTTCCCCGCCACATTGCATTAGACAAAGTGAGTAAATATGTATGGTAGGCGTTTTACTGCGGCCTCCATCCACTACTTTTCCAGTGAACGGTTAAGAAACAATGGTCGTTTTATGGCGTAGCGTGTTTAAGTTAGTTGCGGAGATAAGCGGAGTGTAGGAATTTGAAGGAAAACTTGTAAAACTGCTTCACACTTATTATAACTGCGCTATTTTATCGACAGTCTTTTAGATTGTAGTTATTTTTTTAATTAGATCCCTTATCACTATCGCAATCTCGGCTGACGGAGAGATGTGATGTGCTGGGCCAAAATCCCAGAAGAAGCATAATTTTGTTTTTATTTTGTGCTTTTTCTGACACATTCATTTTAAATAGTATTGAGGTAATCAATTCTTAAATTAATACATTGTGTCAGTAGCGTTTTTATGGCTATAAATGAAATGTTTTGTCACAAGATAAGTATTCTATTAACAATACACCTATAGCGCACGAGCTTAATTGAAATGTGCATCTCTTATAACGAAGTAAATAAAATACACTGCGATTCAAATCATGGAATACCATTTAAAATTTATTATTAATATAAAATAATTACTAAAGCAATCACAAGTCAATTATGCAAAGTTGGCTAGTTTCAAAGCTTTAATAACATCGTTTAGGCAACAGATTTTAATGTTATTTATTAATCTTAGAAATCTCATAAAACTTCAAAGTAGTTATTAGTAAGAAATAAAAAAATAGTGTCGTTTTAGTTTAAACTAAACAGCATTTTACATGCAGGCAACATAATAGCCCATAAACTGCGAAAGGTCGCAATTAGGAATGGGTTTATACTGAATTTTAAAACCAAGTTTTAATAACAGTTTTAATCAGCAAAGGAGTTTTATGTTATATCGGTCAGGAGCGCAGAACTTTGACCGTTCGAGGTCATATTGGATTAACGGCGGACGTAAATCTTGGGTTTTAACTTTATGATCAGTTATTACTAAGTCATAAATCAGAGCCGAGTGAAGTACTCATATGAACCTGGCAAAGCACTAAAGTGTTGCGTTGGTTATATACGTAATTACAGCCAATACCAACTTCATTAACACTTCATTTTGAACAAGTCATTAGTACAGTTCGCCACCGACTAAAAATTTAATAAGCTGTTAAAAAAAACAACGAAACTATTAGCTGACCCAGTATTATGTTCGTACGCTTTTTTGCAGCGTCGTTTTAAATGCAAATGAATTTATTAGTATTAGTAGTGAGGAAAACCGCTAGTGAAAATCTAGTAAAAATCGATTAATGTTAAAATCGGTTAATGTTTCGAGAAAGCGTTGCCTCGTAATAACATTATAATCGTGCTATCCATCACTACGCGCGCGGCGTGATCGCGGCGGCGGCCAATGGCGGCGCTCAGCCACGCCTACCGCGCTCGCGATTGGCCGATGAGCCAACTTTGAATACAGAACCACTTTTTTTTCTCTAACGCCTACGTAAGCTCGGCAGGCTCACTCGTAGAGATTTCTGTTTACGTTGCTCTTGTAATGGCGCGGGGAAAAAGTTTTTCGCGCCAAATCGTGGACGCGGCCGTTCGTTTTTGAGCAGGCAATTAAAGTAAAAAGTTTTGATTTTTATTTACAGATAGCCTATTAAGTACGCACAAGTTTCCTAATGGCCTTTTTGTAACACTTCTTCACAATTAATCTGTAATGAAAAAGAACAAATAGGCCAGTAATAACGGTAGAGACGTTTTTATACTAAAAAAAGTTGTTAAACCTCTTTACTTAAACGATGTGGGCATAAAGTTTATAGACAGAAGTATCAACATCGTGACTTAAGTTTATCGAAGTCAACCAGGCTTTGCACCATAATTTTACTGGCTATTTTGAATAGAGAAAACCGTTAAATTTCTCATACGCGCCAGTTTGACTGCCGTTTTACTGAACGGACTAAGAACTATAAAGTAATAAGGACTTTACAACAGAATTGTTCCAAAGTAGAAACAAAAGACACTGAATCATCTTCCATTTACTAACCATCATCTAATAGACAGTTTAATTGTATAATTACATAGAATGTGCGTTATTGCTGGCTCACGTTGTTTTCTTACCCACGTGCAGAAGGAGGGCAATCATGTCAAGTACCTGTGCTACAACGACTTGATGTAGTTGTGCAAAATAATTTGAAACTGTTAGGCTGAGTGTTTAACTTTGACAAACGTCAAAAACCTGTCCAACTCCATACAAAAAGCACCGGTTACTGTCATTGTTATGGTTAAAATAAGATGGTGTAACTGAGCCTTAAAGTTCCGTACCAGAAGGGTGCCAATAGGATCGATTTAATAAGTTTTCTCTGTCAGACTGTTTTTCAGCGGGCTCTATCTATCTAAAATGTTATCTGATCTATCGAAATTTCGACAGAATATGTGTTTTTGTTCAGTATTTGTCCACTTGTCTTATACCGGCCTTACACCAATCTTCAATGGGTCCATATGGTGCATTAATAGCCAGTTGTTGCCCAATACAGATTGCGCTGAAACTAGGACTGAGGCATTTGCTAAGAAAGGATTTACAAAATGAAGCCCTAAAGAAATGAAAGGTAGGTCCAAAGTTTAACACGAGCCACTTGAGAAATACGAGTACCTAGCTAATCTTGCAATACAAAATCGATTGTTACAAAAAGTCAACTATTCGATCCTTATTTTTGAGTTTGTACACAACCATTTCAAGTAGAAAGTCTTTTTACATCATGCAATTAAAACGATCTTCAATTGTTTCAAAAATTTAACAAAACTAGTCTTGCATTTAAAATCGATTGTTTCAAAAATTTAACTAGCCAAAGCCCTAAGTTACTTAAACTAGTTTGTACACAATCATTTCAAGTAGAATGTCTTTTTACTGTAATAAAAACGATCCTCAATTGTTTCAAAAATCCAACAAAACCAGTCTTGCAATAAAAATCGATTGTTTCAAAAAGTCAACTAGTTAGATCCTTAATTTGAGTTTGTACACAATTTTTGATTCGTTCACGCTTGAGGGCGCGTCACGCCACCGAGCACGATCAAGCCTCAGGAAGTCGTTAGTGAACTACAACTTCAACAGTTACATCGACCTATATGATGAGTAATATGGCACAAGATTTCCGCGTCAGACCATGTTCTCTTATTAAATTGGCCTGGATGGTGTTATAGCACGCTTTATTGAGTGTAACATTTTAGTGTGGCTGTGGTTTAGATTTTGTTACAGAAAAATAAAAAGGTGATTGATTTATGTAGTTTTTTTTGGAGTTGGGGTTTAAATCAGTAACTAAAGGAAAAAAGAGAAAGATTTCTAATCGAGATTTTTTTGTAGAAAAGAACTTTCAAACTAGTTTTCATAATACAAAGTGTCACCTCGAACCTAAGTACTTTACCCGGACCAAAGAACGAATAAATCTGCACTAGAGTCAAATAGATACCTAGAGATGATGAGCTTTATTTTTTGAGCTTTATTTTTTGTGCTGAGCGGCTATTCTGGTTCTATGGAGTCCCAGTATCACTACGACCGGTACGAGTACCGATCTAATGATCGCCACCACTGTTTTCCTTACAGTTCGCCTCCGAGTTCTGCATCGAGAGATGAGTTAGTCAAAAAAGTAATTCACATGAAAGCTTGCAGAAAATGGTACAAAAACATACCTAGATCTACTTCTTGATTGAAATGCTTTTTGCCACCTTGGTGGTCCGAGGAATATACCACCATTGATATACGAGGCAGCAGTGCAAGGAAGCGTGGCCAAGCTGTGATTGGTGGTGTGAATCATACCACCAAAGCTGTGCGAAAAAGCTTAACGGAGCGAGGACACAAAAATCGCGGTTCAAAAGTTGAGTATTATTTTGAAGAAAAAAAACAGCAGTGTGTGTGTCGGACTTTTTTTGTATTTTTTTTTAAATTTTGCAGGATAAGCAAAGGCATACACCATACAGCCAAGTCTTCAGTTTTTAAATACTTTTTTTAACTTTTCAGAATGGAAAGAATAGATGTGTCACTTCTTTGGTTTTTTTATTTTATTTCCGACGTTAAATCTTGAGTTTTGTGCCAGTGTTGTAGTTTTCAAACATTACTTTAGGCTAGTTAGTGATTGCGTCTTAAAGAAAATTCTTGTTTGTTTTGTTTTTTGTACGTTACAAAGGCTCCACAAAACTTTTTTCCGGTTGAGCTGCAATGAAACATTTCAGTTGTTTATTTCCTCATTAATTTAGTGATTATTTCTAGTTATTACTAGTTTCCAGTTAGGTATGTTATTAGGAAACATTGCAAGCGTAAATTGTCTTAATTATCCGCTAATAAAATAATCATTAGGTCGTTTTATAACCTGCAATAGACTTAACTAAAACATGGCAGCTTATAAAACATATAAAATTAAGAACCTCAGAACCCTTAACAAAGAGTAAATAAATCATTTAGTCCTATTATTAGGGAGCACGACCCTCTATATTTTACCAAAGGCAAATGGAGGATTTGGTCTACATTCCCCAGTCAAGCCAGTCGGGTTGGGGAGGCCTGATATTCTCATATTGTCCCTTGGTCTCCTTTTACGATATCCGCGGAAAGAGTGAGATCTCTATTGTACTCTACTGAATCACACAAAAGCAGTTCATATTTCAAGTATTCCTTTAGGGGAGACCGAGGAGAGTTCTGACATCGTCGGTTTTTTGGAACTTAATTATTAACTGCCTGCGAGCTCCGTAACAGTGTGCGTTTTTAGTTTAAGTCTGGAGCAAACAAATACGCGCTATTGCGAGCTCGCTGATATACCTAGTTAATAGGTTTCAGAAAATCGACAATGTCACAACTCTCCTCGGTCTCCCCTAGTGGTTTTCNTGGTTTTTAGTTTTTCAAACTTTAATGATCTTTAAGTTCACACTGCAATGCACGTGCAAAGGCAAACTTCTACCCACGAAGTGTTTAATTGCTAAACAATAAACATATCGTGCAACTGGCGGCCATTCGCTACATTGTCGCCTTATTAATTACTAGTCCAGATCATGAAAGGGTCGTAAACTTTAATGACCCTCAGAAGGACACTGCGTCACAACGGAATCGTATAAAGTGCATAGTATTGCGTCAAGTTAATACTGCACGACTTGCCGTTAATATGATATATGGGAAAACCACGCAAGTTCATAAAATATTTTTTTTATTTGGTACTCTATGATAGTAAGTTTAACTCATTTTATCAACATAGGTAATAGAGGCATTTAGAATCCATCGCCAAACGAAAGATTTCAAATATCATTTCATGTTTATAAAATGGAAATTCAATCAAAAGTTCTTCTAAAGAAGAACTTTTGATTAAGCTTAAATTAAAATTTAAGCTTCATTTTTTCATTGTAGATGGAAATGAAAACCACAACCATGAAAATCATGTCAATAATATTAAAATCGCAATAAAAAAAAACGTAACGTCATTAACTCCACAATCAAAATCGAATCCTCCATTTATCTCTGGTATTAGAAGAGTCTGAAGTGGATACTAAATGTTCTGATGATGAGAGTCCTAAATATTGCAATTCACTTTCGAATGAAAAAATATTGTAGTTAAACAGAACTATTCCCACCACTGCAACTCCTGTGTAGCCAGGATCTAGCTCGACCACCGACAAAAACCCAAATAGTGCCAAGTTTGTCCCAAGGAAAGTTAAACTGTCATTAAACCCGCAACGAAATTATTCAGAAGCATACAGGAGGACTTCTAAATTAAATTTTGTACCTAACCTGAATGTCTACATTAAGAAACACCAAAATAAACCCCACTTCCTTTTGTCCCTACCGCAACGAGAAGAAATACCCAACACAACATCCGACGCGTGCCGTATCCCCAAACAAAGCGTTGTTCGGCCCAACACAAGTACAACACAATACAACAAGTAGGTATTTTGTGATAAGTTATCGCCGCTTCCGCTGGCAGTCACGTAGCTAAAGGACAAAGTAGCAGGGTGACCAAAGGGTTGGGAAAATTGAAAGATTTTTTTAGTTCAATATGGGCACATCGCTCTGAAAGGAAAAAGTAGGTAGGATGATCAAAGGTTTAGAAATAATGAAAATGAAAGAGGCTGACAAAGGTGAATGAGTTTCTTCTGCCACTTCTTCTCAGCACCAGCCCATAATATGTTGTCCCGAAGTGGGTAGGGCAAGTTATATTTGGGACGTGTATAAGCGCCCTGGAAAGAGCGATACTTTAATTATTTTCTATTAGATGGTTGTTATTACATAAATATTAATTGAAGCAAAAACTAAATCAAAATACAAAATTCATTCCATTCCTAATTCTATAAAATCTACGAAAATTAACCTCAAAATGTTTGCTAGAGTCAAACTACCTTGACGAATTAAGCAAACGAAATGCTAAATATGAGTATAGTTGTTAACCCTAATCAATTATAACCAAGCCCAGTGTTCCCGATGGAACAATTGTTCTTTGTGCCCGTATCAACCGGACGCTTCGTCACAGCCGCCCCTTGTGTAGTCTTTTGTTTTAAAACTCCTTTTCCGTAAAAGTCTATAACTGATTAATATTGATTCTAAATAGCTATGAGTAAGTAATGGAACTTTTTGAAAAAAGTTATTAGACAAAGAAAAAGCTCCACCCACATTGGAATGGCTTTTTATNCCTTTTAAAGCAAAATGTAATTCTGAATCAAGAAAAAAAGAGAACCAAACAAAAGCTCAAAAACTTAATAAATTAATAAATCATGGGTTTTGTGATTGTAATTTGGACCTATCTCAATCGTTCAGTAAAAAAAAATATGTTCACTTTAATAAAATTTGTCGGTTCAATTTAAGGATTAAAATTAAATAAAGCTTGTAAAAAGAGTGTAAATTGTACAACCTTCTAAATTATAAATGAATCGAAATATCTTTTGTACTTTATATTATTTGTTGTTAAAAAAGCTTTCCAATCAGTTCGTACATCCAAAGTCAATAACTCAGCCCGAAACAAGCCAAGTGGAACTTACACAAATTCCTCCGTTACTGTTATGATGCCCGATCGGCCATTGCACACAACGCTGATAAATTTCATACACACCTCGTATAACTTAAAATAATATACAATTACAGCTCAAAACATTCTTAAAAAACACCCAATACAATTAATTTGAAAGTATTAGAAACTTAGTCTATAAATATCAATGAGCTACTTTCATATTGTAAAACTACTGATGAACCAGACCATTTACACTTAATTTTAGTATTGTTCGTTGTTATACAAATCGCGTTAATTAGTAACCAATTAAAAAGTAATCACATGAAACTACAAGAGAAATAAATCTCGACCAAAAAGTATGTAACGCATCAATCATAGCGATACAGCTGCAGCGTGCAGTTAGTACTGTTGTGCGTTTAATTACTAATGAGATGAGTGGTATTGTAATTAATAATTAACTAATAAGAATCCGTTTGCAATTGAGCAACACGTGTTTTCGCAGTGTAGTGTAAAAAGGAGGCGTGACCAATGAGAATTCAAAATGGTGAAGCAATTACAATATAGTATGTTCCACTCACGCTCGCTCTAGCGAACATAAAATATATTTCGCGCCAATTGTATAGTCTTGCGCAACGTTTTGTTGCTACATGCATACATAGATTTCTAACTGTTGTTGGTTGTTGGAAATATCCGTGTCATTGCGGATGGAATTTTTGTATGGTTAGGTAGAAGAGAGCATTTATGGAAAACTATACTGAGTCATGTGGATTAAGTATGGTTTGTAAGCTTGACAATCAAGCTGTCAGATACAAGCCGTTTAGATGGTCCAAGGGACCGCTATACTCCTTAAGTAGAATAATTATACCAACATATAGGTTAGGTTAGGTTTAAAATTACTTGTTACGTTAACCGATTGTTCCTGGGCGAGCTGCGCCCTTTACCTCAACTGGCATCCGCAGAATACCAGTGGTCGTGATGCGCTCTCTGCCGTCACGGCGTATACTGAGCTGATGCCATTTTGGTGCTTGTAGACGTTCTGTTGTCTAGTTTTAGTTATTATCTTGCTGTGTACCTACTTGCATCGAATAAATATTTTTCTTTCTTTCTTTCTTTCTTTCTTTCTAACATAAAGTTGCATAAAAAGCAATATGCCAAATCAGCAAAAGAGTTTTCAACTTTATTTGACCTCATCTTTATAGGGTAGAAATTAGTAATGCTTTAAAGAGGATGTGAAGATCTTAATATTTTGATTCATTTAAATTAATGCACACCAAAACGGTGTCCCAGTTTAAAAAGAAAAGAAAAGTATTGTAATTTATGTAGAAGATGCATCACTAAGCGATGAAAGCCCAATATGTCATTTCGGAAGCCAAAATGCTAATGTATGCCTACAGGCCTACAGATGCCATTAATCTTGAATAATTTAAATTCTCTGTAAGCTCAGTTCTCAATTGTCACAGTTGAAATTTATCATAAAGTGGCTACTAGTTATTGGTCAAAATTGTAGCCATAAAGTGTGAGATTCATCAAAGTAACACGAGATGTTATGAGGCAGCCATCAAGGCACCTGGACCACGGAGCCCATCGTCCAATATCACAGTATGTAGTACAATAAAATTATGTACCGACGCAGTCTAGGAATCATTAATATCTGTCAGTTACTCCCCACCCATTGCGCGGTCACATTACGCCGATCCACGGAAAACGCCACTCGATTTTCAACCTTAACATTCAGGACCAAAGTCTTCAAATAACACGTGTAAAAGCTGCTAAAATAATGCGAGCGGTTGGTCATAACGAAACCGCCTTCCACAGAGTGATAAATGACTGATAAAAAGAGAATTGGTACCTAAAAATCCTGCTGAGCTTACTGATTCGACGCGTGAATCATTAAGAGACCCCTCCTGGTTTAAACACTGCAAAGATTACATGGGTATTATAAGCCAACGACACAAAATCGCCGGACTTGATTTAACTTTCAATAAATTCTTGCTTGCATAAAACACTGTGGCTCCTCCTTAGTTAATTCATCAGATAGTCAGTTCCGATAAAAAGCTTAAATTTTGGAACCAAAATCTGCATACAGTCGGTAGCAGATATAAAACGAGGCAATCATAATAAAAGGGGGTAACTCAAAAAATATAATTTAATAAACTTTCAGTTAGGACACCGTAGAAAAGCTTATCAAAGTTAAAAGGATATTTTAACAATTCAAATGAGGTAGACGCGTAGAATAGAGGGAACGCCGTAAAACGGAGATAAACTAAAGTTTAAGTTAAACCTCCTCCGAGTTGACGTGAGCCAATGAAAAGTTTTTATTGCGGCTATGAAAGTGGCTTTGCAGGCAGCCCCTACTATCCACTAAAGTAGAAGGGAGACCGGGGAATTGGAACGGTGCGCACATTATGATCTGCATTTTGAAAATAAGTCACACTCCGGGGCACACTCCGCCTATAGGCGAAAAAAACTCAGTAGGTATTTCGGAAGTATGTGAAAATAAGTATTTACCTAAATATCTTTTCACAGACTTTTTGGAAAGAATAAAAGACTTCTTGCGGACGTTCCATGTACCTATTTCGTTTCATTTAAAAAATGTGTCTAATAACGTATTCCTCGTTTTATATCATTGCACTGCCAGGTGCATTAAATAATTATCTAAAATAAAAATGTCAGCTATCTAACTTTTAGCTTTACCTAAATTAACAATAGACTTATCAAATTGGACAGACCAATTTATATGTACCAATACAGGCCGGAAATTATTATCAATTCGCAATAGAATTTTAGCTAGATTCAGTCACTAGGTTTAATTTTTATAATAATTAACGAGACTAAACAGGTCTTAGTCTATTATATTGATGTTACTATCCTCATACCGTTGTGGTGTTATTACGGAAGTATAAAACTAACCTTTAGGAGCACTTAGTTTCACTAAACCTCGCCGCTATTTATGAGGGGATAGGTTCAATTTCATAAGCTTGTTTTAGCACTTAAGTCGGCACAGGTCAGGCATTCGTCAGAAAGTAATGTAATATCAATAAAGTGATTAGGTTTATGTGTTTCACATAAAGTGGATAGTTTATATCTCTTGTCTCTGCCAGTTTATAAAGTACAGTCGACAGCATAAACAGACTTCACATTATTGTAGCAAAATCACAGAAAAATCTAAGAAAATATAAATTGACACACAAAGAGTGTCACAACTCAAAATAATCGCAAAATCGATTTATTGCCATTATCGGAATCTGCTTTAAAAACTACGTGGATTTATTGCTGTTCATGTAAAAAAGAAGTATTTCGAGAAACCACATTTTTCTAAAAATATAATTCCGCTGTTTAACTTTGAAAAATTCTCGGTTTTGTTTTCACGATAACATTCAACAAAGCAGAAATAATTGCTCACTAGATTTGACTTTGACTATCTTAAGTTTGCTCAACATGCAGAATTGAGGGTGTTGAGTTGAGACAACTTGCACGTAGATCCGGCTCGTTTGGCAGGACACTCCAAACTTCCGGCGTAAACTTAAGTGACGAGCATAAAGCTGAACTGCTTACAGGACTTTTTGCTTTTAGGATGATAAATGAAGCGGACCTAAAAAATACAAGTAGGTCTTTTCTGAATCTTTATTATAAAGGGGTGTGAAAGTTTTACTTTTTGCTTTATTCACAGTTTGACAAAAATTGGTAAGTTTTCTATTGACGAATTGAAGGGGTATTTTGAATTTAACTCAAAGCGGATTTGATTTTATATTAGTGTCAATTTTAATCTTGATAAACTGTTCCTTTTTACCAATGCTGCACTGGTAGAAAATCTTTGTATCTGTAGCCCTTCCGTATAAAAAGGTAACCATAAAAGTCAGTTAACACGTATTTAGTAAGTTTATATCCGCTGTCTAGCTTCCATAGTACAAGTTTAAGACTAGACTAGAGGTGCAGTATGAAAAGTAAAAAAAATAGTAAAAAAAAATCTACGTAGAATTTTGTGTAGGTATTTGGTAGAGAAAGCGTATTGCAAGCTAAACCAAAGCCCACCACAGAATGGACATTGAACATGCTATTGGTCATTAAACTAACGATATCAATAGGTAAAGTTGACACAGTAATCAATTATGATGGTATGTTTTGAAAGTAATCCAACAATCACAATCTTGTAATCGAGGGAAAGACAGGATTATAATAGGACATATTGTTTTAATAGATAAAAGAGGTTATTTATTACTCCAATACTAGAATAGTAGAATACTATACTCCCACAATGTTTACAAACACCGCAGGCACGATGTCGCAATACGTGCCATTGTGTTGCAGATGTTTTCGATTTAGACAATCGATGATGTAATCGATTACCTAAGTCCACATTCTCCGCGAAAACTAGTTTTATTTGCGTGATAAAAATGGAAAATTTTCTGTTTGTGATTTCGAGTTGTTGTTTTCAGATCTACGGGTTGGCCTAAGAGATTTAGGTCCGTGGTGTGATATGACATTCAAAACTAAATTCAAACTCCACCATTCAATATTTTTTTATATCTTTTTTTAGACCAATTTTAGCCTGAGTATTAGCTGAATTAATTATTTTGCAAGATAGTTTAATTCACAAATAGTACTACCCAAGCCCAAGAACATTTGCTTTTCAACAGCTTGGAAAATTTTTTAAGATTAGATGGTGCTTACCCTAATAATATGTAGGTATTGTAATTTCTGCATGGTGTGCTTAGAAGAATACCAAAAAAAGTTTAATGAGATATAAGGGGAAGGGCTGAAAGCATCTTTTTCTATTTAGCTACCTCTTGCTTACAAACGTAGCTATACAAATAGCTCTACCTAGGATTTAACAGCTTGTGAGGCCTCCGCTCAGCCCCTATTAAAAAACTATTACAAGAATATGTCCTTACTAAAAGTGTTTATAGTATGTTGCATTTCTAATATCTAGATTTTACTACGCAACGTGTTGCCAAGAAACTAGTTGCAAAACTATTAGTACCTTATACCAGTGAAATACGAACTGACTAGTAAGCCGATGCCGCCATATTACATTAAAATAATTTTATATGTCATTTACATACAATCTTATACGATGGAATCAAGCTGTGTTTAACGATCGTAGTGTATTTTATATCTCATTAAACTATGTTTACAGGTTATACCTTTGATGGACGACATAAAACTTTGATGGCCGATTAGTATCTACCAGATTTGAATCTTACCTAAAGTTAATAAGCCTACTAATTAATTTGATTGCTTGTAGTAAATAGTTTCTGATTCTGAGATGCTACGTTATTGCTCTTATGTTTCTTCTAGTAGCGTAGTGGAAGGTTGCAGTTTAGTTAAAGATACGCATATTTTTTATTTTTGTTATTTTAACCACAAAGGGGAAGCTTTTGGCCTACATCTCACTTGATGAAAAGTGATGATTGGCAGAATGTGGAAACAAGCTTCACCCGTAACCCTCAATTACCAAGGACTAGTCCAAGTAGAGTTTCACCAATGAACCTTTGCATATGGACTGCCTTATTGTTTTTATGCACTGCACGCTCCTGTAAGACCTACGAGTAAAGAGGTGTTATACTTAACGTATGCGCTACGACGTCTGTCATGACTCTTAATGGATTTAAAGTAACAGCCGGCACTGGTATAAAACTTACAAAAACCCAAGTCTTCCAGTGACTTGGCCCACTTTTAGCTTGGTCCACGGGCCAAGTTGCTACTTTGAATTGTTATACATATAGTTGTTGTTCTCCTAGTGACTGGGCCCATTTCTAAGATTCTAGAGTAGATTTTCACGCGAATTAGCCCATGGACCAAGCTAAAAGTGGGCCAAGTCACTGGAAGACTCAAAAACCCTACAAAACCATCAGCCACACTATTCTGTGATTTAGTTTCGTGGCAAAAAAAGTTCATTTTCAAGAGAAGCAGCAGCAGAAAGTAAAACAATTTTGGGTTACAGTGTCATTGAGTGAGAAAAATTAGTGAACACCTCTTTTGGACTAGGAAAATATATTTTTTGTACCTTACTAAAAACGTTTTTATACAAATGTGGCATAAGCTACTCGCCCTTTCTTCAAATAACTCTACCACGAACACACTGCATGTCATGATTAACCCACTGCAATCCAATCTTTATGGTGGTCACATCTGCGATATAGTCCACTGCGGGCCATACAAACGGGCCACCGTGGTCGCCCGTATAAATTCTAGGCACAGCTTATTCTTATTCCTTCTCGTAATCGACGTATGTATATGCGCGGGCGCACGCGTTATCGTGGTAAACGATTCCGAGAAAATTTTCGCTTTGAATAATGGTTTGAGGTGCGGTCATTGTTTCTGTTTGCATAATGATTAGAAACAATCAATTTATTTTTTATACCATTCTGTATTCAAATTGCTTATTTTTTTGTCTTTTTTAAAAGAAGACTACAAACTTTTGTTAACAAAACAGGACTATCCCCACCTCTCGTTCCCACCGCTGCAACTCCTGTGTAGCCAGGATCTACAGAGATCTTGACAGCCAATAAAAACCCAACCAGTGAGGACAAATTTATCCCGGGGAAAAATTAACTGTCATTGGACCCGCAACGAAATTAATCAGAAGAATACTTAGTATAGAAGGAGTTCGAAGTTAAGGCTTCCTTCTATTGCAAAGCGGATAACAGGTGACAAACAAAAACTTTTTTTTAACAGAGAAAGTGCTCAAAATATTATTTTCTTGTATGTGTGGCCATTTTGACATTTCCGATAACTAAGTTTATGTCGTATCGAAGAAGTTGCTATGATCCCCGTATTTGATGGACAAATGATAAAATTATTAAATCGCTATCAGCAAAGTAATGATCGTGAGAATATAAGCATTAAATAGTTCTCCGAATGAACTATAAAGTAGACCGATAGCCAAATTATTTCCTCTATAAAACAAAAGAAGATTTATAAACAAATCATTCCGAGAATCATTTTAACACGGATTTGACACCGGATGCGCGTGAGACGTTCTATACCGAACTTTATAACTTACTTCTGCATACGTCAACAGTTGTGTAGCAGGAATTGCGCCAAACAATGCGCCACTAACGCCGAAGTGGCAATAAACGGTACTAATTCAACTATTTATTGCGCCATCCGCCCTTGTATTGGCAAATGAATTGGTCAGGTGCTGGTTGGAATATTAAGACGCGTGGATGTTCCGCTTAAAGAGGAAATCCTGAACTGACCATCTGTTTGAAGACAATAGTGATTATAGAAATACATGTAAAACAGAGAACTTAATTTGGGAAAAATCGATCTGTTGCTGATTATTACGAACATTTGCCCATTATGCCAAATAACCTGGCATTGAATTTATCAACAAAAATGTGTTGTTTTTTTTTTACTTTCGGGACTTCTTAGCCGAGCCCCAAAGCACTTGTTGGGTCTCACTACTTCCTACGATGAACGCCATTAGTCAGTTAGACCTTTTTAGCAAACAGCGAAAGTTCGTGGTTTGTTTGTACCCATAAACTCAAAGCTTAGCCAGCTTAATACTTTCAGGTATGATTATTGAGCTTAAAGTGCTCTTTCCAGATACATGCTATACATTTATCTCAGAAATTCTCTAGAATTTAATTAATTACCCAGTACGGGGAGTATTAAAGTTATTTTTACTATCATTCCTGAGTTTTAACGTCCCCAAGTTTGTCCCGTGGAAGTTATTCGCAGGAGACCATAAATCGGGCAGCCAGTAGTTTCGTTATTACTACTTGTATAATCCGTTGGAGGATTCCTTTAGTCTTGTTTAGTGCATTTACTTGTCTTATTTACGACAGAGTCGAGCCGCAAAGAAAGAGCGAGATATACGGACGTAGAGATTGTGTGATGTTTAGAGGATAGTTGGTAAACATTTTTTATTGGATTTTTTTAGACTAAAAAAAAAGTTAAATTATAAATCAATGAGTAAATTTATGTAATTTGTAGCAATATCCTAAACCCAGTGTAAAACATAATATAAATAAACCCTTTTTACAAAAAATTATACTCTGGATGAACTCTGGTTTAAGTTGACATTTAGTATGGAAATATTATCACTTTAAACCAGTGTTCGTCCCGGATTTAACTTTTTTGTAATAAGCGGACAAAAATTAAGTCTTGCTTGATACTAAAGTAAGTTTGATGATATCAACTAAATAAATTCATAAAGAACCTTAAGAGCGTTTACGCCGTTTGGCGCAAAAACAGTACTTTTTCAACTCGTTACAATCATTAACCAGTAATACTACAAATATGTTATAGGCATAAATAGTTAGACAATTTCGTCGTCTAAATAGTTAANTAGTCCGATATTCCCTATTCTATTCCCTATTCCCTATTCTATTCCCGGTCTATTCCCGGTTGTGGATACTGACTGTGTCCCTACTGAGGATAAATGGGAAAAAAAATATTGTCATTAGTAGCGGGGTATAACAATCCTACTAATATTATAAATGCGAAAGTTTGGATGTCTGGATGTTTGTTACTCTTTCACTCAAAAACTACTGAACGGATTTTGTTGAAACTTTACAGTATTATTGTTTATAAGCCAGATCAACATAATTATCTACACTAATATTATAAAGAGGAAAACTTTGTTTGGTTGTAATGAATAGGCTCAAAAACTACTGGACCGTTTTTAAAAATTCTTTCACCATTCGAAAGCTACATTATCCACGAGTAACATAGGCTACATTTTATTTTGGAAAAAAATAGGGTTCAGTAAAATATTTGGGTTTTTCAGAGTCAACGCGGGCGAAGCCGCGGGTGGAAAGCTAGTAGGCTATAATTTATGACGATATGTGACAAATAAATTTCAATAAATAAATAAGACGTGTCTAAAAAGCGCAATCTATCGTCATTGGTTAAAATCTACAGCGCTGGACAAACTACTGTTTTTGACGTTTGTAAATATTCATGCGGGGGAAGCCGTGAAACGCCATCTATCAACATGATATCAAACAACAAATTTTACGAACTAAGGAGTAAAACGAGGTCCACGCGTACGAATTATTTATAAAATTAATAATATTTGTATTCATCTGGTCTTACTTGACTTTTACTTTGTGTATGTCATGCACGATGACATTTGTGTTAATATTTGTGTACGTCCCCACTAGGCATAATTGGGATGTATTTTTCTAATTTGTCATAAGTTGTGAGAAAGCCTGTAGCTACAACTGGGAAAGTATGTGTCACCACTGGTGACAATCGATATTATTTATGCCATTTATCCTCAGTGGCGACAAAGCTAGTGTCGACAACCGAGAATAGACGCCAGTTGCGAGGTGACCATAGGTCCCAAGGGGAAATGTACGTGTACGTGCACCACGAGAGGTGGAAACCAAAAGGTAGAGGCTTGAGGATCTCGGCCCTAGAGTGCTGAAGGGTACGCCTGGCCGTCAGCCAAATTTTACGTCGCACCATAGAGGCAGTTCTGCCTGTATTAGAGGAGTGGGTGCGACGGCATGATCGCCTCACACAAAGGGCGACCCAGGTTTTACCGGGCCATGGGTGCTTCGGGCCATTCCTCCACCGTATAGGCCTGTAGATGGTTGTCAGTTAACACTGCAGTCTTGGCACGTGAGTCACCGCAGCAGACTGACACGCTCCAACAGTGCCCAGCCTAAGCGAACGAGCGGCGGTTGGAAATGACCTCTCCCTACCAATCGGGAAGAGGCGTGAGATAGATAGATAAATTGTTTATTTGTTGTAACACACTTTTTTTAATGCTTTTAACACACACATTATGTATAGTTGCTATTGAAATTCAATTCAATATCGAAATAAAGTTAGTTAGTCAAGAAACACACTAGGTGACACCACTGGTATTTTGTTACACAGGTTAGTAATAATTTCAACAGTTGCAACATAACAAAAGTGACAAAACAACATAAGATAAAGATGACTAGCGTTTCAAATAGTTCCCTGCGTCAGAGTGATGTGTGCCGCAGCGATGCAAAAAGCAAAGAGCTCAGTATAAACACTACCCTCAAAAGGGCAGAACACTGATTTTCAGCTTTTGCTAGAGAACGCATGAAGCGTACAGGTACGGAATGAACCCGCTCGCTTTCGGAAACAATATCTACATTAGTATAAAATATATGATGAGACAAATAATCTTATGGTATAGTGTGCTTACTTTCTGTGAAAGTGTTCTTTCACAGAAAGAAGCAATGGAAAGGGGGAGCGAGAGGCCTCAGCCGACACTCCGGTTATCCGCTGCCGACACCCTTTGCGCAAGAGGACAGCTTATGGTCTCCAACTGTCCCTTCCTAACAGGCCTCGGTCGCTAGACATGGAGGTGTCTGGTGGCGGCTAAGGACGAATGCTACAGGCAACAGCCAATGGCGATGTCCCGCGTTCCCTCATATCACTTATATGGATCATGGCAGAAACAGTCAGGTTTTTAGTGGGTGTAGGGGCTACCCACCTTCTGGTAGGAAGAACCCCAAATAACCCACTAGCTGCCCCTGCAGCTGGTGGGTATGAAATGTTATGCATTTTCCGGAATAGTAAACAGGAAAAGTTTGTTTTGAATAGAACCGATTTGAAAAAATCTCTCACAATTAAAATTCAAAAATTTTGCTGCTGAACATAGGCTGTATAAAATATTCTCAAAATAGTAAAAAACCTTTGATAATTTTACTATTTGATAAAGAATTTACGTATTTATTATTTATTAGGACTAATGTATACCATTATTTATAATTATGGAGTCGGTGTTGGAAGATTTGAAGATTTTATAGTTTCCTTGAGCTGTCACTTGACAGCCTGGCATACTTTTACGATGGTGGATCAAAGTATTTTGATTTGACTATAGAGCGTGAGAACACGCACACAGTCATAATTATTTTAGTGTGAATAAAACTAGCATCGAAATTACCTAAACTTGACATGCCACGCTAGACGTAAACGCTCTTAACAATTACTTTAGATCCTTATCCGACATAAAATGTTTTGATTCATCTTCAATTCTTAAAGAAACCTCATAAAATGTGTTATTTTACATAATAGACCATCTCACAAAGTCAGAAATATAGACGCGTCTCATTCACGAGCAATTGAAAACGTGCCCCACTTTACAACGCGATAAGTTGCCAATCTGCGGCAATGCGTACTGAAAGGACTGCTAATAACACGGCGTATGTACTTATTATTCTCTGTCTAGTTGCTATTACATTTCCAGAGGGTTCTCGTAGCCACTCTAATTGTGACTTTACGAGCACCAAGGGTCCACAATTCTCATTGAGTTGTCAACATTGTGATGAGAGTAATACCTGGTTTACTACTTAACACAATAGCAGCTGTCTGAACACAGGATGCTAAATGTTACTCACCATGACTAGCTGTTACTTTAATCAAGGTCCGTAAAGTTATGGATTTATTCACTAAAAAAACAATTAATTTACCTTTGTTTCTTTAATAAATATTCTTGATGTTGAGCGTTTAATGTCTACTTAATATTTATATAAATTAATTATGTTTACTTAAAACTTATTAATGTCTAAAATAGGTATTTAATATTAATTTATTGTTATGATGAAACGTGTCAGTTAACGTGTCTGTGTGATGACAATGCTGAGCAAATAACATCAATAAAATGGTACTTTTTATAATTGATATCTTCGACTTCAATTCAGGTACGGCATTAATATGAATAAAATAACATTACACAACTGTAACATTGATTTTATTTGGCAATAACTTAATTTAATGATATTTTGTTCGCCGATCAATGCAGCCGTGTGTCCGGTAATTTCCTAGGGGCCAAGGTTTACGCGGGCACATTGAGTTGTCTTCACTGTGAATGATTCGCCGCTTGAGGGACGGGACTTATCTAATGACGACTCAGGCAATTGCATGGAAGTCACATGCCCATATCTTGTCGTCCAGATTGAGACAATCTGTAACTTTTACAACCTAAGATTTATAAGAATGTGTTCAGATGTCTGTATTCTCTAAATTAAACAAAGATATAGAGAAGGAATACTTACTCTACAATAGTGGAGTCTTCACCTTGTTTTAGGTGGTAGTGGTAACTTATGACTTTGTATTAAAATATCCAATAAATAGATTATGTTATAATTAATACCTGAATATCGATGAAGAAAAACGTTAGAAAAAAAACCGGCTACAACTAAAAAATGCTCGACGGTTTTCCGGACCGTGTGTCCCCTACAAAGCTCTAATTGTCAAGTTCACGAGCATTCATTGAGTTGTCTACATTGTGAATGTTCGCTGCCTTGCTCTATTACAGGCGACAGAGCCGTATGTCCCTAACATTTCAGATGTATTGCAATCGTTTTGTTTAATTAAATAAATACGCTTGTAATTACGTAGTTACATGCTGGATTGTATTTTGTGAAGTTGTTTGTTGTTGAATTGTGAAATTGGCCATAGAGAATGACCATTTTATTATGTTTACTAATCAAGTTATTTTGCAAATTCTAAGTTACAGTTTTATTTTCATTTTTCTGATGTCGTTTTGTATCGCTGAATAAAATATTTAATTTAATTTTTTTTTATTTTCAAATAACGTCATAAGTCAAGCAGAAGAGTTAAAAAAGAACAATTTTATAAAATATACATCCTAATATTTTCGCATTAACCGCGAATCTAAATGCATTTATAATTTGATGTTTATTTACTCGTAAATTTCGGATAACATATTCAAAAGTTCGTTTATGTCCCATTTTTCCACATCATTTATCCCTCGCCCTAAAATAATATCCGAATGATAGCCGCACCGCCAGCGGAGTACTCTAAACAATAAACCTACGAAGCTGCACCGTGTTGGTTCGAATTTAATCTCTAAATCTATCACGGTAAGGCCACGAGGCCGCCGCTCTAGCACATCGATAAAGTTAAATGGGTCGGCAACTTTTTTGCCTCGACAGTTTTTATTTCACGCGATTTTACGATCGGGAATATTTTACGACTTACGACTGTATCGCAAAGAGTTGCATCGGTATTATAATACTTTAATTTCACCGCCAGAAAACCATAAAAATATGCAAATGCGGTATAAAAGTGGTTTGCGGACGACAGTAAAATGCAATAATCCGAGCGGTACGATAACTAGTATCGTAGTGCTTATCACACAATGTGATGGAGATGCATTGATGCGTCAGACGGAACGCAGTCAACACATCTATCTAAATATACAGGGTGTTTGGTGGAAGGTTGGACAAACTTCGTGGGTGTATAGGTAAGGTCATTTTAAGAATACAAGTTCGCCCATTTGACCCTAAGTGAGCTACATTTTTTTAATTGACACTTTTGATTTTTATTTATTTTTTTCCGAAATTTGACCTAAAACTGCTTCAATTTTTTTTCTCGCTTCATTTCAACCGATTTTTTATTTAATACTAATATCGAACAAGCCTTTAGTCAAATAAAATAAGTTTCAGATCCAGATAATGATTACATAGCTAGTTACGAGCCGCCAAAGTATAAAAAATGTAAAAACCACGATAAAAAATTCAACTTAGAATTCGGTTTGAACCTCCGATTTCTTAAATAGCCGCGATCGTTCTAAAATAAGTCGATTATTTGATTCCCGAGAAGTCGTTGAAGAAGAATTACTTAATGAATGGCAAAAAAGATGGGATACGTCAGTCAAAGGACGTCACTTATATAAATTCTTCCCGAATGTACGCGAACGTCTAACTAGGCGATGGTTAGAAATCGACCATTGCTCGTCGCAGTTCCTCACGGGACATGGCAACTTTAAACATAAACTTCACGAATTCAAACTAGTTCCGTCTCCTTTTTGCGAGTGTTCCACTGATGATGTCAGTCATGAGCAGTCAGTCTGCCCATCATATCTTGTGGGAGTGTGATCTTTGGAAACATGAACGTGATATAATGCTTAATTCAATACAACATACATCTGTTTCCGCAATTTATTAGACCGATCTTGTCGCGACAAGGAAAAATGTCCGTGCTTTTAAGCGATTTTGTGAAAAATATTATTGGCAGGTAGTTGCTAATTGCTCATAAGATAGGCCCCCTTAATTTAATTTATTGTCCGTGGTGCATAATCTTTTCTTAAAGGTTTTAAACCTTTGTTTGTCACCTGTCATCCGCTTTGAAAGGGAAGGAAGTCGAACCTTAATTTTGAACTCCTCCTATGTTCTTCTGATTAATTTCGTTGCGGGTCCAATGACAGTTTAACTTTCCCCCGGGACAAACTTGACCTTCATTGGTTGGGTTTTTGTGGCGGTCAAGCTGTAGATCCTGGCTACACAGGAGTTGCAGTAGTGGGAACGAGAGGTGGGAATAGTCCCGTTATTCGTTATTAGTATCAAATAAAAAAAATGGTTGAAATCAAGCGAGAAAAAAAAATGAAGCAGTCTTTAGGACAAATTTTGGAAAAAATTAAATAAACAAAAATATCAATTAAAAAAAAAGTAGCTCACTTAGGGTCAAATGGGCGAACTTGTATTCTTAAAATGACCTTACCTATACACCCACAAAGTTTGTCTAACCTTCCGTCAAACACCCTGTATAAAAGGACAAACTGACTGACTGACATATCAACGCACAGGCCACAGCCTTAACGGCTAAACAATTTCAAGTGCCTACCACTTGAAATTTGGAAGGGACGTAGTTTAGGTACCGTAGAGGTGCACTGAGAAATAAATTCCTGAATTTCCCACGGGAACGGGCCCCTAAGGGGGTAAACCGGGATCCACGCGTACGAAGTCGCGGGCGGCCGCTAGTTCACTATAATATTTGCCCGAAGAATGCAAATCACATGACATAAAAATTAAAAACCTTTAAAAAAATATGAATGAAGTCACATGACTTAACGATGAAAGGAAAGTTGCAAAAGTTGAGAACGACAAAGTGCATCAATTTATAGATACCTATTTTTCATGTTTACCACATAATTACAAATATTCGAAATTAAAATTGGTGCCTTTTAAAAAGTCACGCTGACCAACAGTTATAAGAAGCATATAACAGACAAACTTGCTAATGGCTAAAAAGGTTGCATTGTTTATATTGTTTTTAATGTAAAGGTTAATCTTGAAGAATAGAGGCAATTTGGCAGGTCCTATTTATACAGCAAACGACTTTTTATTAGTAAAACTATCTGACTGAAATTGTACAGACTACCTATGTAAAATAGTGCAGTGTTTATCAAGCTACGCACAGTTTGCTCCGAACGTCCTCGCGTGAAATGATAGCAGCCATAACTATACAACTGCAATAGTATCATTGCCTCTAATTAAAACATTAACGTTTATTACCCTTTGAATAAAATTACATCAACCCTAAACAATTATTTACTCAAAAATAAAAAAAAACATTGGGCAAATTTATCGGTCGTTAAAACGATATAAACTGAATGAATCGATACGTTTTACGTTATAATTATGTCAGAACGAACAACCTACCGCAGACAAACCTCATTAAATATATGTATTATACATTTGACAGTTAGAAGCCACTGATATATGTCACTTGGAAATTAAAATACATAGCCTGACAAAATCGTAAGTTCGTAACCCTCCTTTTGATTTGCCGTTGTCGGCTAAATATAATCAGATCTTTAAAATACGACCTTGATTGCCAACATGCAACATCTACGAATGCATTTCCCTAATCACAAAGATAAAGCTCTCATGCAACGGAACTTCTCTACAAAATAACATTTGGCTCTATAAAACAATGTAACCCTAAAATACCAACATGACAAAAACTAGTCACGAACGCAGTCAGAGTCAGTCAATTGACCACCAACCTGAATTTGCCATCCTAAACAAAAAAGAAACGAAATCTTAGTCAAAAGTTAGGATAAATAACCCTAACTCCCTCCAATTACAGCAAATGAAACCTTGAAGCGCAGACCAAAAGTTACTTTTCGTCTGTCCACCAGCGACGGGATTTGCATGGCGTTGGCGAGTCCCGCCACAATTATGGACACCTGACCCACTGCCACTAACCTATTTCGTGGAAATTGAGTTCATCCAATTCCATCAAAAGCCGGCGTCTACTCTTGCATTGTAAAGTGGCTGAGGGATCCACTTCATAATATCGCTTTCTTGACCACTACGGTTTTGCGACGAGCCCACTCATCTGATCCGTCGCGTTGAAGAATTGGCTCAGCTGTTCTACTGGGATGTAGTAGCCTATATCTTTTTTGAAAGAATTAGAACTTTACAATTATTCTCACGCTAATGGTTATCAAATAATAATAAATCTAAGTTTTGCCTTGTTGTAAAATATAAATCTAGGCCCCTATTGTAGGTCCAATCTATCTTCGAAGATCAAACGACATAACAAAGACATCAAAAATGAAATAGTAACTTAGATTTCTATGACTCTACCATAATACCTCAAGCCCCGGTTACCTTAATCCTAGATAATTGAAATTTGCACTGGTTACCTAATTATTTTAATTAACACACACGCACGCAAAATTGGCTAATAAGTTAAAAATGTAAGTTGTATCAATTTATTGTGATAAATTGCATTCTATAACAAGAGAATTAATTTTTATTATGGTCATTAACCGAGTCTTCAAAGGCCGGCTTTCCTTTGAAATTTTCCGTAAAATGCAAAAATGAGAAAGAATAAATAATCATTAAGGAAATATTTCATACCCCCGAGCTTCTGGTGTGTATTATGGGATATTATGACGGAGCCTTATGAATTGGCACACAATGCCGATTTTTGGACCGTAAACACCGGTAACAATCGATTTTGGGGTTCCGTTGCTTTACCGGTTTTTCTTCAATTGTAAACTTATTCCTCTAAATGGCGTATTAGTGTAATATACATAAGAGTTCTCACTAAAGCTCATGATAACAAATAACTTTGCCTAAGAAACTAATATTGAAACTTAATTTTATCTCTTTGATTGTGTGATTTGTACGCATTATTTCATAATTTTCATATAAGTAGATCAAATATCTTTTCTTGGGTAAAGTTGTGAGCTATTCTAAAAATGTTCACACTAATAACAACGTATGTAGTCACAAGTTTATCCCTAAATTGAATGCATAAAAAACTTCAAGATTAATGAAACACGATATCATAATGAACGAATTCAGTGATTCTCTTAATAAAATTGGCAACTACAAACGACAGCATATCAAGGTAAAAACTTTAGTACTTTATGGTAGTTATAATAGGTGCTATTTTGGAATATAGTGTGGTAAGATACCGCTCTACAAGTTTAAATATACGGAACCCCCAGGTCGGTAATTTGAACATGCAGAACTTTCGCACAGGTTAACATATCAATTTTTCCTCACGAACCTCTCCCTCTGAAATTGTTTACATATTGTCTCGCACAGCCGCTTTCGCTAAACGTACCGTACCATTGTACTTTAAACGCTGTGGGTCAAACAATAAGGGCTATTAATTGAGCCAATTTTAGTGGAATATCCTAGAGGGGCAATTTGTGTGAATGTGTGAAGTTTGAGTGCGCCCGCGCACATAACGGCTGTCGAGCCCGAGGGGCGGACGCGTAATTGATTGAATACAATTTCCGTAAATGCTCAATTATTTATTTAATATCTTTCCATAACTGTTTGAAAGTTTGAACTTCCACTCTTTGTGAAATAAACAAAACTTTGGGATGGATTCATACTCCTTAGGTCCCTCGATTAGATGTATCGACTTACGTGCGCCTCTTTTTGTTTTTCTTTTTTCAACTTGATTGAAAATGGTTGCCATAGCACAAGCTGTACCTAGCCTACAAACTTATTTTGGATCTAGCTAATTGTAAATATCAGATGGAACAATTTATTTTAATTGTAATTAGATATAGCGAGACATTTTAAGTCATGAGTTTTAAAGCCCACCCCGTCGTGATCTATTATGGATTACACCCTTCTAACAAATTAAATTATCATAATAATAGCTCACTACTTGTCAATTAAGTATTCTGTGACATCACGCACATTTTAATAACATAAAATAATGATAGGTCTCGGAACACTTATATTAATTACATTAAACCGCAAAGGATATTTTATTAATTACTACCCTTTTGCCACCCGTACATTTGCTAGGAACAAGAAAACCTACACAATCGCGGGCCACTATCGAAGAAAATATCATTTCATCAGAATCGTCGATGTTTAGGGATGAACCATTTACAAAGCAGGGTTCGAGGATATATGTATATCAAGCCGGTTTTGATGGTATATATCAACTTGTTAAAATTTGTTACTGTATTTGTACTTTTTGACATAAGATTTTTATTTTTTTAGTTGATTTTGCCGTATTTCAAAGATATTTTATGTTTTTGCTTTATTTGTCTGATTTTAAGTTTTAAAAACATTAAAAACATGTTTATGTATCACATATGCAATAGTATTCATGAATAATACAATAAAATATTACAATGGCTTTTGATATATATGGGATATATATCATAAATATCCGATATTTTGATATTTATAATAAATATCGGATATTTTCGAACCCTGTTACAAAGATACATAAGATGCACGATAATATTTTTGACTCTATACTTTTATTCTTTTTATTTCTGAGATATTATTTTTTGGAATCCAGAAGGTGAAAAGTTTTTTAGCTCTATCGTCACTAGAAATGTGTGATGTGCAAGAGGTACACAATTTAGATAATTCTTGATCCTAGGAAGATGACCTAAGATCTTGACTACGAGTATGCTTGCCGAGTGGCGACCTCTACACAATTCTACGTCTTCAAGTTGGCGGATTTAATCCCCAAAGGCAACTTCCAGTCAACCATATAACTTGTTAAATTACAAATATCACTACAAAAGTCAATGTAAAATTACAAAATAAATCATTCAAAGTTTACATTTTAATTAGGTTATCATTAAAGAGGTGAACTGATTAATAAATTATAAAACGTCTTGATGAGTGCATTAGCAATCATTAGTAGTTTTAATTTCGTATCGAAACAGATAATGCGCTAGTATGACCTTAATTTGTTTTTAAAATGTCGTAACTTTACAATAATCTATACTTGGGAGTAACGTTTTAAAAAGGAATAAAATAATTAGTGCATTTGTTAATGTATTTGTGAGAATTATCTCTGGGAGTACTGGTACTATTTAAAAAACAATATTTTATCAATGAAAAGTTACACTGTTGCCGTACTATGTAGTTAATGAGTAAGGCTAGGTAGGGTTCATCGTATTTATCTAGACAAGACTATTCCCACATCACGTTTCCGCCGCTGCAATCCTGTAGCCAGGATCTACAGCTTAACCGCCAACTAAAATCAAACCAGTGAAGGTCAAGTTTGTCCCGGGGAAAATGTAAATCCACCTATCCCAATTCTAAATTAACTCAAAAAAATCTTTCGAATTAACAATATTTAATTGTTGCATTGTTTTATCAAATCAGAGAGGCACCGCGCGATATGCATGCAAGGTTAGGACGTGCGCAAGTAGCGGAGTCAAAATACTGTTTCAGTCTGGTCAATGTGGAAAAAGTATGTCATTTTAAATTAGTTCCCTCTTCAGAACCGAAGACTTCTCGAATCAATCCTTGTCGCTAAATGGAACATGTCAAATAAAAAGGGATATGGCAATGATCCAAACATATTAAGTGGCACTGATTTGCATGTAATTTGTGTATTTTTAATAAAAATGTCAACATACTACAAATATCTCAAAAAATCTGCTTAACCATTAGATAAGATCGGAAACTGACTCCATCCCAAAAAAACAGCCCGACAACTACATTGACAAGATCAAAGGATTATCAATTGATTGCACTTGCACGGACAAACGATCGTATCAGCAACAGGTAAATGAACCCATCTCAGACTTCTAAAGACCAGGATTGTTACAAAAAGCACTAAAAGAAGTAGGTTAATGAATTGAAAACATCATGAGGAATCTGGAAATTTTAAGAGTTTTCTTCTTTTTTCGTGTTTTATTGTAATCTTGTGAGTTGTAATGTGACACAAAAATTCTCGAGTGGTGACCATGAACAGGAAGACGTAAGTGGGCAAGCCTTCCATTATACGAACCGATGACCTGGTGAAGATCTCGGGACGTTCCTGGATCAGCAGCAAAATCTTTGGGGGAAGGTCTTTGTGAAGCAGTAGCAGTGGACGTCATTTGACTGAAACCAACGAACTAATAGTGGTGTTGCGTAGGTTATTCCTTCTTTCTACGCTCAGCACTGGAATATCCAAATGTGGAGAAGAATAATAACTCCAAACTCCTTGAAAGGACGTCGAGGTGCACCCAAGGTGACGCTTCGATATTACGAAACGTTTGCTATTATTATATCTCCTGACGCAACACAGGCTTAGATAAGATATTTTTTATCTCCGACATTCACATTGAATTCGTTCTCTATAGGTCAAGAAACAATATTTGCAGATTATATTTATTCTTCGCGATTCTTGTTGACAAGGAGGGTTTCCTCGATTTTATCAGCGAGACAGGTTGAGTTATGCACTCGAATGTTAATAACCTTGAGATTGATAATTTTGTCAAAATTTGAATGTAAATACTCAATGGAACGGATGTTTGTTTTGTGGACGAACCCCTGTTTATTTAATTATTACACCAAAGCCATAAAGGTTGATCAATAGTGACTGAGTTTCTTGCGCTGCTTCTTCTCAGCACTGGCCCATTTATTGTCCTGAAGCAGTGGTAGGGTTAATACTGGGACGCGTAAAAGTGCTTTTTTTTAAGCCTATTTACAGAAATAAATGAGTTTTAATGAGTTTTGATCATAAAGGTGATTGAGAAAGGCCAGTAAAGAGTTAGTGCAGTAGTGAATAGTAATGACTTGAGAAAAAACTAAAAAAATCCTACACAATATTTTGATTCAATTTGATTAGTTTTCAGAGTTTTTTAATACAAATACTCTGAAAACTAATCAAATTGAATTAAAAGTTTTATATGAGAATAATTATACAAGAATTAAATACCGTAACTCCAATCTAGGTCCTATGACTTAACGAGTCAGTCAATTTAACTAAATAACGCTTTCATCTCATGGTTCTTCTAAAACAAGGGCGTTTGAGAAAAAATCAAACAATGGAATTACAAAGCTACTTCGTACCCAAGTTTAATCAATCTGCATCACACTGCAGCGTCACACATAATTTGTGCCGATAACAAATAAGCAAACACGCATTACCCTGGTGTACTAATTGAAGCAGAAGTATGGAAAATTAATTAATGCCTTATCGCCGCGGCTTAATTTCGCGACGGGTAATGTAGATTATGTAAAGGCATAAAGCTGGTTAATTAAAATGTTTTAATCTTACATTTGCTTACTGCTTTAATGCATTTTGCCTGTCCTTAAATATCTTTAAAAGTCGTATTACATAACTTAATCTATTCATTATCTTCTCTGATATGATAACATGTTTGATCACAACAATTCCTAATTAAGGCTATTTTAACGTATCTCCAAATGAGATCTCAATCTAGTACGTCAAAAGGTTGCAGAAAGATTTTTTACTCCAAAGCGTAACTTTCAGAATATTTTTCTTTCATAAAACATTTCACACTATACAAATCTCCGTGCTCACTTAAAGGCAATTTTTCTAGCACAATAGCATAAAATATAATGCGTCATGTCACACAATACCCCAACAATTAAAAAGGCAAACAAAACTCACTACTTGAGTTTACACTGAACGCGTGAAACACAATATGGAGCTCAAAAGGTCTGCGCTCGCGCACGGGGACCGAGGCAGTTCCCCGAACGCGGAGTTATGGGCCCACAAAACGTCAGGCGAATCATCAATGTTTAAATCGTAATATATTGAAGAATTTTGCAATTATCATATTTCATACTTATTTACGACGTCTAGGCAACCAACTGACGTCTATCTAAAGCAGACTTGGGAGGTCATAAAACGTATAAACTCGCTGTAATAAACGTGTGTTTTATTTCTTGTATAATTATATAAGCTATTTGTTTTCGATTTTTTGGTGTTGTACGTGCGAGGGGGGTTTACGACCGTCTGGGGGCGAGTCAGGGCTGCACTGGGGGGAATTTATTTTAGACTTAACTTGAACGAGGATGGAAAGAGCCCTATGGACTCGCGGGTTACGGCGTGTTTACCCGAGAGTGGCAGCGATGAATTTAATGGATGGAAAGCAATGAAAATAAAATACAAAAGGCGTGCGGTGTTAAAATGAAGACTTTTAACACGGCTGTATGGCGCATTTGTGATTTTTCTGACATAATGTGCTGTTACAACTGCTTACACGCTAAGCCATCGGTAATTTTGTGTGACTTGCGGGATTTTGATGTTTTATTAAAAATAAAGGTTTTGTCTTTGTATACGCCATGGACGTTTAAACAAAGGCGAGTAATTACAAGTCCGAATGGGTCATTGTTGTGGTAGCAGAAATATATGGTGCACCACAAACGACGTGTTAGTTTATCGCTAGATTTGTGTATCGTTTACTTTAGTACTGTAAAATACCTGCATGTATAAACCTATAAGGCTTTCAAGGTACAAGAAAATAGGCACCTTCTAGGCAAGTTTGCTTCATCATAGATTGCATCTGCACCCTTCGGGTGAGGTAAAGTAATGTAGGTAAAGATTATTCTTTGGCGTTTGTTCAACCCTACCTGGTGAATGTAATCTGACATAAAATGACGTCATCTGATGTCATGCCACCGTGCAAAAGGTTACAGATTAAGGAACCGAGTTAATTTGAAACTATCAGATCAGGCAAGTACAGATTAAGATTAGTCCATATTTGGCATTTCAATCAAAGACAGGTTTTACGCCCTTATTCACAAACGATGCTTGCATAAGTGAAGCAGCAAATCGAACGCACAGCATTGAATTGAGCTCTGTGATTGGTTCGTGTGTCACCCTGTGCGTCCACGCGCACTGTGAGACCTCATAGTAATGTGAATTGTGAATACGGGCGTAAATCTATCATGCAAACTCGAGTTTGAGCTTCGTTTAATACGAGACTTAGTGCTTCACTGTGAAATGGTTTAAGATAATAAACAATGTTAAACTTTTTGTGATAAAACATTCTTTTCTCATAGCCTTGATGTCGTATTTGTTTCGCAGACGTTTTTAATTAGCGACTCTGGATATACGCATAACTAGTGATGTGCACTCTGCGGATCCCGGAGTGGCCGAATCCCTTTTAGCCGGCTGGTATTATACTGACAGTCGTAAAACCCTTTATGGCCTATAAAATCAAGTGGAGATACATACTCCAGCCTGTATGCATTTCGCATACTTGTTGCATTTTTATAACCAATATATTCGGTTTGATTTGTAACTCTTGTCGAATGGAAACTTTTTAAATATTTTATTTATTAGACACAAGGCGTTAAGCGGATTTAAAATGTTATTCATCGCTTCCAAATAACCTCGGGGAGATTAATTTCGTTTAAATTATCTCCCAATGAGAGTTATCTGGTACATAAACGTTTCCAAAATGTTTATTTTAACTGTATTGGGCAGAGATGCGTTTTATTCGTCGTTTACTGGAATCGAAGCATGTGTTAAGAGAGCAATTTTGTTTTATAAACCACTGTTTTATTGATGCTTATACACTATTGGAGATTCAATACATAGGCCCGGAGGCTACGCGTGCATCAGATTAAAGATTATTTCACATTTACAATGTTAAAGGCATTTATAGAGGCTCAAATGGGTTTTTAAATTCTCCTAGTCTAGTAACGGGGTGAAACATTCCCGACTACTCAATTTAAAAATCTCAAGCTGTTTTTATAATCTAGTTGTAGTTATATGTAGTAGGTAAATATACCACCAAACTAGTTCGTATTTTATAAATAAACAAAAGAACATCAATGCCGCACAAAGCGTAATCTGTCAAAGCACAAAACATTTAAAGCCTTTTTGAAAACATTCTGAACCGTTCAGTATCTGTGTTATACGACACAGTTCTCAGTTCCGGCTAGTCTGGGGGTCTACCCCACACCGATTTGGATATCGGTTTTATCTCTTTCACTCCTATTGGAATAGAGGGTGAGTGAGCGATCGGATCACGTCTGCACAACCATTGTTATCGGAACGCGCCGTAGACCCACGATTGTTTTCCTGAATATAATTCATACATCAAAAGGTGCAAGGAGTCTAGCTCGGACCATATTCAAAAACAATTGAGTCAATGACACCACACACGGTACATTTGAGAAAACCGTTCATGCTAAATCACGGAATATGCAACCTTAACTTGATCCTTAATTGGAATTAAGTACATCAATAATGAGTATTTCAATAGCAAATTATTCAAAAACCTAAATATGCATTATTTGTTCATAAAACGTATGATCAAATAGTCAGTTAGTGGTGTTAAAACTTATAATAATACCACAGCACATGAACAATTTTGTTGCAAAATTACTAACACACAAGTCTGAGTTGCACCATCTTACTAAAACTTTGACAAACGTCAAAAATCTGTCAAACTGCATACAAAAAGCACCGGTTTTTGTCATTGTTACGGTTAAAATAAGGTAAAAACAACTCAGCCTAACTTAATTTCAGTAAACTTCAATTAATTCAGCACAAAAGGCCTAAGGCTTTATCCATAAACCTATCTCCACATGATCAATGAATAACCGTGACTACCCTCAATGTAACTGCGTCCAATCGACGCAAATTAGACAAAAATCCGGTGAATCCCTAACCCGAGCGTCCCAACAAATCAGCCTCAGCTTTGTAGTAAAGTGTGGACTTTTTCAAAACATATGTCTTGCGCGTGCACATATAAATCGCTGGACTGCCCACCTCACTCAGCGGTAACGACACAATCTTGACCAAGCCAACAATTAACCAGTACCCAAGCACGAGTAACTCGTAATCGTAGAGCTTTAATTGTCATGACAAAGGATTGTTTGCTGTTATAAGAGATAGTAGAATATTATTTTTTTATTCATTTGTATGAATAAACGAAAAAACAAATCTCTCGGAAAAAGCTATTCGACTCTTCCGACTATTTGGCCGACTTTTAGCTTGATCCACAGTCCAAGTGAGTCTAGACACAAAATAGGAGTCTAGAGGAGTCTGCTTACGCTCATTCATTTCATTATTTACACAAATTAATAAAAAATCTCTTGTGACAACGAACAATCCGTTGTCATGATTTTTGTTTATCCACAATGAGGAAGCTCTTGGCCTTGAATTATTCATTTCTCTACGATTACAATACTATGAAACTTGTTCGTGCTTGGGGTACAGGCTCGGACTCTACATTAATCGTACCGCTCCTGACCTAACAACGGGAATTTATCTGTGTGATAATCTCTAACTAGTCGATGGTACGGAAAAAGTAATGAGCCGTTTATGGGATAGCTTGTTAAATGTAGTTTAACACTAAGGCTGAGTTGCACCATCTTACTTTAACTTTAACAAACGTCAAAAGTCTGTCAAACTCCATACTAAAAAATATCGGTTATCGTTATAGTTACTGTTAAAGTTAGATACCATCTTACTTTAACAAACGCCAAGAGAGAGTCTATCAAACTCCATACAAAAATCACCGGTTATGGTCACTATTAAAGTAAGACGGTGCAACTCAGCCTATTTATACAGAAGGTTTACACGTGATATATTATTTGATTGCTTCGAACATGGTTTCAGAAGTTGACCAATTAGAATATTAGTACGAATCGTAAAACTACATAATTCTGTGATGAACTCTTTTATTTATAGTTTAACAACGACAAACGCACTGTCAAAGTAACGACACGCCACTGATTGCCTTCTCCAGACCATAAAACCATATTTTACACACCGACATGTTAACGACAAAACCCGGTATCAACACAAACTAATATCTGAAGGCTGGTAATAAAATGTAAAATAAGATATCACAGTGAGTGCGACTCACGTCTTTTTTGTTATGAGCGTTGAACCACAAAATAGATAGGAGCAGAAGACAATCTACTGTTAATTGTAAAAAATCTAAAACGTTAAAATAACGTTATCGTTATAGCCAATGAGCTGCTGTCATAGTGGCATTGACGTAATGTCAATGTCACACTAGAAACGTCAGAAAAAAGGGACGCGCGCTTTTGGTGCTAAGTGATAAATTGAGTGAAAGTTAAGTATCCAGTGTTTTATTTATAAGAATCGATCTACCGGCCTCTAAACACTACATATAAAGTGCATGATAACGCGAATGGTGCAAACCAATCTAAACCAGTGCGAGCACAACTGCCACTCGCTTGACACACTCATCTGTGTGCGTATGCAAATGAAGTTCAAATTTTACACGAAACCCCATATAATATTTTGTAGCGATTCTTTATTGGGTTTCAAATTGACTAAAATGCGACGTTGCCAAACGAGCGCTACGGATGCGGGTAATAAGCAATACTCAATCCTAAACGCTTTACATAGAGCTTGGTTTGCTAGGGCAAACATCTACAGTGGTGCGACGACGCTGCTTAGACCCGAAACATTAATGAACGGGGGCGTAGCATAATCGAGCGTGTGTGTGCAAACAATTTAGGCCCTTAAGGTGTCAAGGCGTCCGAGTCCCCGATAGAACATACAGGTGATTGTCTTCTATTACTATATTTTTTATTGTTAGAAAAATGCATGAAATTGCATATAATACCCACCCACGGAGGCAGCTAGTGGGCTATGTGAGGCTCTCCCTACCAGAAAGGATAGGGCCTACCCACTAAAACCTTGTTTCCGCCCTAAGCCATATGAGCGGGGAACGCGGGACATCGCCATTGCCTGTAGTATGCGTTCACGTTCCTCCTGTTACTCTATATTTTGTGGTTGAACACTGGCTCTCGGCCAATATTTGCGATTTTATTGCAAATCTGTTTTCGGGTGAATCCTGTAAAGTCACTTCCATGCTCCTTGAGTGAATCCTGTGCTTAACCAGTTTATGGGCTGAGCAAGCGATCACTCTGATTAGCGATACGAGTATTTTTGTCACTGTGACTGACGCACAAGTATAATAATAGTGACAGATCAAACACCACCGTTCGACTACGTCACGAGATTTAGGATGAAAAACATTGAATATCTCATAGAGTTTACGAGCTGTCTTCGGTTTCATTTATTCTTATATTTCTAGATATGAGTGTAAGTAGACACTAGTATGATCACAAACAAGATGTTCATCAGAAATAATGTGGGAATCTAATGGTGAAAGAATTTTTCAAATCAGTTCAATAGTTTTGGAACCTAATCAATATTAGTGTAGATGTTTGTTTTTATGAAGGCAGAAGCTCTGATACGCCTTTTTCATACTCAATCTTGCCTAAACTTTAAATAGGAAAAGTCCGAATCGGCTAAGCTGAGATGAAAACTCCAGCTTTGAACTCTTACAAAGTAACTGGGAAAACAAATAAAACCTTGAAACTCTACATTTGCATCGGAGCAGTGTTTACCCGGCGTTACGGGAAAACACGCACACGAGCACACTCGGAACCGGGAACCCGGGAACTTAATTGAAATAAACGAATTCTAGACAGCTATGCGAGCACAGGGCCGGACTTAGTTAAGATTTGGAGAGAATTAAGGCCGATGTTATGAAACAATACTACAAATATACTACACGGGAAATACATATAAGAATAGGTTTAATAAACCATGGATTGGTATAATTATTGAAAGTCAATAAACCACAGATTTGAATTTTCTTGCCGGTTCTCAATAAAAGTTGAAATTGATGATGCCCTATCAAACACCATTTTCAAACTTGACTTAATTTTGATACAATATATACTAAGTACTACATCTTGTCCTGTGTACATTGAAAAATTATTATGATTCAAACAATCAAAGGCTTTAGTATGTATGAATCACTGTCCTTTATAAATGCCTATAGCAAAGTACTCATTCGCTTCCGATTATTTTATAGCAATCATAAGATGGCAACTTTTATAATTCTTTGCACGTACTATTAGAGGCCGGTAAATCTATTCTCATAAATAAAACACTGGATACTTAAATTTCACATTATATTGACTCTATTTAAATACAATTTATCACTTAGTACCAAAGCTGCAAAGCGCGCGGAGTCGTCGTCCCTCTATCTATTCTGATGATTTTTTAATGTGACATCGACAACTATGACAGCAGCTCATTGACTATAACGATACCGTTATTATAACGTTTTAGATTTTTCACAATACGTACAGTCAGCGTCAAATGGTTCGTAAAACCCAAAGTAGCCAAAAAGTTCGCAACACGTCTTTGTTACAAATTGAATAAGGTGGCACGTCAACTTTTTGGCCACTTTGGGTGTGCTAAAATATTTATTAGGTTCCCTTAGTCCGTCTCTGATTGTCTTAACGTTTGAGCTTTGAAGCGTGGGCCATAACTTGAACTTATTACAACGGAATATGTTGCCGAAAATAAGGAAAAATATTTTTGGCATTAAGATTTAAACATTTGATAAAATAATTGAAAGCCAAAGTTCACTAAACAGTCAAGACAAAACGATAAATAGGTAAATACTAGTAGTATATTTGGTTCATTTCCGTAAACTGAGGTACTCTTTAAATTTTCTGGTTCATTAAAATACCTTTCAGCTACTAGCTGACCCGGCAAACTTCGTTCTGTCTTTGCTCATCACAAATAATGCAAGATTTTCAAATTGGCCCAATAGGTTCAGAGCCTATTCAACACAAACATTCAAATCTTTCCTCTTTATAATACTAGTATAGTCTACTATCTAGGCGTATAGCTACCAGAAATCCTTTCGGTTTACACTACAAATACCATTAAGCCACATACTAAATTGTACGTAATCCTAAATCCACAATGTCTCACTGACCTTCCCCACTAGCTCTCCCAAAATAAAGCGTATCAGTTGCAGACTTGCAGACGAGCGGTCTGGACGCTAATCGTCCACGTCACTGTCAGTCGCCCGTCTACATTGTACCGCATACCCCGACCTTGCCCGCCAGCGCTACTGGCCGAAATAGGGGCGCGCGGCGATAAAACCCTGCACTCGGTAGGGTTGCCACATGGAAATTAATAAATAAATAGAATTTTGGCTTGTTTTATTCATTGATAAAGCAGTCTTTACAGTGCACAGTGTAGTGGTTGAAATGAAGAAGTGACTTTATAATGCCACAAGACTATTTTATATGTGGGGAGATTTAGAAGAATGTCATTACCGGCAGAAGGAATCACAGTAATATTGATAATAATATTGATATCATTTTAAGTGTCTTTTGAGAAATGTGTCATTATTTTACTAGCCTCATTAACCATGTGGTATCGGTTTAGAAAATTGTAAGAATTAATACAACTAAAACTAGCTATTAAATGTCACAGGTACAACAAATAAATGTCGTTATTAAACTATAGTTAGGTATGTACTTTATCCACAAACGACACAAATGTACAAATTGTTTAGTTACCTTGATTAATGAGTTATAAATCTAAAATGGTCGTTTAAATTGTTCTGAAATACTGGCGTTTAGTTAGAAATGTAAGTCCTTATTTGACTGCCATAAAACGAAGCTAAAACTTACTCGGAACTATGGCTAGATTACTCGAAGCAAATAGGTTTAATAAATTTGGGAGACGTAAAAGTTGGAACCCTAAGATCCGTCTGAAACAGGGAAGCTTTGATGACGAGCACCAGGGTCGTAAAACATCAAACGTCTCCGCTCTAGGGATGCCAAATCGAATTGTTTAGTTTAAAAATAAAATAGGTACCAAAATATATATTTTGTTTTTAAATAGTAAATAAGTTTAAGGCCCACATAACAAGACTCGATTCAATCTCAGTCAAAGATTCTGCCCTGATTGGTCTAAACTTTACCAATGAAAAACACTAATCGAGTTTTGAGAAGAGTTTTGTAAAATGTAACAACTTAAGTGTAACAATATAGCTGTGCCTTAAATAAAAGAAAATAGGTTAATGTTTTTAATATACCACAGTAAGCTTTTGAAAAAATAAAGATAAAATAATCCTTAATGGAAAAGATCATCGTAGGTATGTTGTTACTTATAGGTACAATTTTCAACAACAAAAATGTATGTTTTATTAGACCGTACATAAACTTTGATTTAATTCCCATAACACACGCATTTGATGAAACGCGATAAAGTCTTGGTTCTTTCATAATTCCTCGGCAGCAGAGCTTCGGGCAAAAGCTTCTATAGTGAAACAAAAAAGAAAAGACTTCAGAAATCTATTTTCTATAACTGGATGGGCATGGACCGAATGAGGAGTAACATTAAAACTTCATACTCCATATACAGCAAAAACAATATTTGTTTATAAAACATTCCGATTTACTAAATTAATGTAAATTGATAATTTTTTTTTTTTTTATACACAACGAGGAAGCTCTTGGCCTGTATCTCACCTGATGGTAAGTGACGATCAGGCCGAAGGTGGAAGCGAGCTTCACCCGGAATCCTCAACCACGGAGGAACTGGCTATCTTACCTCTAACTGCCGGAACACAACAATGCTGTTAACACTGTTGTTATGGCGACAGACTTAGGTAATTGACTGTTTGCTTACGCGACTATGAATATAAAGCAAAAAATACTACAACTACACTTGTTAAAACAAATATGGACAGCGAGTGCATAAATCTGTTTTTAATTTAATTTTATACAATATTTATTCAATATTTTAACTTCAAGTGCCATGTCTGTATCTGTGTAATAGATGTTTTATTTATTTTCCCCGTCAGACAATTTACGCTATTTTTGTCTGCCTCGGCCTCTTTGTAAAATAAAAGGATTGGAATAATTTTCATCTTTATAAGTTGGATGATATGTATATTAAGTAAGCAGCTAGATTAAGCTTCCAGCCTGAGCTTTCACGAAATAAAATTCAGATTCCTACATTTAGTTATACTTGGTGATTAGTGATAACATTATTCTACAGAGTAAAAGAGTCACAGGATTTTAATAATTTGGTAGCTCTATTAGAATACTTGTGTAAGAATCCTCAACATTGAAGTTACAGTATTTAAAAAAATACAGGTATACATTTGTTAAGATGACTCTACAACTTTCACAGGCAACTGTTCCATCTTAAACAGTTGTGATATTGTTATTTTGGATCAAAATAACGTTTAAGTTAACTTTGTACAGACAGGTAGCAACCCTGCTGAATGACCTGAAACCCAGTGCCCGAAAATACGACGGGGTGCATGCCCCATCCAGCTTTATAGAACACGTTCATGTCCCGACATTTTGAGCAAAACATAACTTATTATGATTGGGTACAATTCCATTATTAGCGATACAGCTTTTATTACAAACATTGCGCTACGGTTGTAGGGCTTTTTTCATTTAAAATGTCAAATACATCTGGGGATATTATTTTTCACGTAATAAAATGTACTAAATCAGATTATACAATACAATAGACATGTTGACACCGCCAATCAATTGACGTACTTTTTAAAACTGTCAAAACGAAACTCTCCCATAGATTTTGTATGGCACTACAAGCAAGTGACGTCACTATTTTGTCAACTCAATTTACTTTTTTCAATTATAATGCGACCAAAAATCGTAATTTACAGGTAATTTAAAATTAAGTTTTTAAAACCAGAATGAAGTGTCTTTTTAGAAAAGTTGTGATGACGAATTATTGGAGAACGGTGTCAAATTGTCCATAATGCGCTTTGTTTCAGTGTCAAGAAGAATCCTTTGTATAGCTGTGAGTTGGTTATCAAATGCGAAATCATATTCTATTGTTGGGTTATAGAAAATTTTAAGAAAAAGTTCTTAAAACTTTTTTAAATGGTACAACGCGATTCTTATTATTGGCACCCCTACCGGTAACCTTGTTACCTATACTGGGAGCATTCCCAATTTTATCCAACCACCGGATCAACCTTGTTTTCTTTCAGTTTTCCGTATTGAGCTTTTACTTCAACTTGGATTGACTCAAGGTATTTTTAATTAACTTACAAAATAGAGGTTTTTAAAACAAAGGTTTGACATAATCAGGTAAACATAAGGAGGATGGAAAATTGAAAACTGTCGAAAATTAATAGCTTACAAATTTGTAAGTTCCTACTATTATACTACTATTAGACTACTTAACTTCTTTTTCAATTATTTATCAAAATGAATATACACTAGCTTTGTAACAGCATGGTAACGTAAAAAGTAGACGGGTTTACATTTTGCTTGGTTTACATAATTTTTTTTTTCTAATGTGTAAAAACGGACCGTGGCATGATCGTTGCAACTTAAAAACTTGATAATAATATAGGTTCGCATTAAATATGTATTTTTTATTTATTTGTGTATCAAACCTTGGAAAATGAGTCTACCCGTAAGATCGAAATCAACACGCGTGCAATTATTTCGCCCAATAAAATTGTTAATTGCCACATTAATGCATCAATGTGGATACTTACTCGTAGTTTACACAACATTAATTTATTACAAAATATTTGCTGTAAACTTCGAATAAAACATAGCAATAAAAACACTAGCAAATATTTTGTAAGCACATTTCTCGTATTCAATTCAATAAATTAGATTTTACATTAAGTTATGTACGAAATTAAAATCGGACCTTATATTTCATGTAAATGATAAAACTAGAAACATGAAACAAGGTTAGTGTCAGAATTTACAAGCCGCCCATAGCGTCTTGGAACAAGACCATTCGACCGTCGGCTTCAAGTGACCTCCGAAGAATGGAAAACGAAAGGAAAAGTTAAAAGACAAATCCGAACACAGATTCGATTACTGTGTAGTAATATCTTGCTCATACTCGTAGTTATAACAATGCAGTGACTGTTAGAAAATACAGGTTACTAAATTTAACCTCTACGGTCTAAACCTTTCGTTCATTCGTTTGTTCGTTTCAGCCGAAAGACGTCCACTGCTGAACAAATGCTTCCTCCAAGGATTTCCACAAAGAACGTCTAAACCTTATTCCTATATTTTACACGCATAAACAATCCATGATTTTGTGAAATGATTTCATGGAAAAATTGGGTTAAAACAAATACATTTTTCCGAAATAGGTTTCGCAATATTATTTGTAACTGCTACTCGTTTTTAGCGCCAACATCTTTGATTGATTGCCTTGAAAAAATGTAAGTTAAGGCCAGTTTAACTTGTAAGTTAAAGTAACTGATTGATTTGTTTTAAGTAGTATTTTAAGGCCTTAATTTTACTAGAGAACTGAGTCAGTCTGACTTCGAGGTAAGACCTTCGCGGATATACTCGCACTTATTAATAATAAATAATAAAGACAATCAAGTCTCGGACATTACTAGACTGTACGAGTTTGTAAGTACACTCATGTTTCCTTATTTATAGACTGTACGAGTTTGTAAGTACACTCATGTTTCCTTATTTATCAGTGCAATCTTAAGTGTACTGTCTACACGCGTTCTATTGTACAGAAATCGGCAAATCAAGCTTAACACTGTGATGTCTAATTAAGTTGTAATAGGGGCGAAGTTAAGACAGAAATTTCTAGTTTGGGGTGCTATCGTCTGTACAATCTTACTAATCTTACTAATATTATAAATGCGAAAGTTTGTGTCTGGATGTTTGTTACTCCTTCACGCAAAAACTACTGAACGGATTTTGATAAAACTTCACAGTATTATTGTTTATAACCCAGCATAACTTATAGGGTATAATTTATGACGATCTGTGACAAACTAAAATTCACGCGGGTGAAGCCGCGGGCAAAAGCTAGTTTTTGTGATAATTGTATGATGTGTAATTGTGTCAGAGTAGTCATTATTGTACAACAATTTCTTGACTGCCTTTTGGTCTTGTGGATGGTCTAACGCCAGCCGCCCTTATTGGTTCAAATTCCACGGGGCAAGTTTTTGTTCATCATCATCATCTCAGCCATAGGACGTCCACTGCTGAACATAGGCCTCCCCCAATGCTTTCCATGTTCCAAGTTTTCGTTGCGTGTAACAAATACGTTTGGTATTTCTTCAGTATTTTCTATTTCTTTGAAAACTTTTGTTTCTAAAAGCTATCATTTATTTAGAATACAGGAAGAAACATTCTTAAATCAGAGCGTTGCTTTCTTTGGTTCAAATCGAAGATTCATCAAAGGTTAGAACTTTGAAACATTTCGAACCGAAAATTGCGAGCGGAGTTTTCCATTTTCCCCCATCCGACTGTTAGATTAGAAGTAAAATTCCCAGGTTTGGTTTTAACATTCCTTGGTTTCCCTAAATAGTAAAATGAATAATCTACCCTGTATTTCTTAGAAAAATCGGTTTCTTACAGGTACGCAAATGCGTACTATTATTAGGCCGAATATTCTTTCATTCAATAAAGTAAGCTTTGACAAAATAGAAACAGAACATAAAATAGGAAAAATGTGTGCTTAATAGCGTACCTACTTACTTTTGTTAAGTTAATCAGTTGAAAATAAGTAAGCGAGTGTCAAAGAATTAACTAAAGGTAGAGCCACAGATTACTAAAAAATTCATAAAATTCATTTATTTTTGCAAATAGGCTTTAAAAAAGCACTTTTACACGTCCCAATATTAACCCTACCACTGCTTCGGGACAATAAATGGGCCAGTGCTGAGAAGAAGCAGCGCAAGAAACTCAGTCACTATTGTCAGCCTCCTTTTCAAGGGTTTACAGTCTTTAAAATATACAAATTATAGTCACAAGTATTGATGCGAGCTAGGTAGTTAAACATTCCAAACATTTTTATCTTTTATATAATCATCAACTTTATAGTAGCCCTTTTTCATTAAGGTGCTTTTGATATGTGTTTTAAATTTATGAATGGGCAATTCTACAAAAGTTACTGCGTGTAGAGCTAACAAGTCTTATTATTTTCAGTGTGTGTTTTGCAAAAAACTTCACTACGTTTTCTATTCATACAAAAATCTACGCATAATCCAACGCTATATGGTTTAAGCATTGTTCAACTCTACAACGCCTTGAATGGCCTGCAGCTTTGATAGTTAGATAGATACTTCTTGTACTACACCACACAAAGTTAAAAGAAACAAAAAAACACCTTAAAGCACAATTAATTCTTGCCTTTGAAAAATACGAAACAACAACACGTAACACGCAAACTAATAACCAGTATCCTGTAACTCAATGTTTTTAAGTTTTGCTGATTTATTTTTCAAAGTTTATTGTTGAACCATAATCTCGACCTATCTGAACGTTTCACTTTAAAACGAGGCAGTGGGTTGAAATATTTTTAATTAACTTAAGTAATAAAACTGTTGTGACGCGGTAAAATATACGATTACTCCAGCAAAAAGTAAACAATAATATTCTGGTAAAAACTGTGAATAATGACAGTGCACAATCGTATTCTGACTTACAGCCGTGGCATGCATAAGTTCGTAAGTTATTGTACTTTTGTTGTCATTCGTAAACGAACAATAAGGGGTCATAGATCGTGATATAACTATTTAACCCTAAAGTACCCGCATGGGTCACATAGACCTATTTACATAGGTACCCACCCCGCTGTAGGCTTAAGTTTTTATTGCGCCCCCACCCCTACGAGCCTCCCTCGCGCCGACCTATCGCGGCACGCCTCTACACCCCTTGTTGCTCAGTTAAATGTACTTAGGGAGCGAAAGAGACAGCCGGATAACGCTAAGCAGTAATAAACGATGATACGACCCCATCCAAAATGGGCGGTAACCTTTTTTTTAACCGCACGGAAGTGTTAACGTCTAAACACAACCATGTTTACGATATTAACCGTGCGTATATTAATATTGAAACACAATTAAATAACAGGATTTCCCTTTTCGTAATTAGGTTTTTGTCATAATTAAATGGTATGATACAAGTCGCGAATAAAAACAAATGAAGAATGTTTTAACATCATACACTCGACAGCAAATAAATCGCACCACCCGCGACAAGCACTTTCAAACGTATGCATCCCCACTTCACACCAATATTGGTACCATTCAAAAGCCTAGTTCTAAACTTCATTTCATTATAGGAAAGGTTTTTACCCCAAAAATGTTTCTTTAGAAGGATTCAGAGTCACTTCTTCAAAAAATAGATAGTTACGCTTGAGCCAACTTTTATGGCTATAAAACTGTTAAGTTGGGATTAATCGCTATCCATCTGTTAAAGAGGACACGTGTGATCATTATTTGGTTTTATAACCATAAAATTTGGTCTAATTGATCCCAAAGGTGAGCCCGAAGTGAGGTCTTTTTTCAAGTCACATTTATGGTATATGTTAATCATTTATTAAGAAATTAAATGTGTTTTTCTTTAAGGATATTTATTGGGCTTTCAAATAACACCAATATTGTTGGGGCACCATTATTGTGTCAAAAGAAAATCTTTAAAGTTCGCGTCGCGGGTGGTGCGATTTATTTGCTGTCGAGTGTAGGTTTGATTCAAATGATGCATTACAATAATTGTAATATTCTGATGTTTCTCTGAAGATAGAGATGCGTTTACGTTTCTCTTTTGTCTTTCTTTTGTCGTAACGTAATTTTGACATTTTGTTTTTAATGTTACATAACTAGTTAACTACATATTCTGTTTATTAAAACGACGATAAAAGTGTGCCTAAAATTATTTGTAGAGTCACTAGCAATTTTGAAGAAGCATAGCCTACTTTTAAACTGCAAGATAAGATTCCGTATGAACACAGATGTATTACATTTGCACATAACACGTATGAAAATATTGATTTAAAAAACTTAACACGGGTTGCAGTAGTCAAAATTTGAGTACACATCTGTAATATTATCTAACATGTCAACAAAATGTGCACAAGATACGGCTGTATCAATCTGTTTGATATTGCAGTTATCTCTGTGTGGGTAATCCTTATGAATCATATATGACCTTGCATGGCTTTTCAGCTCATAGCATAGGCAAATCCACAACTAACAAACGTCTACAAATCGCTCTATTAAAAAGTGCATACATATAAATCGTCTTTTGACCACATTCAGCGTCACTTTGCCAACATAAAATTTACTTCCTGGCCCGTATCTACTATAAGTAAGAATTAAATTAAATTACTGATCAGTCAATCAAGGTTTCCTTCACTTCAGTAGCACCAAAGGCATAAAATAAATATACCTACGCTTTAATAAAACAATAGCCCAGTTAACAATGATAAAAAAGCGTTTTACCCAAATTAATCGGAGTTACGCGGTCATTCGACCAGATTACATTTGACCCAACGTATTATAAGAGAGACAGACGTACCCAAACTACAGTGCAATGCAATTTTGTTAATATAAACATGCAAATGTTATCATTATCACCTCAATTGACACAACTTATCAGCGCTACTTTGATTACAAACTCACCCAGACTGTTAGCTATTGATAAATAATAATTATTTAGTTACCAACTGGGTTTAAGAAGGCCATGTGCAAATTATAATTACCTTAAAGCTGTATTTAAATAATTACTAGAACGTACATATTATACATTACTATGATAGTCAACATAATATGACTCTACAATATGGTGTCAGTCAAAATTGAGACAGACTTTTGATTATTTGCGATGCTGTGTCTGTGACTACTTTGTGTGCGATGCGATTGACTACTTACAACAATTAAAATATTGTTAAAGTGCTACTAATTAAATTATGAGTTACATTTAAAACTTTTAAGCAATAAAACTAAGGTCATTAGGTTGGTACTGAAATAACATTATATTTTTACCATGTCGTATAATGAAACTTTCTCACGCTTAACTGTAAGTTAGATTGTTTTTGCCGAAACCCACGCATTTTGTTAATTTTAATTAAATTTAAAACAGAAGTTATTGGAGTGCAAATGTGTGATTAATTATTTCGATTTCAATAGCGTTTACATTAGTTTCATTAATCTATTGTTTCAATTGCCCAGTATTACTAAAATATTTAACAAAAACTAAGAATGTTCCTTTTTAGTTCCTAATTGCATGTCATAACTAATTTTCCGTTCCCATAGCTATAATAAATAAACCCAAAATGACTATTGAAATATTTATTAATTGGACAAATTCCCTCACTTTAGTTAACACCAGTTGATTCATTTAACTATTTTATAATTATTATTGACTTTGACTGAATGGTTTGCAGCAATTCGCCTACACTTACAAATAATTTTATCTCAGTACTTAAAACAATTAATATTGCCAAAGATTTTTATTTTACTTTACTACCGCTAGACAGGCTGTGCTGATGCGGAATGATATTTTTCTCTCTAAATTTTTGATTGGTATTAACAACACATTTGAAAAATTTTAACAAGCGCGAGAAACAATCTTTCCGCAAGGTTCACTAAATTTATTTATTGTATAGTATTGTATCGTTTTAGTAAAAAAAACAGCAGTCATATTGTTTAATGAGACTGATATTACCAAAAATTAATTCTCGTACGAGTATTGAGACCAATAAACGTCAGTTAATTTAGGTGCGCACAGTTTGCGTGAATTTTTGACCTACCTTGCACACGCGCTGTGTGACACATTTTTTTTCTGACAGCTATCTAGTAAGACATATTTTTCTAAAATTGCCTACAGTAACACTACATCCACAGTAATTATCACCTGATAACTCATTGAGAGCGACACTTTCTAATTAGAAACGTTCCACGTATATTCTCTACATCGGTCATGTCTGTACGGTCCAGTGCAGAGAAAACTTGCATTAATACAACTTTATATAACTCTTATGTCGCATATCATAAGATTAAAAGTCTGACTGCAACTGTCAGGCTTAATAGGCACTAAAATTAACCTCGGATGTGAGTAACAAATGCAGATTAAACTGGGAATTTTAATTTTCGGTTACCTTTATTAACTCTTATGTCGCATATCGCATAGGTACTAGAAAGCAGAACCTATTTACGACATACCTACTTATTATTATACAATATTGTGCAGTACTAAAAAAAATATCAATTTCAAGTGCAGATAAAGTAAGATACCTACTTACTTGATTTTAATAACACTATAGCAGCAAAAATTACTAAAAGAGGCGATAAGTAAAATTATCACGGAAAAGCATGTGTAAATCTCCAGAGAACACATTTTTTTATCTAAAATACTAAATTATTAAGTTTAAAAGAAAAGTGGGTGAATTTTCCTGTTGTGAACCTTGACTGTTAAAAAAGTTAGTTACCTACTTGTAATAGGAAAATAAAAAAGAAACAAAAAAACACCTTAGAAAATAAGCGTCAATATTCTACCAAAAAAGAAAAACACAAAGTAATTTTAAAATTAATTTAATACTTTACCTTAGATAAAAAAAAGAAAGCACGGTAGTAACACAGTGGACAAGAAAAAATAAACTTTTTTGTAAGCACAATAGACAAAGGAATAATCTATTAAAAGAAAATCTATCTGGAATTAACTACCATAAGATCAATTAAACTTCCTTGAAGCAGCCAATTATGATTTAATTTATAAACAATGCACTGCTATGAACCTTGCATTGTTAAGTGAAAAAGAACTTAACCATGTTTCACTAGGGTCTACTATAAAAACAAAACTCGTTAGTAATAATAGCGAATATTGTTTTATACCCTACAATCAACAAATTGTTGTTAATAAATAACCATGAATCAAATCAAATAATTACAAAGTCAAAGAAAGATGCAATATTCACTTTAAGAGAAGTTTTTGTTTTTAATAACTCTACATTTTTCCATTATCTTCGTACAAGCTCTACATTAATTTTATTTTCGCTCTTATTTTCCTATTTCCTTTTTTAATTTCGCATATTATTTTTTTGTTTTGGTGGGTAAAATAATAAAATAATTATAACCCGTAAAGCCCATGACTCAGTGACGCAAACCATTAGTGTTACAAAAAAATTCAAAGTTCAGTTTCCGACGGGCAAATTCAGAAGAAAAAAAACAATTTTAAATTATTTACGCCAGGACAGGATGTGCTAAGTGACTCTACTAAACCATTATAATCCAAGAGAACCAAAGTGGCTTAGTTATTTATTAATATATTTATACGTAAGTAACTTACAAATAGCAATTTTCGTATGCATGCATCTAATGATTAATGGCGTTATACTATCACAGTAATAGAAATGTTTCAGTTCACCCAAGTGTGATGCCATCTGCATAAGTAGCACTTAAAATAGTTTCAGGTTAAAGTATAGTCAATGTGTTGTATAATCAACACATAATTTATAAACAAAACAAGCAGTTTATCTGATTATAAATAATACATATCTACAACGTATCGACAAATTAAATATTGTACACTTGTAAGTTATTATTAGCGCTCTACATTTTTAATGAATGAGATGTTATATGTACATTTTACTTACTTTTTAATAAACTGGTACAGTAGGTATTTTGTTCTTGAATTGCTAAATATTTTATTTACAAAACTGTTGAAGTGATGAACATTATTGTTTACTACATTTCATACTATAACCCTACATCATTTTAACATCTATCGTATTTCTTTTTTATTATAAATTAGATAAAATAAGGTGATATTAATAGACCCGCTTTTTTGTTTTGTTTTGGTTTACCGCTAATTTGATTGCATGCCTGCGCGCCGGTTTTTTTTTCTGCAAACGTTTTTTTTTTCTTTTTTTCATACCTCGGAGAATCGCACGCATCAAGTGCATTCTACGTGACACCTACTGATGGTCTTATTTCATTCACACTATTGCACCTAACAGATGTTCAAAACAAGTGCACTGCAGCTCTATTTCATTCTGTCACAATCGCGATCATAATTAATTGCATCTAAGCGGTCTGGTCCAAAATTACAATAGGAAGCTTGCGCCTAGATAGGTACCTATTTCAAATAAAATGACTAACCGGGTTGCTGTGGTGGCAGCAGCGGCGGCATGTTGGGCGGCGGGGGCGCCGACGACGACGGCGGCGGCGGCGGCGGCGCGTACGGCGACACCCCGGGGGACCCTGGCACGGAGTCACAGCTGGCTGAGCCGAGGGACCTCGGCGGAGGCGGCGGGACCACCGGGCTTCTGGGTGCCTTGACCACGGGCGGCTCGGGCCGCTCCAATTCAACTCCTGTCGGGTGTATGCCGGCCTCCATGGAACGCGCTCGCGCCTCGTCCTGCGCCTGGGCACGTCTCAGAGCCGTCTGGAGCGCCATCACCCGCTGTCTGTCGGCGGTCAGCCGGCACTTCTCGCACGTGCAGTACCGGTACTTGCAGTATCGTTTGTGTCCCTTCAGTTCGACCTTGAGCCGGTGGTTGCGGCAGCGGGCACAGTTGGGCGGCGCGCGCGGCACTCCCGAGCTGGAGGTGCCGGGTTCGGAGCGCTCCTCGCAGTCGTCGGGGGCGCGTCGCCTCCACGCGCCCACGGACACCATGGCGATCGAGCGGTGTCAGCGAGTAACGGAACAGCGCGCGTGTGTCGCGACGCGCGGTCACGATGCGACTGCGGCGGCCCGCGCGCGCCCCGCCCCTCGCCCTACCGCGCCACGTTGCTGCATTTATTGCTGTGCGATGCAAGTGTGCAATTCCTTGCACTTTAGTTTTATCTTCGCTGTGCGTCCATCTGTAATGAATTTACCGGCTGCGAAGATGTGGCTTCGTTCCGGTGCCGTTCTGGTGAACCACAATGATCTTGTTTTAACTCTACTTTTTAGTTGAATTAGATACTGTTCTATGGAATGAGCGAATATATCACAACTTTGTCGGCCGTTTGGTGTAGTGGTTCAGAACGGACTACTATACCGACAGCTCCCGGGTTCGATTCCCGGCCGGGCAGAAATTGAAACGATGAATTTTAATTTCTGTGACGGGTCTGGGTGTTTTCTATGTACCTATAATATGTATGTATTTAAAAAAAAAGTATTTAAGTATGTTTATATCCGTATATCCGTTGTCTAGTACCCATAGTACAAGCTTTGCTTAGTTTGGGGCTAGCGGCGCAGTGTAAAATGTCCAAGGATATTTATTTATTTTATTAACTGCGTTAAAATAATATTGAATGTAAATACGAGTACAAGCAAAATGTTAGTAGGGAGGTATTGTCACTTCACCGTCGAATGTAGAGTGCTCGCGTGTACAAATTAGAGTTCATTGGAAGGTGAAGATGATGATGAAGAAGAAAATGATGATCAGGCCAAAGGTAAAAGCAAACTTCACCTGAAATCATCACTTAAAATAAGCTCTTCCAAACCGAACTGTGCGGAAAATGCTGCCCCATTTGGAAATCGAACCCGGGACTACGTAGCCTCTAAAACGACATACGAGCTAAAAGTGAGCCAAGTCGCTGGAAGACTCGGCCTTACTACCACTAGACTAGAGTTGAATAATAATTCGAAATGAAAAGTTTGAAAAGTCATGTTGCTGCTTCACTAAGATTAAGACTGATGACACTGCTACCCTATTTGTACTTTCCTCGTTTACTTCATTCTAGCACAAATTCTAGTCAAAACACACACAGAATTTCTTTGATAAGAAATTAGCACAACTTATTATTTCTTAACCAGATTTAAATTGCCTGGTTTTAATTAAGAGACATGTGAAGGCTCCTTAAGAGCAGTTGGCGATTTGCAAACACTAAATTAATTAGTCCAAACAAATAGATATTATTACAATATCAAATTACTAATGCAAATTACAAATCTGAATATGAAAAGTGCAGTGCACGGTAACAAAGGCTCGGCATGCGTGCGGTTCGACTACTATACGATCGCGTGCAACATCTTACGGCACACACGCATAACACGCCCGTGCGCACACTGCAATTTGCGCATGTGTTCGTCATCACTTCACATGTGTGCACTCCACGACAAGCATCGTTGCTTGTCGTGGAGTAAACACGTCAATGTGTGAGTGGCATTTTTCTCCAATATTACTTTATCAAAGAACTCTGAAACTTTCGGCTGGTTCGTATTGTTTACTGAAATCAGGCCTATAAATAACATTTGTATTTTTTTATGTTTTATTTATTGAGTGTTATCCACTCAGATTCAATTGGCCTATTTAATCATCTTTTATCAATAGGCTAGTTTCCTAAAAAATTTTTTATAGTCCGTCATGTTTAATTCAAGCCGTGTGGTGACGGCAGAGTAGAATACATTTGTCACCAACCCCTACTCTTCCCGCGGGTGTCGTAAGAGGCGACTTAGGGACTACACATCAAACAGAGAATGGGCAGCAGCGCTCTCTGAAAAACATCAATCTTTTAAACTGCGATCTCCAACCCGCCTGCCTAGCGTGGAGATTATGGCAAAACCCTCCACTATAGTGGAGGAGGCTCATAGTCCAGCAGTGGACTGTAAAGGGCTGTTGATGACATGTTTAATATCAAAAAATATTGGACANGTTGTAGTGAGCCAGACGGGAAGCTTCGGCGGCGATGCGTTCGAAGATGTCGTTCACGAACGAGTTCATGATCGACATGGCCTTGCTGGAGATACCGGTGTCGGGGTGGACCTGCTTCAGCACTTTGTAGATGTAGATGGCGTAGCTCTCCTTCCTCTTGTGCTTCTTCTTCTTCTTGTCAGTTTTGGAGATGTTCTTCTGAGCCTTGCCTGACTTCTTGGCGGCCTTGCCACTTGTCTTGGGCGGCATGATTGTTTAATGGGATAACGACGATAATAATGTATCAGCTTACAACAACTCGACCGTGCCGAGAGTGACGAGCGAATGTGTAAATTTTTCGGTAGATTGGGGTTTACCTCAGTTACTGTCAGTTCAAAAAGCGACCGCAACGCGGTGTCACTTCGACCAATAGTGTCGTCGCATTAACATGATATTTCTCTCTCGCTCTGTGCCGTCTCGCTCATAACACATTACGGTCTGTGTTGTTGATGGGTGCGACCAGCGAGTGAGTGAGATGGCGATATATGTTTAATATCAAAAAATATTGGACACATATATTTTAATTTGTCAATCTAACAAATAATTACATAGTTATGGTGCGTTGAAGTTCCGCACGACGTCACAACGTGCGGCACTTTAATGCACGCATTGACGTCACGGGTCTCTTCTTATGAACTTTGGCGCGCTTTATCTCTTTCAATTTTCATTAGTTTGAAAAAGTGAAAAATACGTGTAGAGTATTTTATTATTGATAAGTTAACTGACGGACTAATTAAAACTCTTGCTTTTTGACCCAGGAAACATCCCCATTGCACACTTTGTGTAGCACCTATTTGCATTCCGTACCAAATTCCGTTGTTTTACACGTTTACACAATACAATAAATAAGTATAAGTAGTGGTGAAGTGGTAGAGTTAGACATAATATTACACTAGATACTTAAAATATGTAACCAAGTGTACTCTCACTTCAAAATAATACATTTTAGTCTTTACGAGCAGTTCTTAGCATTATTTCAGTGGATAAACTACAAAACTGGGAAATACCCAAAAACTGAAAACAATACCATGAAAAAAAAACAGTAGAGACACTTTTTTCAAAAAAAAATTTATATGACTAATTAATAATTCCGTAAACCACTCCACATTTTTGATCACAATAGTTTCTGTGATTGGTCAAAATCCGTGCTAGAGTGCCCTGCAACGGGACTCTAACCGTTGGCATACTTAGTGTACAGATACCCTAGGTACCCAAAAAACTGATTAAAAATAATAGCCAATTTTATACTTTTATTATTTTACTAGCTGTGACTTCGTACGCGTGAAAACCCGTTTACGCAACATTTTTCATTTTTGCTCTGCACCTTATTACTCGTAGCGTGATAGTATATAGCCTATAACCCTCAATAAATGGGCTATCTAACACTAAAAGAAATTTTCAAATCGGACCGGTAGTTCCTGAGATTAACACGTTCAAGTAAACAAACAAACTCTTCAGCTTTATAATATTAGTATAGTATAGATGTCGTGTAATAAATAATGTCGAAAAGTTTCAGAATCAACTTTTTCAGGAAAGCTTTTTCTAGTGTGACAAATTTACCAATTCAAGGAAGTGGCTCCTTTAGTCTTTCCCAAACTTAGATCTTTAGGTGTCTTTTAGTCTTACAATAAACAATTTGTCGTTTAAATGCTGTAGTGGTGGTTTTACAAAAGCTCTTAAGTATGACCCCCAAATTATACAGCTTTTGGCGACATTAAAGCTCTACATCCGACTTGGAAGTTTCCACCAACAAGTTTTCAAGTCATGTAAGCCCTATTTCTAGCTAGGAAGCTCTATAAAATCACAAATTTCTGTTACAGTTTCTATTTAGTGTTTTTTTCACTACAGGTGGTGAAGACTGAAGAAGCTTTCTTTTTCACCACCTCTAGTTAAAAAAACGTTATTATTTAGCTGCAGTACCACTATTCACTATACTAAAGAAACTATCGTATAGTCGTCCAAAGTTTAACATACTATAAATAAACCAACTTTCGTACACTCAAATTAGATCTACAGAATATCACGCCCAATTGTACACGGATCTGTCATCAAATAACTTAATCTTGAGTCAAGTTTGAACGTTAATGCTTTTGTTATGAAACTTCTCTCCCCATTTGGGAGTCGTGATCGCAGCTAGATATTATATAGCCAATCTAGAATCGTAAACTGCATTATAAACATGTTAATAGTTTTAAAAAGTTTCACGTACTCCATTCAGAGGAGGTTTTATTCAAATTTTACGATCTCTTTGGAACGCCGGTAATAATGTCAGTGTATGCGCATCTGAGATCTTTTAATGGGCCACGTAGTACAATGAATGTTCGATATATTCAAATGTATCCGATCTCTAATATTTTGCATAGGTGTTAAAGGTGAATATCTGATGTGACTGATGTTCGACGGTGGAGGTATAAAAAAGCTTTTTGTTCAACCAGACCAGTTGAACAATATGGACACTTTTCTTCAAAAAGTTTTCAAGTTCTTCGTGGTTAAACATCTTGGTAAGCTAGCTGTGTGTCTACTGTACAGTAATGTATAAATCCTAGACTGCATCTCACTTAACATCAGGTGTGATTGCTGTCAAATACCTGCTTTGTTCTGCATAAAAAATAGAACCACTTTTAAATGAAATTACTTCCCGTGGAAAAGATTTTTTAAGATTATAGAGTTTTTATTTACTTAATAATTAAGTGTCTATTGTAATTCAGTTCCTGTGTAACCGACACTGCCCACTTCACATTCCAGTCCATCTTTTATACATCCCTGCTATAGGTTAATATTAAAGGTGTGAATTTCTCATACGAGCATGTTCGCCACGATTTATGATGTGTTGAATCGGCTCTCACGCACTTCCAGATACTTTTTTTCTGATATGTATCGACAATACCACGCCTATCCAGTGACATAGTATGGTTTTAATTAGAGTTTGTTACTATATACATTATACAGCATCCTTGCAAACGAACCCGCGGGCTAAGCGGGTTCATTTTAAGCTGCACGATATAATATTATGATGCATGTCACTACCTGAGTAGGCGTGTGAGTAAGCTGTTAGGGAATGGAATTTTAGGAGGCTCTATTCTGTTAAAGCATTGCTAATTTAATTTTTTTATAGTTTTCCTTCTTATGCGGAGAGCTTGACTCTTACAAAAAAGAGCTTTCAAAGCTAAATATTTCGCATCCCCGAATCGAAAAAAGGCATTTAGACGTTTTTTTTTAAAGTGGATCCAACAAACGCTCCACAAAATGAAAATTAATAGAGTAGATGATAAAACCAAATTCATCCCCACTTTAAGTGTAAACAATACCTTCTCTAAAAAGATATGCCAAAATTTTAAAAAATCAGAGAAAGATACTTGGAAGATGAAGAATACAAGGTACACTAAGGTAACTAATTAACATTATCTTGCAACCGTTTCATCAGCCAATTAATACAGCACTAATCTAATTCAATACCTAGACCATAGTGACATAGATCTTCAGGGTGCCTACCATGAGTTTACGTTAGGTGTGCTCGCTAGCGACTTCGTAAAAGAATGACATTTAAAAGTATGACATATTGTGCAGCGCCCCTAGCGGCTACTTTCAAGAAATAAAATCTTCATAGAATTTTTTGACGTATTCGCTAGCGAGCTCACCTAACATAAACTCATGGTAGGCACACTGTGGGTCTAGACAAAGTGCAAATTATAATCGCAAAGCAGTCGAAAAGTGGTCGAAAAGCCCCTTTTTTGTATGGAGTTTTGACGGATTCGATTTTCGATTCGATCAAAAAGTGCGTTTTGTCTAGGGGGGCTGGTATTCGCGCCTCATTTGACCATTGATTTAATAGTGACGGCCGCCTTTGATTTGTGACAGACAAACTATTTACAGTTCGAGATTGTTTGATTGTTGCAACATAAAAGCTTTTTATGTCCATATTTATTTGTACAGCTGTTTGGAAAACTGTTTTTTAATATAAGTGGTTAGATAACACCTGATTATACACGATTATAATCGATTGCCGTAATCAAAATGTAGAGTCACTCCCTAAAACATTGGGAATCTTATAAATCTTACCAAAATAAATATTGAACGGTTTTCAATCTTAATATTTTCACTTGGCAATGAAAATACGTTTAGTAAACATTACCTACTTATCACTCAAGGCGTACACAATTTCGTAGTAATTATGTTTCGAAGTTACCAAAGGCGCAGACTAAACCTCAGTAACGGCTGAAAACTTCCTTAATACTTTGCTGAAGTTACTAAATTTATGATTAACAAGTGATAGATTAGGCTCTAAGGAGAGTTACAAGGCCAATATTGTTTTTAAAAAAAGTACATCAGATAATTTTATTAGCGCGAAGTAGAGTAATGATTATATCGGCAAAAACCTTCATTTTTCTATCCGTAAATCTGCACACGTACAAGCTCTTCATTTCCATTTAAAACAATACTTACTATAAAAAACTGTACAAATATCTGTGGTGCGCAGGAGTCAAAGCGCCGCGCTTCTTGTCGGCAAAACAGTTTATAAAACAATTTCAGTAAATATGAAAACTGTTGACGCCTGCCGCGTTATGGCAAAAACTTGTCAGCGAGGACAAGTGTATTCCGCGGTGTAGGGTGACCACGAGTCTACGATTACACAAATATACAGGTATTTTTACATGGAACTAACTCTGGATTTAATCAGCTACTATAACGAAACCTATCTAAAAGAAGAAACTGTTGTTGTTCCGAATAAAAATCATGCCAATCTAATCCCAAACTAAGCAAATATGAAACGGATATAAACACTTACACTTCATAGAATTTTTCACATTTATGAAAATGTTCATTCAGGCATTAAATAATGAATGTATGTTTGACAACTACATTATTGCATCTTCCTCTAGGTGTCTGTCCATGCATCGGGAAAATTTTTTATCAAAAGTTTCATCACCATTGGGAGTCAGACTATGCTTACATTGAGATACCTACCTCATTTAGATAACATAAATATTATAATTTATTCATTTAATAATGTATGTATCCATGTGTCATGTTCAATTTAATTTATCTTAGTCAATAAATACGAGTACCTAATGTTATTCGCAATTGATTTTGAATTAATTAGCTGTTTCTAAGCGCGATGAAATGTGTTTAATTAACAGCAAATGCGTTAAATGAAATTCTTTTTTTTTTTAAACAAAGTGCGTATACAAGTTTCAAATTATAATCAACTCATTCAGGAGAGAAAACAATATCTGTTTCCACAAATGTAAAATAATTAGTATTACATTTACATACTTTATTTTTTTTAAATAAGTTTTTTATGTTTCAATTGCATCTCTTTATTGTGTAGCGTAGGTGATCAGACACCTATATCTCCATTACGTTAAAAATCTCACTTTGTTTTTACTATTAATAAAGAAACAATAATACCTCATCGGTATTACAATAATCACTAATTAACCGAGGAGCTGGATGCGGGCGGCGCAGGGTCGGTCTTTATGGAAAACCTTTGGGGAGGCCTTTGTCCAGCTGTGAACGTCTTTCGGCTGAAACAAATGAATCAAGGATAATGTCTCTTGTTTTTTCTCACTCATGGTGACCCCATTTTCTACTATTTTATTCAGCCTCCACAAAACCAGCGGGGTCACAAAAACGATAATCTCAGCGATGACAAATTAACTCGCGACAGGCGCACGCGCAGTGCACAGTTTTTTTTAGTTTTTTGGTCTCCATACAAAAGTTTATTTTTTGGTCGAGTCTTTGAGGTGTCGGCGAATCGATAATATTATGATTGGTATTTTGAAAATGCGTATGAGCATCAAACTTGCAGAAGATTTTATTTCGGTTATCACTAGGTTTTTATTATGGGGTAAAAGGAGTTCCTTTCTTTCAATACTCAATACTTAATTGTACGAACCGATACAACCCAATCACCACAACCTCAGTGTGTCATAAAAGTGAATTTTCGGTAGCTAAACTGACCTCATGCGTTATCTGCGAAGCGATGGCGAAAGAGCCAAGTGCGAATCGAAAAGGACAGTTTTTGACAAAATTGAACCCTTCAAACTTATAAGGATATTAAAACATACGGGTCGAATTGAGAACCTCCTCCTTTTTTTTAAGTCGGTTGAAAATTGGGGTATTTTACTACTCTAAAATAAACCAAAGGTTTATAACGTTTGGTCAGGTTCAATATGTAATAATTTAGCAAAGATAATAGGTGCAAATAATATGTGTGTAATAGGTTCTGGTAACATGTACCGGTATCTCTAAACTATATTCAGACCTAAGGATCAACATCTTGCTTACAAAATTATTTAGTACTAACTATCTAAGTAAACTTTGGGGAGTTATAAACTGAGAGTTTGTTTGTAACTAAAACAATTACATAATTTACATATTATGTTAGTTTTTAAGAGTAAACTCTACTACTCTACAGCGACTACTTTGCTTATTATGGGGGTAGACTCTACAGTGATAGTACCAAGCATCAACTAAGTAGGGGTGCACCATCTTAATTAAAATATCTACATTTGTGTCTGTTAAATTAGTACCTAAATTATTTCCTATTTCCGTCATCATAATAATAAGGCTCATAAAAAAAAGACGTCAATCAAAAACATGCTGGGCAGAAAATATCACTGAAAACCCAATCCATACATACGAAACAATGCCTTTGCATATAATTAAAATATATTATTAACATGGTCGATGAAAATTGTTGAGAATATTATCTTTTATTCGCGGAACCATAACAACTAATTGCATTTAGCATCCACGATTAAGCCCTTTTACTTTTGGCGGTTAACGCAAGCCACATTTGCCATCTGTAACTGAATTACCCGCTAAAAATTACGCATCATAATACATTCAAAACGTATCAAAGGTAACATAAAGTATACCATTTCTGGGTTAATAGTAATCATTAAGCAACGGTTTTGTAACAATGACTTTTCAAGTAATTCAATTATAATATTTTATAATAACTTTCTTAAAGTACGTACGAGTTACGCGGTAACTTCCTGTCTTCGTACTCTTGTATTTAAATTCAGTATGAAATTGCTTTGTATTATAAAATGCATTTGTTTCATAAGGGATAAATACAGGGTGTAAGATAGATAGAGCATGAAAAACAACAACAAAATAGCTTTTATCGATTTTTTAATCTCAGAGGCTCAAAGCTGTTGGCATCGGATTGCCTATTCGAAATTTTTTCTAGTCTATACCTAAACATAGAAGTACAATTTTTTACTAGGTAATTGCAACAACATCAAAAAATATGTATTAAAATCGGTCCACAACCCAAGTAACATTTTATTCCATTTAAGAGTTCAATAGTCGTTCACATGTACTCCACAAGCTGTGTATGTCAGCTANTTGGATATATTAATTTTATTATAAAATTATCACTTCACGGGATTTATTGCAACAATATCTATTTTAACGGTAAATAATATTTACCCTCCCGACGTTTCGGCTCGGTTGCACGAGTCATGGTCGCGACCATGACTCGTGCAACCGAGCCGAAACGTCGGGAGGGTAAATATTATTTACCGTTAAAATAGATATTGTTGCAATAAATCCCGTGAAGTGATAATTTTATAATAAAATTAATATATCCAAATATTTTTTTATTAGGCCGCGCCGTATTACATTTATGAGAAATAATTAAATTACGCGACGCTTCCCACATGATCAATGTATAACTATAACGGAGCTTTTTCATCGATAGCATAGCCAAGATGATTCTGTTGTTTCAAATGTTTTTTTTCTATAGTATTGACACCAAAATTGTATACAACTAGCTGTCCGCCAGCGGCTTCACTCGCGTGGAATTTCGTCTGTCACTTTATCGCACGCGTCCCTGCTTCCAAAACCGGGATAAAAACTATCTTATGCCCTTTCCCGGGACTTAAACCGTCTCTATGCCAAATTTCATCAAAATCAGTTCAGTGGTTTAGGCGTGAAAGCGATACAGACAGACAGTAACTTTCGCATTTATAATAGTAGGGATTATATTTATCAGAACAGACCGCTGTTAATAAGTAATTTTATTTAATTAATAAATAAACATTGTCGACCTTCACATGAAAGTTGCATTATTTGCTACTGAACTACCATCGAAAGATTTGACCTTTACCCTTTACGCAGGTTTACGTAACTTACGAATAAAAACATATTTTATTTAATAAATGTGTGCATATCTTCACTCAGAAACGCGCTTTTGTTCGAAAACTTCTCAGTTTCATTATGTTTTATACCGTACTAGCTGACCTGGCGAACTTTGTTCCGCCTTAATGGCAATAAATAAGCAGACTGTTTTTTTATTTCGAACGGGATAAAAAGTATCCTATGTCCTTCTCCTGGGTCTAAACTACCTCCCTGACAATTTTCAGCTAAATCGGTTCAGCCGTTCTTGAGTTATAAGTGGTGTAACTAACACGACTTTCTTTTATATATATAGATAGAAGATTCAGTTGAAAGCCACACGAAGGATGTTCGCAATTGTATCTTCAATAGCGGAAAGCCTTTGCACAAAGCAGGATGCCGTCAGTTCCATGTATAAACTATATCATAGTTACGTTCGTAGGTACGTACGCTTGACAATAGTGCAATTCGAAATAGGTTTGCCTTAAAATTGCTTCGTCTATTGTTCCTGTATTACTGACTATAGCTTTACCAAAAATGCTAATACCAGTTCAAAGGCCAGCATGTGAAGGCAACATGTATAAATTTAACGTGGTGTCGAACAAGAAATCAAGACAAGCCAATCGTCTATTAAATTAACTTGCTTGTACCGTTCATACTTCTGCCATTTAATTGAAAACAAAAAAAAAACACGAATGAACACTTGGGAAGCGTCGTCTGCACGTGTCGCAGTTATTGAAAAATTAAAAAAATACAAAATGATACCGTTTTCGCGCTTAAATTTCCAGATGTGTGGTCATCATCCTTCCGCTTTGCCTCATTTTGGATGAGACTTTCTACAGCGTCCTGTAAGACAATTCGAAAAACATGCCAAGCTAGGACCAACTTAAACCCCTTGTGCAAACAATTCGGGACGAGATTATAAAATGGTCCGCATAGAGTGACAATGGTCTATGGTATCTACATAGGTATTCTGAATAATGAACACAGTGGGCAAATAAAAGTCTTAAGAAGCTCACATATAATGAAAAGGTACAACAACTTCGTGCAGTAAAAGTCCCATACTTCGATTATTTTGATGTTTGATCAAAACAAAATTCAGTACCAGTAAGTCAAGACTTACTGGTACTGGTACCTCAAGAGGTATAGGACTCAAAATGAAAACGGTTTTACTATGTTTAGGGGTGGTTAGTTTAGTGATAGTAGTTACCTTTGTTGTCGACTTGGCCTCATCGGCCACGGCCACTCGTTTCTTCGTCACTTCGTTCTGCGCGACGTTATCGCCGGCGTCCTAAACAAAGTTCAGTTAAGGTTAAATAAAAAAAAAATTATATAAAAATCGGATCGGATCATTTGCTTTTTGGAAGGCACACAAATTTTACTATTATGGATAAAATATGACAACACTAACATCAAATAAACTGTTAATATACTATGTTTTTGAAAAGTAAGAAATCTAGTACAACCAAATGGTGTGTTTTATTCATTGCATTATTCCAATTTGAAAATATTACGTAACATACCTACTTCTATGTCTACTGTTACCAGAGAAGAGAGTATATTAATCTAAAAGTTCTGTGTAAGCTATCTCCAATGAGCTACTTGATACACTTAATAACTACTTCTCGTTCATTACTAATAACAATAAGCAACCCAAGCTCAAAACAATGTACTCCGACAAACAAATGTCAATAACAATAAAGTAAAAAAATCAATTCCACGGTTTCGTTAATTATATGAAACGGAATGGTATTTTTTAAAGCTATTATTATTTATATTTACGTTATACGCTCCTACTACCCTCACTACGCCCTGCCATTGCCATTGAGTATTGATTGAGCATGAAATTATATTTCTCTAAAGTAACTAAACTAAGGACTATTATCGAATTCAATAATTTCTATTCCGCGGATATACGTACACAACTGTCGAGAAATGTGCGATAGCAATTCTGTCACCAGCAGAAATTGACGTGGGCGGAGGCCTACTGACTAGTAGATAAGATAAAATCAAAATAATGCGCTTGTAATGCGACTTTAAAGAGTAATTCGACTATGTAAGGTGGAGTTTGGAAAGATAATTATTTATCAGTTTAAGATGGACTAGTCCCCGCGACTTCGTCGTAGCCGTGAAAATATGGCTTCGAATATTTTTTCCAATTTTCGCAAAAATGTTATTGATGCTCTGTTCCTAATGGTCGATAAATGGGCTATCCAACACAAAAATATTTTTTTTTAATCGGAAAAGTAGTTCCCGAGATAAGCGCGTTTAACCAAACAAACAATCTTGTTGTCTTCAGCTTAATCAATTTAGATTTTGATCTATCTTAAAATAACTTCACTTACGTTCAAATTGCGGGGTGACTCAAACACGCATTTCAGCTTGTAATCCATGAGCTGATCAAGGCTGATCTCTTTCCACTGAAATTAAGTGAATCATTAAATGTTGTTCAAACAAATGTAATGAATTCCCATTAACATAGCGTTCACATACCACTTGCTCTAAGTTGGTCTTCCCCTCTGGTGCAATAACACTTTGAACCATGAACTTATGTTTATGTTTTTCATTTTGATCAACATAAACGGGCTGTGGTGTAACTGAAAAGAAAATTTTAAAAATGTTAAATAAGCGAATTATTTATCACATTTTTTTTGTAAAATATGTGAAAAATACTTACTTGCTATTTCAACTTTGGAATTCGGCTCAAGCACTCCAGAGTTGGGTCGCACGCAATATTTCTTAGGTGCAGTAGTTTTGATCTTGAAGAGTACTGTCTCAGTGCTTGGATTTATCAGTCGCATGTAGGTGGTATACCCTTGCTCAAACAGTCCTGTGAAATCAACTAAAAATTTCAATAATATTGACCATATCCCATATCAAATATTTCAATTGCAATATTAAAGTTATTAAACTAAACTTTTCAGTAACTTTAATAATGCAAATATCTTATTGTTAACAAAATATTGATACAAAGAGCTAAGACCCTTTGTGTACCGTCGACAGCACATCAGAGAGTACGTTTTTGTTGCATTGTGGTACCTATTACCACCACATCGGATGTCCGAGTGTCCATCTTGATGTGCCGTCGTCCATAACTAAAGATGCAGTTAGAGTAGGCGCACACCGTTGATTTTTAGTTGGCCGATAGTTGTGCCCGATTTCAAATTGTATGAAGAATCGGCGTAGTGTGCGCACTCCCATACATACCCTTAGTGATCAACTGCCCGACTAAACTATCGGCCGACGAAAAATCAACGGTGTGCTCCTACTCTTATCGTTAAAAATGAAACAATAGCTGGCAGTCTTACTTAGGTAATATGCTCTGTTAATACAGTAATTAAGTAAGACTTAATTGGTAATATTAACCGCCAAGTATGGCGGTTTATAAGGTATAAGGTTTATAAGCTTTATAATTTAACAACAATTAAATGCAATATTGCATTTTTCCCATCCACACATGTGAATACATTTTATTTGATCATATTGATGGATTCGAATAAAAAGATACTCATAACTTAATTTCCAATTCAGTGTAGAATATTGGTCACACCGCATCGTGTCTCTATAGAAACGCTTTCGCCAAACTTTATGAATAGTTAAAGAGTGGACTTTCCTATCTTTAGTTCATGAGCTACATTTTAAGACTGGCACTCACTAGCAAACTATAATAATTGTAACCACCAGAGATACAGAACCAGTTTTGTGTTTACAATAAAATAAATTAAAAACACAAATGTTTTTATCACACTTACTAATGTTTTTGGTAACGGTAACGTACAACGGTTATCAGTTACAGTTTGCTATTTAATATCCGGTTATTTTTTTTTATCCACAACGAGGAAGCTCCTGGCCTGTATCTCACCAATCTTAATTTAGTGTAACCGTTTCACATAGCTGTAAACCAAAACATTAGCAGTATGAGATTCGCAAACTACCCTGAGTGAATGCAGATTCGCAGATTGATTGTTCAAAGTAGTGGCACTCTAAATAACCACTGCGGATAGAGCTTTCGTGTCAGCGCATTGATTGGCGGTATACACTAAACCTCGTTAGTTTCAGCTCGCTACGAGTACCAGGCCAAATAACACCCATTCGTAGCCGAGATCATTTCAGACCTGTACGGCTAGCACGAAAAACTTTCGAGTTCAAATCGTTTGCGTACTCGAATCACCATCAAAAGATTTAGTAAGAAAACTACAACAGCGCACTTGTGATCGTGTTGTAAAGTGAATTTAGTATGATATGTGGTTGCACGAAACTTATTTTGAGAATCAAAATTGTCACGTTATCGTTTAATTCGAAGATTGAGTATCGAATTTTATCGAATACGCAAACGATTCGAACCTTCAGGTTCAGAATGTCCAATTCCCAAAATGTCCAACGGTTTCAAAATGTCCAATTCCCGGAATGTCCAATTCCCAAAATGTCCAGTTCTCAAAATGTCCAATTCCCGAAATGTCCAATTCCCGAAATGTCCAATTCCTGAAATGTCCAGTTCCCGAAACGTCCAATTCCCAAAATGTCCAATCTACACTCGTCGTCAAATAAATCGCACCTCGCGCGACAAGCACTTTCAAACGTATGCATCCCCACTTCCCACCAATATTGGCACTATTTAAAAGCCTAGTTCTAAACTTGATTTCACTATGGGAAAGGTTTTTACCATAAAAATGTGTCTTTAGAAGGATCCAGAGTCACTTCTTGAAAAAATAGGTAGTTAAGCTTGAGCCAACTTTTATGGGTATAAAACTGTTAAGTTGAGACTAATCGCTATCCATCTGTTAAAGAGGACACGTGAGATCATTATTTGGTTTTATAACCATAAAAAATGGTCTAATTGATCCCAGAGGTGAGCCCAAAGTGAGGTATTTTTTCAAGTCACATTTATGGTATATGTTAATCATTGATTAATAAATTGAATGTGTTTCTCTTTAACGATATTTATTGGGCTTTCAAATAACACCAATATTGTTGGGGCACCATGATTATGTCAGAAGAAAATCTTTAAAGTCCGCGTCGCGGAAGGTGCGATTTATTTGATGTTGAGTATACTATTATGATGGGTTTGTTAAATAAGTCCTCATAGGCTTTCTTAAAAATATTTAATAAATAACCATACTTAAATTTAAATAATCATTTATTTATTTCCAAATTATTAATTCCTTTTTAGGTCAATAGAAAAAATAAATAAATAACTATACATACTTGTACGAGTACAAAGTGCAGTAGCTACAAATTTTTTCTACGTACTTTTGCAAATAATAAAAAATTTATATGTTTATTATATGCCGATTTTGCAAAAACTAAACGCATTCGTACAGAAATATATTAATTACTAATTTTTAAGAAAGGCTATGAGGACTTATTTAACAAACCCATCATAATAGTGGATTGGACATTTTGGGAATTGGACGTTTCGGGAACTGGACATTTCAGGAATTGGTCATTTCGGGAATTGGACATTTTGAAACCGTTGGACATTTTGGGAATTGGACATTCTGAACCTGAAGGGATTCGAAGACGAAAGTTGTTCATGCTAGAGGTACAGAACCTGATTACTCTATCTAGTAGATTTATATCACGCTAGATGAGTACTCGGCTTTACATAATCCTATCACCACGGTCCAATTACGCATAGTTCTTAACTTTCCATGAACAAAGGTTCTTTACGTATTTATTTGTAATTGCGTTCTCGAAAATGACGCTAGCGATTTCTATGTTGAGTTTACGAAGCCGGAAAATCGATTATCTGTGTCTCATTTCTTGGAAAAAAGTTTTCGGACAAAAAGTAACATTGCTAATTTTGCCATTGCTAAGCGTTTTCCTTCATAATAATTTAACGTGCTTAGACCACGAGTTGTATTAAAAAAACGAATTGGTATCTAAAATGATAAAAAAGAATGAATGTCAAAAGCATTATAGGTAATTATTATATTAAATAAATTAAATAATATTCAATTGATAAAATGTAATATTCAAATTAAATTTTTCATAATATTTGCAATTAATCTCCGTATATCACGATTAATTAATAAACGTTAATAATTATTAATGAAGTTTGCAACGAATTCATTTAATAATATAGTTTTTTTTTAAATACGGGCTTATGCATAATACAATAAAAATACGCATCATTCACTGCCTACACAGCTGTACCGAGTCGAGTCGTCGAGCGAGCTTTATTGTTCTCCAACTTTACCTAGTTTATTGTTGTTTATACAGGGTGTGTACCAAGAAGTAGTGTCAAGCCGAAGCCCAGAGGTAGAGCATCAGGCTACACAAATCACCGCGACTTTTGATAGTTTTCGAGTTATGATTTTTTTTAAAGTAGTGTTATGAATGTAAATACTTCTGAATCAGCTAGGCCTAGTATTCATCTAATAATAATAAAAAAATCAGGCATGTAACTTGACTATTCGCGCCACAGTGACCAAAAAAGTGCCTTAGCACAGAAATTTAAAACAAGCATAACTCGAAACTATCAAAAATCGCGGAACATACATGGGGGTGATTTAGATAGCCCTAGTGATGCTCTATCTCTGGGCTTCAGTGTGGCTTCGGCTTGACACTACTTTTTGGAACAGCCAGTATAAGTATGTACACGTGATATTAATGTCGCAGTCGGATTGTATAATCCGCCGTTTTACATTACCACTAGGCATTTTACATTACAGCTCTGTATTGTAATACGGCGGTTCAACGTTTAGGCGGATTGTCATTGCGATACGTTCTTCAATACGGCGGCCCACGTTAAGCCGCATCGTACTACTATAGATTGTAGGGTGACCATACTTATAAAATAAAACAATGTTAAATGAAAATAAATTTTAATAAGACAGATTTTAAGAATTATTACCTTCGTTACTGTATAAATAATATATTTGGCTTCAGTATTTTTTTTTACTTATTTATAAATCACAAGGGATAGCCATCTAAAAAAAAGTAACTCAAAACAATTAGACTTTTCTAAACATTTTAAGAATTAATTAGATATTTGGCTTTAGTCTTTTTTAGACACTAAAAATGATCAAAGGGAACAGGTAACTCAAAACAATAAAGTTTTAGTCATTTTTTCTGGGTTATTTTTCTTTAAGATAAAATTATCTTCACCGGCCAAAGCCATATTTTTACACTAATAATATTGTGTAGGATTCCGCCGAAGACCAGAATCCATAGCCACTTTGTCCGGCAGCGCCACGGTATTGAAAATAGGAACTAAAAACTGTCAAAGCGGCGGGTAATGACACGCTGTTTCACATTACGGCTAGCCGTATTGAAGAACGTTTGGCGCCGAATACATTCCGGCGGATTTTCATTCAGCCGTATTCAATCCGGCTAAACGTTAATCCGCCGTATTACAAAACAGAGCTGTAATGCAAAATGCCTAGCTGTAATGTAAAACGGCGGATTATACAATCTGACTGCGACATTAACATATCGGCAACTTTGCAGCACTGTGGGCTGCAGTGTGCCACACGCGTTAAAGTCTAGCTACCTACATATTCTTTTTAGGACTGTAACTACCAGATACAAAACGTCTATTCAAACTTGCAGATCAAGTGAAGAAAGTGGAATGAAATAAAAAAGCTTGTTTAATTATGTTAAAAAACAGGTAACTTCGGAAGTATATCATCCCAATTCTATGCGAATCTCATTAATGGTTACTATTGGCTATTACTTCCCAGTAACTAATGTTTTATGAAATGCTTTATTATTAATGTTGTCATTAGGCATAACAAACTACTCGCTAATCTCTCTTGTCATAAATAAAAAAGAGATGAATAGATTCGAAATTTCGGAAATGACGTCACAAAGCCCCAGACGACCGGAACCCGATAAATAGCCTAGTTTTACTTTAAACGAATCTAATATAATCTTCTTTTAATAAGTGTAAATATAGCGGCCGACTAGGTACAAGCAGATTGAAGTGATGGATGCTGCAACTATAAGGTAGGTATTGTATCAACTATCAAGTAGACCATGAAAGCGCGAACTTATTGGCCAACGGTATCCGGTAATTAATTATGATACTCGTTTTCTTTAATAAATACAAAAAGCTGCGTTTGGCATGTCCGTGCATGGTTTATAAATAAATCAAGTAGATAGTACCTATAGAATAGGTACATGAAAATTTGTAACAACAGTTTTGATATTGAACATTATGCATGGATAGTGTCAATAGCACAATGGAGAAGTTTCCAATTTTATCTTTTAATAAAACTTGAAAATACTAACAATAATTCTGAAAGAATCATGAAAATATCTCTACAAATAGAAAAGTTACAGGGCCCTAAAGTTGCGCATAACAAATATTTAGCGCCATTTGATCGGGGTAGTCACGGCAGTCATTTGGAGTACAAACAGTAAATCACCCCTGCCCCCCTAGACAAAACCGTTTCGACCACTTTTCGACTGGTTTGCGATTATAATTTGCACTTTGTCTAGACCCACTGGTCCAGTGCTGTTGACAGATCCATTTTTTTAAATTTAGTAGTTTTAATTTTTCAGCCAGGGTCACTCAAGATTCTTTCTTAGTAAAATTTAGTAACCTTTTCTAAAATTATATCCCAGACCTGGGCTTAAACAAAAAGAAGAAGACTTTGACATAATTATAGTGTCATCCTGGACAACGCGCCATGGGTGGTAAGCATTGTTTTAGAAACTAGGACTGGTGGCGTGACATCACGAGCACCGCCTATGTATGAGTTCCACGCAAAAATAGTGTATGTGTATATGTAAAGTATAGGTAATTTAAATAATTAATTTCTTAGCCATTTCTTGATGGATTTCAAAAAAACTCTTTTTCGTCTTTTTAGTTTTGGTCTACATTTTAATCCTATTCAGAGAAATATAATGTTTTCAACATCAGGAAACTTCTCCATTATTACTAAGATAGGAAAGTACTTAATTTCCTATCATTACTGGTTTATTGATTGTTGTTTTCAACATTCAATACTTTTTTTTAAACTTTGCTTTATTGTTTCGCAAGTGGTAGGTATTTCATTATTTAATCTGAATATTTTACCTCTATGATTTATGAGTTCACAGATTAATAGAAATTTCTTTGAATTAAATAAGGCAAAGGTGACATTTTGTATTCAATAAAATCTAATAAATGCACGGAATAGGGTACATAAAAAAAACAACAAATTGAACTACATTAGCAGTTATTTAACGATATTGCTTGATGAGAAGGAAAATTCTTATGCAATAAATGAGTTCTGTATGGTGTAAAAATATTAACAGCATACTGTATTCCCAAAGATACATGAATAGATGAATATTATTAAATTAATTAAGAACAACTTGCCAATTGCCCTTAATTATAGAGATTAAACGAAAATAATAATTTATGTTTAAGCATGACTAACTTTGTAATTTTGTTCATTAAAACCAATTATTTTTCTTATAATAAATTATGTATTATGTTGTACAAATTGTACATGTTTCTTAAATGTTCAGTACTCAAGCATATTTTAATAAAATTTTATATAATGTTTTCTATTATAGGTTACAGTGTATGTCCTAATTACCTAAGTGTTATAAATGTAATAATAGTTGTTTTAACGCCAAAAACCATACATAATCCTGTAGATAGACTGGTTCTGTTCAGTCTTATCGAGTCTTCAACAAGACTAAAATTATAACCATGTATAACTAAGATAGAATAAATATGCATCTTTTTCAAGTTATAATAAAGTTTTGAGAATTTGCTTTATTTTACTTAATGGTTACTGAACAAATAAACAAACAGTTATCACTTTGCTTTGTCTGCTAATAATAAATGCTATTGACATGAGAAACATAAATGAGTTATTTCAAATAAACATAGTAACAGAATAATAACAATTAATATAAAAAGTAATAACCAAATACAAAATAAGTAAGTATACACTAAAATATTCCCACAGTGACACTAGTATTTAAAGCTAGATGGATGTTAAGATTTCACTATTATTTTACAATTAAATTAAAGATGTTGATAAAGAAACCTGTCCACAATGTTACACCGGATCCAAGTTGTAGCAAAAGTTAATACATAGTGTGCATAGTGCACATGATTTTGGCAATTGCCTGGTGGTAACAAGTGTATCTATGTATTTGGTTTCACAATAGTCAACTTTTGTGTTCAAATATTCAATATCTGTAGCACTACTCATTAGCATGTAATGACTGAAAATTACAAAGCTTGCACAGGGTTATACTAGTGATATCTATATTTGCCATGAAATAATCAACAATGGTGATTGTTTATAACCTGTAAATCCTTAAAATTATAAATACCAAAAAATAAGATTACTCTCCTGCTGTTAATAAATTCATACTGAAATTTTATTGTTAGCATGAGACATTCGAAAAACTTAATGATGAATATTGAAATGAGCTCATTGTCACAGCAAGGGGCGATGCAATACATCCATAATGTTTGTCGCAGTTGGACACAGACTGGTAGCTCGACTAACATGTTGTAGGTATATCGAAGTTTAGAAACACCCCAGGGATGACATTCCATACAATATTTAGCTCAAACGTTTTATTGCACTAATGAAAATCAACGAAAAACTATGAAAAACATGTAATACCGCACCCTGATAAAACGCCGATATCTGGAAATAGAAACTCCATTTGTCAGCAGTTAGCTAGCTCACGACCTATGTATTATACTGCCCAAGTTTCCAATGCGGCTATTGATGCTTGCGCACATTATAAAATAGGTACTCACCTTTAAACTTAAGCTCGTTTGGCGGCTCTATAGTCAACACCTGGTTAGGCATTTTGTATTATTGTAATTGCTGTATCTCGTTGGCAAAATTAGTAGATGCGGAAAAAAGAATGTTCCGCGATGTCGGCCAAGCGAACGATGAATGACGAATTCGACATGCGCATTGCGCATGCGGTCTCTTTCTTTTTATTCTGGGCCCCTATTCTTAAATCAAGTATTTTATTAATTTTGTAAACCAGTAATTATTTAAATGTCGGTAACAACGACCACATAAGCTAGTTTTAGGTAATTTTTAAATACAAAATATTAAGATGAACTTGTAATTAACCATTGGACTGATGAAACTATCATAAAAATAGGTACCATCAGAATAGAGGCCCTATGCGTAAAAGTTTCGATGCGCGCGCACGACTTGTTCGATCTATATTTACAAAATCGGATACACTTCCGAAAACCCTACTTTATATTTATTTATTTATTCATTAGCATTAAACTTAATCAGTCAGCACATATTACAGACATAATACATGCATTCATACATTGACCCTTTAAGAGTGTAGCAAAGTCAGAATCATTTTAATACTTAGTTAACATTTAACATTAACAATGCTTAACATAATTATATTTTTAAAAAGCGATTAAAGTTACCTGACATCGAAACTAAATTAATAATATGGACGAGTTAATGTGGAGAGAAGCTCGAAATCGACTCTTGTACCACCTGGCGGGATAGATTTGTATTTTATAAACTCTCTGGTCCACTGACGTACTAGTATTATATTATCTGTGACTGAAGTAATTATAGATGACCCACGCTGAACTGTCCCGCCAAACTCAATGACAGGGGGGCGCTACCATCGTTCAACTTTATGGTTTCCAACATGGCAAAAATCGGAACCAGCGATTCGGTATTGACGGTGGCGCCCCGCTGTCAATGTCATCGATAGGACAGTTCAGTATTTTGGAACTTATAATATGGACTTGGCAATAGACTTGGCGTAATGGCTCAAATATAGATGAAAACAACTGTCCCACCAAACTCATTGACAAGGTGACGCCACCATCGTTCAACTAGCTATATAGTTTGATATAATAGTTTCCAACATTGCAAAAATCAGAACCAGCGATCTGGTATTGATGGTGGCGCCCTGCTGTCAATGTCATAGATAGGACAGTTCAGTATATTGGGATTGGTTTAGATTCTCTAAAGGTGTATATGTCACCGTAAGATTATAAACATCGTTTGATTACAATCTATCTCGTGAGATTGTAAACTGTCGAAAAATTGTAAACCGTAACATATGATTGCAATTTAACGCATTATTTTTCGCTTTATTGTAATCTATCGATGGGAAGCGGTCAAATTGTGATCTCAGGAGCTGATTGGTTGAACGTTATGTGCCCCCCGCCGCCCCGGCACTCGCCATATTTGTTTGTTATTTGGTTTGTTGTTAAATGTAAACTATGTGTTTTTGTGATTATAAATTAATTTCGTGTTAAAAATAACATATCTATGTATAGAATTAGTTATGTAAAATTATTGTGGACGTAAAAAAATCTGTGATAAACCAACGAATTAGTGCTAGTTTCCGAACATAACGTAAATTACATAAATTTTTCGTGTTTTAATATTTGTATGCGTGTGAACTTAAGTGATCTCATTGAATACTATTTGCCATGTCGGATATTGAGCCTAGTCAACAAAATGCCTCTGAAAAAACAGGTATTGTTAATCCGAACGAATTTACCATAGAGTTACAAAAATATTACAGTGGGCATAATGAAAATAGTAAAAAATTAGAATGGACAAAATTAAATCAAAGAATACAAAGTATAATAAAATTGTTAGATGAGTACAGCATAATTAAATCTCAAGGTTAGAGGACAAAATGATTGATTTTTTATAAGTTTTTTTTTATAATTTCCCAATTTCAGTTCGAGTTTGAGGACAAAATAACCGTTTTTGTGTTTAATTTTATTTTTTGTTACACGACAAAATATTTTTTATAAAAGTGTTTTTTTGATATTTCCAATTTTATTTTATGTTTAAAGACAAAATAATTGTTACCTACTAAATAATAAACAAATACTTGAAGAATTTTTGAAGTGTATTTATTTTATTTAACTATCATCTCTATTTCATTTCTAACTCTGTGGGGACAAAGAACGGCTGGTCGTGATTGGTCGCTCTTACAATAAGACCGACCAATCAGGAAGAGCTTTCGGACAGTTGACAATTTGACGCGGGACAGATTGTAATTTTACAGTTTCACTTCGATAGATTACAATATAGCGAAAAATAATGCGTTAAATTGCAATCATATGTTACGGTTCACAATTTTTCGACAGTTTACAATCTCACGAGATAGATTGTAATCGAACGATGTTTGCAATCTTACGGTGACATATACAGTAATAAAACCTTAGAATATCCCTTACTTCGGTGTGCGGGCTAGCCGTAGAGGCTAGCGCTTCGATTTGGACAATTTGCCGCATATAGATGACCCACGCTGAACTGTCCCACCAAACTCAATGACAGGGGGGCGCTACCATCGTTCAACTATATGGTTTTCAACATGGCAAAAATCGGAACTAGCGATCCGGTATTGACGGTGGCGCCCCACTGTCAATGTCATGCATAGGACAGTTCAGTATTTTGGATCTGTACTAGGATAATTATGCGGCAAATTGTCAATAGTCATTGGCCGCATATAATGTACTTGCTGCGCTAAGACTTGCGCCAAGTAGCGCGGAGTTCGCCAAGTCGCACGCGATATGACATCATCACAGATATGGATTCTGTGGACATCATCACTGACAACGTTGCAATTGCAAACTAGAAATGGCAAAAATAAAGGGGTTAAAGTATGAAATTGCTTATTTTTTTCTTTAATGTTTATTATAATTTCTTCATTAACTTTGTCCATTCTTCAAACATTAGTCAGCCGTTTGGTGTAGTGGTTCAGAACGGACTACTGTGCCGAGAGGTCCCGGATTCAATGGGGATGTTGCCTGGGTCAAAAAGCAAGAGTTTTAATTAGTCCGTCAGTTAACTTATCAGAAAATACTCTACACGTATTTTTCACTTTTTCAAACTAATGAAAATTTAAAGAGATAAAGCGCCCCAAAGTTCATAAGAAGAGGCCCGTGACGTCAACGCTTGCTTAAAAATGCCGCACGTTGTGACGTCGTGCGCAACTTCAACGCACCATAACTATGTAATTATTTGTTAGATTGACAAATAAAAATATATGTGTCCAATATTTTTTGATATTAAACATTACGGACTAAAAAAAATTTTTTAGGCAACTAGCCTATTCCCGGTTGGGCAGAAATTGAAATAATGAATTTTTAATTTCTGTGATTGTGATTAAAATTGATCACTTGATATAGATGACCCACGCTGAACTGTCCCACCAAACTCAATGACAGGGGGGCGCTACCATCGTTCAACTATATGGTTTTCAACATGGCAAAAATCGGAACTAGCGATCCGGTATTGACGGTGGCGCCCCACTGTCAATGTCATGCATAGGACAGTTCAGTATTTTGGATCTGTGAAACTGGCTGTATGTCTAAAACCACATAAAGCCATAATTTAAAATAAAAAAAAAAGTAAAATCATGAAACTGTCAGTCAGTGTCAATATTTGTAAAATTGAAAGTGCCGTAGGTAGCGGGGGCGCTAGTATCTATGCACAATTTGCCAATCTTCATACTTTCTACATTAGTTCCATGAAAATTCGGCATTCATTCCTTTTTCAGATCCAGGACGTCCTGCATTGCATTGCAGCTGTTGTACGGGCTGTGACTAAAAAAACCATAAATGTCAAAAATGGGTAAATAATTGGCAAGACGAGAAACTCGATAAAATTGGAAAAACAGCTAGAAACATTGATTTACTTCTTAATTGAGTATGGTTGCATAACATGCCCGTAAAAACCGGCTGTTTCTGTTTATCTTCTCCGTAAACATGAGTTATTCCAATATAAACATAATTGTTAATTCGTGTCTAAAATTAGATCCTGGGCTCCGGCAAAAATTATTAGGTAACTGGAATAAAGACTTTTTAGCTAGCTGCCCACCGACTTACGGGCGCTCATTTCATTCATGTAAACAATTAAGACAAGCTCAAAAAGATGCAGTTACGGTGCTACCATCGCCTCAAGAAGTAAGTCCATTTTAAGTACCTATCAAACTTGACCTTAAACCTTAAAAAACAAACTAGCTGGTCCTAGTTTTATCACACAATTGCCAATCACTGCTACTCGACTTTTAAACCTGTTTGTGTTTGAAATTTATAAATGATCAATGTTCTACATTTGCATTGAAGATAAGTGTCCAAAAGAGGACCTATTTTAATTATTGACTGTCTTTTTTATGTATTGTTATATTTTTGTAGGTTACAGTAATTTTACGGAAGAATGAATTTAACAAGGAATTTACATCTGGTGCAGTTAAGTCCTATGATTCCAACCAGCTGGCATCAAACGATCCCATTGAAGATACAAGAAGTGAAGCTCAGTGCAAGATGACATCAGGTAATTTCAATAGTTTGTTGTTATTTTGAATTACATGATGCTGATGACCCATATCCAACTAACCGTGCCATTTCAGAGGCAATGTAACATAATTCAGGATTTGGATATATAACTATCCTGTTGAGGAATAAGACCTTACTTCATTCATAGGATCATCCCATTGAGGAAGATACCTAGTGGTGATTTTTTTCCGTTCATCATCAACACATCTGCTTTTATACTTCTGACTGATATCTACATAGGTAAATGCTAAGAAATATATCACAGCTCGTATGTAAGGGTGATGGTTACTATTAACATAAACCAGATTCAAAAGTTAATTGATGTACCTACTTAATAAAAAATGATGCTAAGGCGAATTCTTAAACAGTGCTATCATTGTGTATACTTTAATATTACTTATCATTTGTGGATATTCCTCTTTTTTTATGTTTTTGTGAATGAAATCTAAGGCCTGGATTTCACCAACGCCTAGCGATGCAGAGAAATGTTTTGAATAACCAAACAGATATATTATTGGAGAATGGAGTTCTGATTGTTTATCCAATACTTTTTTCTGCTCCGCATTGGTAGAAACCGGGACTAAAAGTTGGTAGAAAACGGTAGTAAAAGTTTATATTTTATAAACTTTTACAAAGCTGTGACATTGGCACAACAATGGCTCTTAAGCAAGTTAATTTTATCACTTTGTTACTTTGGAGATAAATAGCAATGTTGGAAGTTATTCAGTTGCAGTTATTAATCTCTTTATGATATTTGAAGTATAAATAATGTCTCTATATTTAAGCGAGTTCTTATAATGCCCACATCTCCATCATAACCCTATTCAGGTCTTGTACTACTATTGTGTAAATAAAATTTGTGACTGTTACAAAATATTTCAGGTCTCTTAATGGGAATTTTTGACGGCCATGGTGGACCAGCTTGTGCTCAGGTGATCTCGAAGAGGCTGTTAAACTATGTGGCTGCTGCACTACTTCCTTTAAATGATCTAAAGAAATATATTAGGACTGAACCAAAAGAAAATTTGCTGGACACTTATAATGATAGGGTACTTATATTTATATCTTTTAATAATTACATAATAATATTACAATATTAAGGTAAACAGTATTGTTGATAATAATCAATTTTCATTGTTTTTTCTAGGTGGAAATTGTAGAAGATTTGAAAATAATGTATGAGAACAGTTTCAAAGAATATTTACAAGAATTATCAAATTTACCTAGAGAGGGTGCAGACATACGTACGTCATTGGAGCAAAGTATTATGAAATTAGATAGTGATATATCAAAAGAAGTAATTGAACCCTTCAAAAAATCAGGCACCATTAACCCCAAGACACTATCAGTGGCGCTGTCTGGAGCAGTTGCATGTCTTTCTCATATTGACGGACCTCATTTGCATGTAGCTAATGTTGGTGACTGCAATGCTGTGCTAGGAACCTTGACAGAAGATAACGAATGGATTGCAAAAAAAATCACTAAAGAGCACAATTCTGAAAACTTTGACGAACTGAAAAGAATATGGAATGAGCACCCAGACAGTGAAAGAAAGACTGTGATAAGAAGAGACCGTTTGCTCGGGGAGTTGGCCCCACTGCGCAGTTTAGGCGATTATCGTTACAAGTGGTCTCTGGAGACTTTGAACAACGTGGCTGTCCCACTGGTCGGCCAAAGAGCCGTACCTCCCAACTATCACACACCGCCTTATTTAACTGCACTGCCAGATATTTATTACCATCGACTCACATCGAAAGATAAGTTTATGATCATTGCCTCAGATGGGCTGTGGGATATGATGACACCCTTGCAAGCGGTGAAGTTGGTGGGTGAGCATATGAAGGGCAAAGTGTTTTTCAATCCGCTCAAATTGCCGAGAAAGAATATACAGTTGGGGGACATCAACGATTTGTTGTTACACAGAAGGGAGAGTTTGAAGAGTAAGCCGAAGGATAGGAATGCAGCGACGCACTTGATTCGGCACGCGATCGGCGGGACTGAGTATGGCGTGGACCACTCGCGCTTGGCGCACTTACTTAGCTTGGCGCCCGACGTCAGCCGTATGTTCCGCGACGACATCACGGTCACTGTCGTTTTCTTCGACTCAGAATATCTCAGGCAATGTCCCACCTAAATGTATCAATATCCGTCTATCATACAAAGCAACGACTTGGGTGCATCACTGTTTACAATCGAAATTGGACAGTGACGTTTTAATTTTAAGAACACCATCACAAGATTGTCTGAATCGTGTTTATGTGTGTGTGGATTGTTACAGTCCATTATATCCATGAAAAGGCGTAGATTTTCAGAGATTCTTCCAATATATGCTTCCATAAATATTATCTTGATGTTTATATTTCCACTGAATGAATAAGAAACTGGAAAGATATGAAATGAGAAAATATTACTCACTTGCTTGGAAAGGTGCTAATCTTCGTACATATAGACTTATTATTAAGTGCACTCCTTATGCATCAACCAACCACTGCATATAAGCTAAGTAAGTTTCACAGCCCTTTTTTTATTGGATTCCCGTGAGTTCAAGAGTTATTTTTACTATCCTAGGACCCAGGTGTTATAGCAAAAGAAATTCTTTTTGCATGGCTTAGCGTTCCATTTGTTTGCTCTGTGAATCAACATAATGAAAAAAATACTGCAAGTGGCTATAAACTGAAATGTAAAAACATTAGTTTTTTAAACTACTGGCCTTTATTTTAGTTGTGTTATGTAGTTTATTTCGTGTTATTTATTATTTAATACACACGAACAATGATATGATCTGCTTAAAGATATTGTCAGCCGTTTTATACTATTATTTTGAATATGTTTTTTTTAAGTAATCTTATTTAGCGGCATTATTTTCTATATTATTGGGGCCGTAGCTGAGCTATGCGAAAGAAATGTGAAATATGATATTTTCGCTTATTTCAATGACACCCGCAAAAAAGAACATATTATTATTAGGTATTTAATTTGAAATCATAATTTGGCGAAACTAAAGTCACATTTTTATATGTTGTTTCTAGGTGTTTTTTTAATTCGCGTGGTTCTAAGTTCGCTATTTCGGGCATTCTGTAAAGATTAATTATTTAAAAGAATAGCTTTATTTCAGTGTTTTGCAACTTAGAAAAAAAATTATTTGGCTATTAATAGAGAAACCAACACATGAAAACGCCGACTTCATAAAAACTGTGTCATAATGAGGATCATTTCGATTTTTAGCTGTGAATGCAGATTTATAGGTCTAAGAAATCCTTAATATACAGTCCAAAAATTTTTGTTCTACGACAAAAATTGACGAAGTTATGGCAAAATTACTAAAAAAGTTCACTGACCGCCCGGCGCGGGATCGATGACGTCACTATATCCGATCCGAACGCTGCCGGCGTACTGCGTGGATAGAAAATATTTTTTTCTAGCCAAACTATCAGTTTTAGAGAAAAACTTGTTATGACATTTATTCATCAGAATAAAGTAAGCTATCGATAGATAGCTTAAATAGAAATTGTGAAAAATATCGCAAAAAATCCATACGCTCATACGATTCAGTGGAACGCGGAGACGCGATTAGGGTCTCCGCGGTGGTATATTTGGCGATTTATTCAAATAAAGTGTTCATAAGTGTTGTTAGAGTCATATCTTCGTCCAAGTAAAATATAAAAATGTATAAATATTAATTTATTTACTTCTAACAATAAGTATAGCTGAGGCAGATACACTCTGCCTAGGCTACAAGACATTGCTATGAAGATCATTTCGATGTACACGCAATACCTACCTGTTATTTAGTTTTTCTGAGTTAAACCTACGTACCTACCTATCTATTCGCCGTTTTTTTTCTAAAACTGATAGTTTAGCCGGAAAAAAATATTTTCCATCCCATTAGTACGCCGGCTGCGCTCGATTCGGATATAATGACGTCACGCGGCCTTGCGTACGTTGACTTTTAGCGGCAAAAACGGCCTATGTTTATTACTTAATATCTTCGTAAGTAATGGTCCGATTTGGATAATTCAAAAAGATATATCTTTCTTATGTCTTAAAGATTAACGTAGATACTAGTTTTATTGAATTTTCTACAACAGTACTGATCTTCATGGACTGGTGGTGTCAACACGTCTATAGCAACTCTGAAAAGCGACGTCAAGTGTTATTAGAATGTATAAATTGATATAAATGATGATAATTTTAACATTGTTGTGATCTTAACAATATACAATATAAAATAATAATGTCATGGTTAGCAATAACATAAATACATTTATAATAATAATAATTTATTATACTTTTATTATCTATGATTATTAGATTGTAATCGTGTGTAAGTAGTTGACGCTGTTTGTAATATAAAATACATCACGCTTTCATATATCTTTGTTTTTTACTTATTAGTCGTTACCTCTACAGTGTGAGTCTTGATAAAGTGCACATAAAAGAAAATAGATAAATTATAGACCTATTTTTACGGTAGGAAAAAAAATTATTTTTCTTTCAGTTACTTACCTACATTCTAAAGAAAACGTCATTTTTAGTTATTTGATAAATTTCTCCAAATAATGCCCTTATTACCACCAATATGGTATTATTTTCTATTATATTATTATCTTTGAAAAACCAAAAATCTCATGTCTCTATCCCTAATTCGCTATCACAAAGTTAGCTTTGATCGTTTGAACAAAGGCTTGCCACCACATTATTCTCCGTAGAGATAATTTTAATTAAAATGCTTAATTTACTTCGAAATCTTTTTTTTTTATCTAACTTGTTCTTATCAAAATTACAAAGGTAGAGCCACTTTCAGCTTCGTTGTTAACGAAGCGTTGAAAGGCGCGCCCGGATCGACTTAGTTCAAAGTGTTCAAACGCTCATTGCAATCGTTGTGATAGCACAGAATAATAATAAGTACTACGTACAGAAGTTTTACTTCGCGAAGGTATTTAAAAAAATGTATGCTCAATGTCATTAACAATATGGTGTAATTTAGCCTGTCTCAAGAGTCAAGCACCATTTTGTTGACAAACGTCAGTGATCGGCACTGCGCCGAAGCTATAGATGAACCACGCTGAACTGTCCCACCAAACTCAATGACAGGGGGGCGCTACCATCGTTCAACTATATGGTTTCCAACATGGCTAAAATCTGAACCAGCGATCCGGTATTGACGGTGGCGCCCCACTGTCAATGTCATCGACAGGACAGTCCAGTATTTTGGAACTATATAGGGCTGACTTCGGTAAAATGATGTGACGTGAGGTGCCAAACTGCGGAAAATGGCGGAGGAAATACATGATTTAGCATGAATTATCAAGAATAATATTAACTACTTATTTACATCTCAGTGTCTTTAGGCAACTTAAAAAAGTACATTCTGTGTTTTTATTATTATTTAGGCAGTTAAATACTGCACAGTATTTAGTACACCATTTTCTTTATTTTCTTCCATCATACACAAGAATACGCGTGCGTGAGTCAATGGTTCGCTCGTATGTGAGGCCTTGTCGAATAGTATCCTGTAGGTGGGCCATCGTGCGTGTTTTGTTTTCGATGTAAACTCGCGGAGATGAACAGGCCTGGTGATAGGGACAGAGACATGAGATTTTTGGTTTTACCAGTAAGGTAGTACAATGGAGATTAACACGAACAGATAAAAACCACCTGTGACAGGGGCATTATTTGGAGAAATTTATCAAATAAACAAAAATTAAAAAACAGATTTTTCTAAAAAAAAAAGAAAAAAAAATTTTTATTATTCATTGTTGCCGTTTTCTGGATATTAATATAGCCTGTTATTTAGCATTTTTATCTGCGGTTTTTATTTTGACAAATTTTTGACGTTTGTCAAAGTTAAAGTAAGATGGTGCAATCCAGCCTTTAATTTAGCCCGTTTTCCACCAAAGCGGAGAAGAGAGATGCGTATAAATAACCAATCAGATAGCGTTATTTTCACATCACCTATTTGCTCACAGATGTAGGTAAACATAAAAATGGTTTAAAATGAAACACGCATTTTAGTTTCAACTTCGTTTATTATTAATCATCCTTTATTATTAAAAGTGAATATTCATAATATCTAATAAAGTAGGCGAATAACGTTATTATTTACATCAAAAGACAAATAGACAAGGATTTAAAAATAATTAGATGGTAGAGTGGTGGCGAACATACGGATTAAGTTTATTGTTTGTTTTTATACCGACATTAGATTTACTTTGATTTCAATTTGGACCAGGAGAAATGACAGGTTTAATTGCGACTGACATAGAATAAATACTGCTGGCCCCCTAGACAAAACGCACTTTTTGATCGAATCGAAAATCGAATCCGTCAAAACTCCATACAAAAAAGGGACTTTTCGACCACTTTTCGACTGGTTTGCGATTATAATTTGCACTTTGTCTAGACCCACTGGACCATATCTTGTGTATTATGTGAGGTAGATATAGAAGACTAACCATTACTTTTTTTAAATTGTTTGGTTGGACCAGTTTTATTTTAACGAAAGATATAGCCAAACCCAAATGGTGTGGTTTATTAATTTTGTTCGATAAATATCTTTACGTGTTTTATTTGTTCTGTTTACTAATTGTTCGCCACCCTAATATAATTAAGCAGAAGTTAAGCAAAATAATATTAAAACCTAGGTCAGTAGAAACTTATGAAATGAAGAGGAAAATTACATAAAAAGACTGAAATGCATGATAGGATAAAATAATAACAAGTCCAACTATCTGGCCGCACACGCTTTTAGATTATTACTTATACGCGACTTCTTTAATTAGAGATACATGTATCACAATGTACTTTACATTTTATGTTATGTAGGTAGATACAAAAACTCACGCGATCAAAACTTTAACGTGTGCGCTCAGTTACAGAATATAATTAGGTAGGTAAGCGCGGTATCATTATTATATGTAAGAACTTCTATTTAATTATGCAATATGTTTGTGAATATTTAAACATCAAGATAGTAAACAATGCCATTGAAGACTGTCAATCAGAAGAGATACACCAACGTATTATTATGTACCTACGCAGTTCTATTTACGTATTGGTACACATTAATAAAATACATTTATCCGCTACTATACTTGCATAGTGGTATGATTACACAATTATTTTTATGGTGATACGGTACTGATACACATTTTAAATACACTTAGGATTAAGTAAATAAACAACTCAGGTTAAACAAAAAAACCTTGCGAAGCAGCTTTAAATATTTTCTAAAAAGCAATGTTTACATTTCAACCATATTATGATGAACGTGAACTCATTCAAACGCTGTAGGCGAAGGGTTAGCTACTTAAATCTAGACAAATGCACAGCCCGCGACAATTTCCCTACTCTATTTCGTTTGAAAAACGCATCTTAACCTCTACAAACAATGTCGAGAGACACAAATTGACTTGCGATCCAAACTACCAATACTTGCCTACGTCCTCGAACCCGCGCAAACGTCCAACGCTGTCGCAACATTGCCGAAACATTCGGTTCATAAATAGCGAATAGTTCACAGTATAGAAATACGTTATAAGTATCATAAGAAAGTTTAGTTTTAAGCAAAGGATAACAATTGTATAAAGCTGTAGTTATATTTCTTATATCATTAGTAGATATCTTAATTTTAAGACTAATACATTACGTTGAGTCGCTAACGGAAATATCCAAAAGTCCTCCAAAATATATGTTTTCAGAATTCGCCGAAGGATGGAGAGAGAGAAAGAGATGTAGAACCTACAAGTAAGTATTCAAAGAGTAATTTGTACACTAAATTTGGCAAAGACGCTATTAAAGAATAGTGCTCTCCGTAAGTGCTGACCGCGCGCGGCAGCGGCGGGGGTGGCTGTCGAAACGTGAAGTCGTGCTATAGAAAGATACCGTACACAATCTACGTCTCACACTACGATTCTAATACAAGGATAAATTTGTCATGAACAAAGTACAATATGTAATTAAAGATATTTATTTGTCACATTGTTATCTTAAAACTTGACGAGAGAGCTCAGGGAGCGCACAGCGCTCGCCTCAGCGCGGGTCTCGCCATGGCATTTACATTTTCTTACATTACGAGTTGAATCGCACACTTTTGTGATACGACAACATCATTTAGTTATACCACTAACGAATTGCTTTTCAATCACTACTTTATTATCAAAATAAAATCATATATGTATATTTGCATCAACGTCTCTTTCTTAATTTAGTAATTAAATTACAATTTCATAAGTTCCAAAAAATTTTACGTTTCACGATGTAGCGTCTAAAAATGTAAAACGTTTGTTACTTATTTATTTCGATTAAAAGGATTTAATTGTGGCTATGCCACTTAGCACACAATTATTAGAACATTTTTCAACAACTCTGGGGGCTGTAAAAACCCAAAAAACTGTAAGAATGCCAAAAATTCAATATTGTCTTAATGCAAATTTAACTTTAATGGGGCGCAACTCTTAAAAACCTAACAATCTTTCAACAATAACAGTAAATTTATAATAACGATTTTTATCTGAATCTTAGGTGTTGAGTGTGAGTCATTGAAACTAATGAGTTGTGTGACTAGTGAAGGATGAGCTAATTTGCATCTACTAATAGTCTTAATGAAGAGAAATGATAATGATCTTGTAACATACTAGGGTCAAGATATTGAATAATGTTGTGTTCTCATGTGAGTACATTATTATTACATAATTATACGAGTATAAGTAAGTATAGATAAGTTGGAAAATTTAGTGTGAGGTGTTCCTACACCCCATCAAATATTTTAGGATGAAAATCTACTATGACATGAAAGTATAAAAGATTTGTCGCAGTGCACTTGACGAAGTTTGTACAAACTGGCCAACGGGCCAGGAGTCATCTCTCGCACGGATTTGGATTTGCATTCAACTGTTTAGATCCAAAATTAAAATTTGCATTTCCAAGAAGGCGTAAAAACACTATAGACACCTAGTGCACGCCCACTCGTCGCAGGCGGTACTTTGGATTTACGTCAACCTAGACTTTAAGTTTTCCTTACTATAATGTTGCTAATTTACGCCGTACCTACTTCAACGCCCTCTTACGATTACATACTTATTTCTTTCATACACAAAAAGCCGGTAGCGATAGCAGTGTTCAAAACTTGAAAAGGAGCAAGATATAAAATTTGCCAACACGAAATAAACGGCGAGGGTGGGATACGCTATTTAGTTCCGCCGTCAGCCATACACTCAACCTATCATACGATTATATTAAATTATAAATTATATTTACAATAAACCTCCACGAATGTAGACAAAATTCAGGGTTGACAGTTCTTGACCGATTAACGTTAAATAAGTATGATTACATCGCATGCGATTCGAGGCTCGGCTCCGATGAAATAGGGTCTGATTTCCAAATAATGCTTATTCAGGACGCGTGAGCATTTTTCATTGCGATAAAATCGTCGATTCGGAAGTTAAGCGACATTAGCCGAGTGTTTTGTCAATTTCAAACCCCTTCTAGTTCGTGCGGAACGGAGTCGACAGATCAGGCATTTTCGTGGATTCATAAATGTGAATTATTTTCATCGCATTGTCGATAAGTCAGTAGGTATATACGCAGATAGATAGTTCGTGGAATAGGAGCAGAGATGAGGCAGTAACACAGTTGGCACTCTGCCCAATCGGCACCAGCACAATTTATTACCGTAGCCTTGTCTCGCTAGATCAATAGACTAATCTCGCGCATTTGCGCGTATTTACGCTGAATTTTGTTACACGCTACACGATTCTTTTACGTTCTTTTCCGCGGGCAGTCGCATAGAAGCTAAACAAAATTAAATGTGTTGCATAAACCACCGTAGCAGTCGGTGTTCATCAAATTACTTGTGAAAACACTGAAATGGTAAACATTTATTAAGCACATCTTATTGTAACACTTATATACGCATATTTTGAAATATTTGGAAAATAATAAAAGCCTCGCTCAATGCCCACTGTTCATATTGGCAAATATAGCTTAAATTTAAAATATCAGCTACACGCCGCGTATTATAAAAATAAGTAAGTATCACATAATACCTACGAGTATAATTGTCTTGTTTATTCGTAGGACCTTCCTACACAATTGAAACTCTTTGTTTTATTTTTTTCCGCGGAAAACATAATACAGAGTAACAGTTAACAAAAGGAATGTAATATTTAATGTTGTCCTGAAGTTGCTAAATCAATTGAATAAGATTAGAATGCTTAATTGATTGTACCGGACACGCGGCGTGGTTGCATCGGTGGTTGCCTAAGTAAAAGTGAATTCCGGCGAGAGGATGACCGTCGATTAATCGCCCCCAAGCGACAGTGCCTGCACAATGCGTGGGTCCGCTTTGCTGCCCTCACGGAACTCCTCCAGGGTCAGGCGGTCGTCGTGGTTCTTGTCCATCTGGTCAAAGATCTTGTCGACGCGCTTCTGCGGTGTGTTCTCGTCTTCTGGCTGAGGCGTCTGGCCCTGTAAACCAGAAGGGTTTTGGTTATTACGGTTTTGTTTGCTACGAGCTTTGGTTACGGGCTTTGTTTGCTACGAGTTTTGGTTACTACGAGTTTTAGTTGCTCTGAGTTTTGGTTACTACGGTTTGGTTGCTACAAGTTTGGTTGCTACGACTACGAGTTTTAGTTGCTATGAGTTTTGGTTACTACGGTTTGGTTGCTACGAGTTTGGGTTGCTACAAGTTTGGTTGCTACGAGTTTTGATTAATACAGGTTTTGTTTGCTACAGGTTTTGGTTGCCACGGGTTTTGGTTGCTACCGATTTGGTAATTACGATTTAGGTTGCTGCGAATTTTGATTTCTGAGGGTTTTGGTAACGGGCTTTGGTTGCTACGAGTTTGGTTGCTACGAGTTTTGATTATACTCGGAGCAAAGACTCGTAGCAGGCGGTGTCATAATAAAACGTGCATCACATTTTCTCTCGCATTCAACTGGTTATGGGTAACGTCACATAGAGGCAGGCATACCGTTGTTTATAATACGTAATAATTAATAAAATATTGGCGAGGGTGTATCTGTGTTTAAAAAATTACTTATGACCCCCGCCTGCCATGAGTTTTTGCGTCGAGTATAATACAGGTTTTGTTTGCTACGGGTTTTGATTGCCACGGGCCGTCATAAAACGTGATAAAACAACTAAAAATGTATATTGAAAAATAAAGTAAAACTGAAACAAAAGTTTAAGTTCCGGATGAACTCCAAGTTTGATTAGATTTTTTGCCCATTAAGTTAGTAGCTTAGTTAAGTTAAAATAAAGAACGAGGAACTCGTTTCCTGGCTCTAATGGTACTGGGATGGCAGTTTAATTTGGGGTAGGCAGAGGCAATTATCTGCAGCAAGCAGTAAATACAAAGTTAAAACTAATTATTTTATCGTGAGGGTCGTAGTAATAGCAGGAAACGTAATTTTGAACATTTAGAATTAGTTTCAATTAAAAAAAATCTTATTGTAAGTTGCTTAGTTTCATAAGCAATACTTATTAACTTTTATTGCGCCCGTATTTACAAACGAAGCTTGCTTTAGTGAAGCAGCAAATCGAACGCACAGCGTTGAATAGAGCTCTGTGATTGGTTCGTGTGTCACCCTGTGCGTCCACGCACACTGTGAGACCTTTTAGTAAGTAATGTTTGTGAATATGGGCGTTGGTGACAAGCGACTCTCCTTGGCTTCACACGGGTACATTAGAAGTAATAATAATCCCAACTATAATATTATAAATGCGTAAGTAACTCTGTCTGTCTGTCTGTCTGTCTGTCTGTCTGTTACGCTTTCCCGATTAAACCTCGAAACCGATTTTGATGAAATTTGGCATAGAGATAGTTTGAGTCCCGGGAATGAACATAGGATAGTTTTTATCCCGGTTTTTGAAACAGGGACGCGCGCGATAAAGTTTTTCTGTGACAGACAAATTTCCACGCGGGCGAAGCCGCGGGCGGAAAGCTAGTAAATAATAAATAATAAATATCTTTGGACAATTTCACACAGCGCCATCTAGCCCCAAAGTAAGCAATTAATATGCTTGTGTTATGGGTGCTAGCTTAACGGATATACTACTTATATACTTTTTTTTTAATACATACATATTATACATAGTAACACCCAGACCCGTCACAGAAATTAAAATTCATCATTTCAATTTCTGCCCGGCCGGGAATCGAACCCGGGACCTCTCGGCATAGTAGTCCGTTCATAACCACTACACCAAATGGCCGACGTATTTACAATGTAGTATTTACAATATTATTATATTTAAACCTTCCTCTTGAACTACTTATTAATGGTATAGACGGCACTCTGTAACTCTTTTAATAGTCAATATTTATTTCATACTATTGGTAGAGTTTATCTTTGTTCTATACAATGTAGAGACTCAAAATAAATTTGAAGACAAAATGGTACATGTTAGAAACTGATTTCTTAATTGGTGCCACGGGAAATCTCCAGCTTTCAATGGAAATTAACTGTAAATTGGTACATCATAACCTTGTCCATAATGGGGATGTTGCCTGGGTCAAAAAGCAAGAGTTTTAATTAGTCCGTCAGTTAACTTATGAAAAAATACTCTACACGTATTTTTCACTTTTTCAAACTAATGAAAATTTAAAGAGATAAAGCGCCCCAAAGTTCATAAGAAGAGGCCCGTGACGTCAACGCTTGCTTAAAAATGCCGCACGTTGTGACGTCGTGCGCAACTTCAACGCACCATAACTATGTAATTATTTGTTAGATTGACAAATAAAAATATAGGTAGGTATGTGTCCAATATTTTTTGATAACATTACGGACTAAAAAAATTTTTTTAGGATTAAAATAAAATTTTTTAGAATAAAAACTGACTTTGAATAGAAAGAGGTAACAGTGTTTATTATTACTATAATTACACTATTATTCCCAACAGCCAATTTCCAAGGAACAGGCACAGGAGGAAATAAGGCTAACTTAATATATTAAAGATGAAATCAAGACCGCGTCGTCAGGGAAACTAGGCAATAACAGCATATGGATAGATGGTTAGATAATAGGTATAATGAAGTAGAACAGACTGAAATAGATACCTAGTCGTATATGATAGAACACGAGGAAATTAGTTTTTAGTGTGCAAAGATAGCGCACGTTATATTCTTCTTATTTATTCGACTTAAAAAAAGGAGAAGTTTCTCAATTCGACTGTATGTTTTTTTTTATAAACAAGTGGGAGAGAGCAATTCTCCCTGGGTTGTCTGGAAGAGATCGCTTCCTTGCGATAGTTTATTTTGTCAGTTTGTGTGGTGTGCAATAAAGATTATAATTTTATTATAAGTTAGAAAATTACTTCCTTCTCTTGGGAAAAGTTGTCATATTTTAGTTGATCACCCACAATTGGGTCACCCTGTTTAAATATCATCATTTCAGCCCTAGGACGTCCACTGCTGAGGATAGGCCTCGCCCAATGATTTCCATAATGACTGGTTTTAGCAGCCTACATCCAGCGCCTTCCTGCAACCTTTAGCGCTCCTGCACACGACGCCGCCACCGCTCCGCCGCCGCGCCGTCGCCGCACCCCTACACTGTTCATACGCACGGAGTAAAGCCTGCTGCCGCGCCGCCACCGCGCCATCAAAGCATAATTTCGCCAGCGGCGAGAAGCATAGTAGAAAATAATACATACCACCATCTGGTAGATCGCGTCGACTATGTTGTACATTTCTTCCCGCGTGATGTAGCCGTCGTTGTCCACGTCGTAGAGACGGAAGGCCCCTGGAAATGGAATTGAATATATGTAAAAATGGTATAAAAACTGATATAAAAGGTTTCCTGAAAGGGTTTGACATTTGAGTTATGGGAACCACAGTTAGTACTTAGAACTTACTTTCATGTTTTATTGCTATGTTTCGAGAGAAACGAGTATAATATGTTAAATTGTTATACATTACAGTCACATATTGAAAATGTGTTAGAGAAAAAGGTTTTCAGGGACTATTCAAGTTTTTACTTATTTGTTTAGAGTTTGCCCGGTTCCTGAATTGAGCTTAGGATTGTTTAAAATCAAAACATGGGTAAAACGCAGATTTTTGTGGGAAGTCACTGAGTACCAAAAACTTTATCCCAATCCCAACTAATATTATAAATGCGAAAGTAACTCTGTCTGTCTGTCTGTCTGTCTGTCTGTCTGTCTGTCTGTCTGTCTGTCTGTCTGTTACGCTTTCCCGCTTAAACCTCGCAACCGATTTTGATGAAATTTGGCATAGAGATAGTTTGAGTCCCGGGAAAGAACATAGGATAGTTTTTATCCCGGTTTTTGAAACAGGGACGCGCGCGATAAAGTTTTTCTGTGACAGACAAAATTCCACGTGGGCGAAGCCGCGGGCGGAAAGCTAGTAATTTATAAATAGCAGACTTACAATGTAACTTTTCGTCGAGATTCCCTCTTGACGTCACCGAGAGCGCTCGTATAAACTCCTCAAACTCGATGGAACCATCCTGGAAATGACAGGGAAGTAATTACTTACAGGAAATTATTTTTATTGATTTCAACAACCTTTTATATTTTACGAGACTCCTCAAGCACAAAACGCAAGAATAGACAGGTTCAAATATTGAATTATTTCTATGAAATTTTAAACCTATTTTACATTAATTACTAATATTTATAATTAGAATTAATAGTAAAGTTGCTTCAAAATACGGGCCGGTAATAGGTAGTTTCTTTACTTCCATGGGGTAGGTATAGGGTGACGTAGCTTTGGGTACACAAGTACATTATTTGACTAAATGATTTGTGTAAGAACAACAATTTATGTGATGTTGCGGCGTGGTTACTACGTCTATCAAACGTTGTATTTGACAGGTTTTCGTCGGAGCGGCACCAGTTGCCGTCTACCGAGATATTCAAAGTTACAACTTTAAAGGTTCGGCCTAACCAACGCGTACAGCCTGCGTGTGCGATAGCGATGGCGATCAGATGTCGTGCATGAATATTTTTGTAGAGATGAGGGTCCTGACATTGGTCGCGATTTATGCACTCGCCATCGTTGGTTTGGCCGAAGCTTAATTTGACCCTATGAATACTAATTTAAAAATATTCATTCAACTCTTTGAGGCAAAGACCTAGATGATGTAACATTATTTAATTTATTCAATAGGCCATAAAATGCAAATGCCTAGGGCGTGTCGCCGCTGACTCCCAATTTATAGCACAGCGAAACATCTGGATCGACGATATCGCCTCATGAATATGGAATGTTGCACTCAACGGTTACCTAATGCAATTATACGTTGAAGTTGACCTATTCATTAGTACGACCAGCCGAATCATAATTCACCACTGATTTGAAAATCAATTTGTGTCGGAAGATCGCGGTAGGCTTGCTGTTTGGAGTCCGCTTTCCCTTTGCAAAGATCAGATACGAGTTTAAATAAAAATATTTACCGACATTTTCGGTATTCAAACCAAGACTGCAACGAGTAACTCCTGGATCTACTTCTTGAACGTCGATAAAACCAACAAGTGAGAGTTGTGTTATACCGTTGAAAGTTAAGCTGTCTTTGCACTCGACATTAAACTGAACTTCAATAGGAGTTCAAACTTCAGGATGGACCTGCCACTAGCTGTGGCATAGGAAGCGGAGACAGACATAAAGTTTCTGCCAAACAATGTGTGAGTTTTTAATACGCTTTAACAGTTGGGAGTAGAAACTTTATTTACGTTACTATTGGTTTTAATTTCTATGAATAAATACGAGTATGTGCAGTGACGTGGGTATTCGGAGTGGCAAAGTTTTAAAAATTCTTCACGATACGTTTGGTTGGTATATGTACTTACGTATTTAAGACAGGACCATCATTAAGGGCCTTCATAAGATCTTTAAAATTAATAATTTATTACCAACTAAAATGAGGAACACTATAAACGCCCGTATTCACAAACTATGCTTAAGTGAAGAGCAACTGAACGCACAGCGTTGAATACAGCTCTTTGATTGGTTTGTGTGTCACCCTGTGCGTCCGCGTGTACTGAGAGACCTCATAGTAATTTTTGTGAATACCGGCGTAAGTAGTTCAAACTTGTCCTTAGCGACAGAATAACTTTTACTTAAAAATACTTGTTTGTATCTCTGAACTCACTGAAAAATCATCAATTTGAACTTGAATTTACGTGTTAGTAGATTTACCTACGATTAAAGTAATCTATAGTGTAGCGAATCCCGAGGGAAAGTAGATACTTTTTTAAAAAGACAAAAATGACTTCGCACTGATTTTAATAAGAAAACAAATTACAATCAAAAATAATTAACACAAAAAATGCAAAATCCGAGAGTTCCGATCGCAGCGACGGCTGAAGGCAAAGTGAGCCCGAGAATATTTTTTTTTTGAAGGGACGCGCGCTGGTAGCTTGAGGAGCTTTTCCAGCTTCACCGGGCAGAGTGGCGAGTACAGAAGGTACTCTAGCCGTTTGGCGATCGTCGGTCCGCTACGCGAAGCCCAGGCTCGTCCGCGTCGGTCGCAGACCGACGTTCGCGATCGGGCCGTATCGAGCGCATAAGGCGCCCGATCAGTGGCGAACCCAACTAGAGGGTTGCCCACCGCGGTGTTGGACCAAAGTCCAGCCTACGGCGGGCTCACTCTAGTGGGCCCGATCGAGGGGACTACGGACGCGGCCTGAGGGCGCCACGGTAGGCTCGGACCTCGGCTCAGGCCGTGTCCGAGGGACGGATAGGGGGAGCCCGAGTCTCACTGCGCGCTGGCTTATACAGTGTGAGTCACGTTAAAGTGTACATATGAAAATAGATGAAACTAGACCTATTTTTATCGACAAAAAAGAGGTCAAAAATTTTTTGAGATTTTTTTTAATTTTTTATAGAATTTTTTTTCTTCCAATTACTTAATGTAAAGAAAACGTAATAACTTTTAAACTAAGAGGTATATCCTGATAAAATAAAAACAGTAATAATGCTAAATAACAGGCGATACTAAAAAAATACATAAAATACACAAAAAATGCCAACAAAGAATAAAAAATGATACTTTTTGAAAAAAATCTGCTTTTAAATTCGCGTTTTTTTGGTTATTTGATAAATTTCTCCAAAAAATGCCCCTATAACAGGTGGTTTTTATTACTTTGTATTATTCTCTATCGTATTATCTTTGTAAAACCAAAAATCGCATGTCTCTATCTCTATCACAACCTTTGCTATGATCGTTTGAACAAAGGCCTGCCACAACATTATTTTCCGCTACAGGTAGAGACAATTTTAATTTTAACTAAAATGCTTATTTTACTTCGAAATCTTTTGTTTTTATTTGAAATCTAACTTGTTTTTATCAAAATTACAAATCTAGAGCCATTTTCAGTTTCGTTGTTAACGAAGCGTTGAATGGCGCGCCCGGAGAGGCTTAGTTCAAACGATCATTGCAAACGTTGTGATAGGGATAGAGACATGCGATTTTTGGTTTTACGAAGGTAATACGATAGAGAATAATACAAAGTAATATAAACCACCGGTTATAGGGGCATTTTTTGGAGAAATTTATCAAATAACCAAAAAAACACGAATTTAAAAGCAGATTTTTTTCAAAAAATATCATTTTTTATTATTTGTTGGCCTTTTTTGTGTATTTTATGTATTTTTTTAGTATCGCCTGTTATTTAGCATTATTACTGTTTTTATTTTATCAGGATATACCGCTTAGTTTAAAAGTTATTACGTTTTCTTTACAATAAGTAATTGGAAGAAAAAAAATTATATTAAAAAATTAAAAAAAAATCGCAAAAATTTTTTGACCTCTTTTTTGTCGATAAAAATAGGTCTAGTTTCATCTATTTTCATATGTACACTTTAACGTGACTCACACTGTATAGGGACGGTCGCCACAAATCTTCACATCTCCTACAATAGCATAATTGTGTATTTTTCAGCAAAATGACCAGCCTCCTAGTTAAGTGGCAAAACGTGACAGTTGTAAGGTCGAAAGATGTTCTAAAGGCCTGATTTTTGATTCGATCAAAAGTGTCACTTGTCTAGACCGAACGAGTGTGGACATGTTCGCTTGTTCATTGATAGGGTGCCTAATGGAACAATTACGTGGTCTGTCTCTGGGGCCGGGGACCGGGGTAAACTAGTTAACGTTTCCGATGACATGTTCGCACGGCATGTCACTTCCGGTTCCGGCCCGTTTTAGGCCACGTTCCCAAAGACAATTGAATAGCAAAGCGTTCATTATAGTGATTGAAACATAATAACCGAGGCTTTCTCCATTTATGTATGTTTTTAACATTAATATAATTACACTTACTTGGATGCCAATGTTTTTACTATCAAAGGTTTTAAGAATTTTATTTTTTTCTCTTATATCCGTGGTCCCAGCGGCAATCTGTAGGGAACTACAATAATCCACTCCTGAGTCCATTTGCACTGTTCTTTGTCATGAGCAAGGTGGAGTCCAGTGACTCAGTTGCCCTCAGTGGTCATGGTTTCTCAACTGTCCTGGAATCTACTAAGGAGACCCCTGACACTAGCTCTTTGCAGTCTGCTGAATAGGAAGCCTTCCATGATCATGAGTTGTTGTACAGATGAGTTTGGATGATTTGAAAGTCTATCCTTGTAGCGGAGTGTGTGGCTCTTTATTTCCTCTCTGACTGTGGGCAATGGCAAGTCCTGATAGATGAGCTTGTTGCTATATACCATGACCATGGGATTTGGTAAATCAAACGTATGGCTTTTGCCTGGAAGCGCTCGATTATGTCGAGATTGGAGTTGGCAGCTGAAGATTTTTAGAATTAATACAGCTTTTAAGAATGAAGACAATAAAGTATTTTTTTTCCAATCTAGGTAATATTGATAACATAAATATATGTAAGGTTACCTGGATACTTACATGTAGTTAAGATATTTTTTAAGCTTAAACCACTGAACTAACTTTGACGAGTTTGTTGGGGAAGGACGCTTTTGGTGCATAAATAAACTTGACTTGGGAGTGATTTAATTTCTCAAGACGGGATATAAAACTTATCTTAATTATATTTTCGGTAAAAAATAAAAATTGACGCTAGAAAACATAAAGTGAATAAAATGACAAACAACTCAAGCATCCCCGAGTAAAAGCTTCATGCCGTAGAAGCTCGCTCTATACACCATTAAATTAAATTAAGTCTTCAAAAAAGAGCTTATGTTGTTTAAATGCTTGGTAATAATTATTAACTAAAACTTTTTTATTATTTAAAGTTGGTAATGGACATGGCGCACAATTTTTGTTGAAGATGCAAAAAAAAACTACAAAAAATTTGAATGAATACTGTATTTTTACTTTTTTGATATCTTTAAAAATGACTGANAACGAGACTGTGCCCGAAACTAGGCAGAGCCTGACTTTTATATCATTCGTAAAGCGAACGAGGGGCGGGCGGCAGCGGGGGGGCCATGTCTTCTCTCACTCTCGCTTGTGCGAGCGCTAGTGCGACAGAGACGGAGTATCGTTGATGATTTTACATTAAAATAAGTACGTATATTATTTTTATATTATGTTATTATTATATTAAGTAATAATTAATAAATTCCATTGAATTAAAAACAAATTAATGGCAAAGAAAAAGGGGTTCCGTCTCGCTCTCGCTAAAAATAATGCGTCACCAGTCACCACTCACTCGCACGACAGAGATGGAAATATTCAACACATTCTCTCTCTCTCTCGCTCGCTCTACGTGTTATATTTTTCTTAAAAAAAAAAAAAAAAAAAAATCATCAATATCAATTAAATAATTATTTGTGTAGGTAATGATCCGGGGGCCAGTTCATGCAGGCAAATGTAAGTAACATAAAACTGAAATTTTGTAATTATAGAGAAGAAAAAAAATTACTATCGAACAGCTCACAATATANCTACGTGTTATATTTTTCTTAAAAAAATAAATAAAATCATCAATATCAATTAAATAATTATTTGTGTAGGTAATGATCCGGGGGCCAGTTCATGCAGGCAAATGTAAGTAACATAAAACTGAAATTTTGTAATTATAGAGAAGAAAAAAAATTACTATCGAACAGCTCACAATATAGGCCTACTATTACTATTCATTTTGTTTCTCTTTCATTCATATTCAATTTGCATTGATTGTTGCGTGCGTGCGCGTAAGAGTATTATTGCAGTTCATTTACTAGATAATTATTATAGTGTTAAATAATTTATTGATCGGCATAAATAATAATAAAGCGAGTGAGTAAGTATGTAGGTATGTATGTACACATTATGGAGTGTGTAATAAAATGTTAAACTCGGACTCGTCATCGACAGAAACTTGTGTTGGTGGACACACACATTA